>NC_072404.2:127248500-127573000 GCF_028858775.2 Pan troglodytes | reverse complement strand
TCTTTTTTAAAAAATCTGTTTGGAAATATGAGCAGTATTGAATTTTAAATTACACATTGTTATTTATGAAGGAAGAGGTGGCATAAAAATGAGTAAAGAGAGGCACTGCAGTAACTGAGGTGAGAGATAAGTCCATGAATCAGGTTAGCAGTCATTGTCATGGTGAAGTGTGGATAGATCTGAGAGATATTTAGGAAATGAAAGCAACAGGTTTGGTCATCAGATATGAGGAGTTAAAGTAAGGAAGGAGTTTAGGATGTTGTCTTAGCTCAGGATACTATAACAAATATAGACTGGATAGTTTAAACAAAAGAAATTTGTTTCTCACAGTTCTGCAGGCTAGGAAGTCCAAGATCAAGGTGTTGGCTGAGTCAGTTCCTGGTGAGGGCCTTCTTCCTGGTTTGCAGGTGGACATCTTCTTGCTGTATCTTCACATGGGTAGGGGGAAGGGGTCATGGGGAGGAAAGGAAGCAAGCTTTCTCTCATCTCTTCTTATAAGGTCACGAATCCCATCATGAAGGCTCCCCCTCATGGCCTAATTACCTCCCCAAGTCCCCCATCTCCAAATACCATCACATTGAGGATTACAGTTTCAATATGTGAATTTTGGGGGCATATAAACGTGATTTATAGCAGATGTCTTCCTGTTTTTGTCTTGGGTGCCTGGATGAATACAGGTGCCATTCAACAAAAGAACCAATTTTTTTTTTTTTTTTTTCTAGGCAGGTCAGGCTTATGTAAGATGAAGATTTTTGTTTGGCCACCTTGAGTTTGAGATACCTGCAATTTTTGAGATACCTGCAAAACATTCAGGTGATGAGATCTAGTAGAAAGTGAGTCTGCACCAAAAAAGAGAAGTTCTGTGCTGAAGAGTGTGATTAAAGATTATTTGGCTTAGGAGTGAAGGCTGAAGTAATGAGTCTAAATGAGACTTCACTAATTGCTTTGACTTTGATTATGTATAGTCTGCCTGTTCATTCTAAGTTTTAACATGACAGACCCCAAATTTCAAACAGCAGTCATCTCGAGGCATTTTATTAATATGGGTACAAAGGATTCTCAAGTAAGAAATATTAGCTGTCCATTTAGAGTTGGTCGTAAACTACATTTTACGGTCTTTTCTTGCTTCCCTCTAGGGTGTTGCCTGGCTAAGGCATTAGTTATTTCTATGTCTGTGACAGTTTTCTCCCAAACAAATATTTCATGCCAGATTGTGCACGTTTGTGAGATTTCCCAATAAGGATGTTGAAAAACAGAGTGCACGAATAATATTTCAATGAACAAGATTTATACATCCCTGAAACAGCATTTAAGAACACGCACACATCTAAAAATGGAAAAATGCTTCAATATATAAAGCAATAGATTTGTACATACAGAATTTTTTTTTTTTTGGTAAATATATAATACCTCTTAGGAACCACAAGAATTCTTAAAGTTATACTATGGCACTCCTGAAAAATAAGTGACTTAAAGGAAGGAATTCTAGCTTATGATGGCACTAGGTTCCCTTCCCCTCATGTAGGCTCTCCTAACTAATCAGTGAAATAACAATAAATTCACAGAAAGAGGCAAACATTAATAATACTGAAAACTAAGTCTGACAGAAAGTCTGTTGGCAAAATTCACGTGAAATTTCCCTAAGGCAGGTGGAACTGGTTGAAGAAAACCAATGTTTTCTTGGTTTTCAGTGGTACGGCGTGGTGATTATAGTTAACGATAATGTATACTTGAAATTTGCTAAGAGAATAGATTTAAGTATTCTCACTACAGGAAAAAAAGGGAACTGTGTGAGGTGCTAGATATGTTAATTAGTTTGATTGTGGTAATCATTTCACAATGTATGTATGTATATTTAAGGTGATATCAACATCAGTTTGTACAACTTAAATATATACAATTTGTATTAGTTAACAATACCTCAATAAAGCTGGATTAAAAAGAGAAAAAACCTATTGGTGGCTTCTTTTGGCTTTCCCTTATTAAACAGAGAGGCCTCAATGACTGGAAAGATGACAGGAAGACCCATTGCCACTTCCCCACTCTCTGTCACCAGCTTAGAGACCAGGTCAATACATCCAACTTGGAGCACACCATTTACTGCCGGAAGCATCTGTAATCCTTCTCTTTTCACCCCATCTTTTTAATTCTGTTGAGAGATGACCACTCTCAGAAACGAGCGGGACAGGAAGGTGGGTAGGTGGGTGGAAAGGGGTCTATAGAAGATGCCACTTCACCATTGAGAAGTGTACTGTGGTCTTCATAAGGACAGTGGTTTCATAGTTGCCTTGAAAGTATTGCAATAACAAAGCTTACTGGATAGTGTAGTTTTTCTGGCAGGGTATTGGTGACAGAGAAGGAGGTAGGGGGATAAGAGATGATTTCATCTGAATTGCCCTAAAACCGTGGTACATGGTATATAATAACTTACAACTGGGAACCTGGCTTGGAGCTGTACACATCAACTAGTCTTGAACGCAGATCTGAAAGTGGAATTGAACCCATACCTTTATTTTTAGCTCAGTCCTTCGCGTTGTAGAGAGGTTCGAGATCCAGGTTGCCTTAATCAGTGATCACATTTGCATCTCTATGGAAGCGGGAAGGCAACTAAATCTGGACAGGCATCTGTCACTTAGCAATGAACGAAAACATGGCTGTTTCTCAAGAAAATGGGAGAGTGAGGAAGAGGGGAGAGCATGACATTTACATGGGAGGCTTTTGGAAACTACTAACACATGTGTATTTGTTCTCCTCCCCCATTTGTGTCCCCTCTGAGTGTGCCAGAGAGAGAAGGTTGGTGGGAGGGTGGTTGGTGGGAACCCTTCTGGATATGAAATTTGTAAGTTTTCCTGGTTGAATTTGCTAACAACTTATCTCCCAAGTTGTGAAACATTTTCCTAAACCAAGAAATTTGCTGTTTATTAGACTATCAATTGGACATTAACCAAAAATTTCTCCCTGAAATCTTTAAGCAGAAACGTGGAGATTTGGTTCTATGTCTTATTTTTTTTTTTCTCCAAAATGGAATAATCTCATCCGTTGTTGGAAACCAGAAGTAGGCAGGTTTGGGAACGTGGGGATGCATGTACATAAGGCAACCGAAAATAGCCCCAACCGAGATCCTGGATGAAACATTATTCACTTTGTGGGGAGAGGAGAGAACCTGTTCTCCATTCTCCTTTGGTAGCCAAAGTTGGTTGAGGAGCTTGTAAAGCTGCCTTGATAACAGGCTCAGGGGTTAGCCAGGGTCTCAAAGAAATACGAAAACCCAAAACATCAACAGGCAGTTCTATAAAGAATGAAGAGAGAAGAAACCTCTGAGGTTTTCTCCAGCAGTCTGGATGAAAAACATTAAGATCTGAGGATTCCTAAAAAATTGCACACATAGTAAAGGTTTGCCCCTTCTCCAGTTTGTTTGCTAGTTTGTTTATTTTTTGAGATGGAGTCTCATTCTGTTGCCCAGGCTGGAGTGCAGTGGCACAATTTTGGCTCACTGCAACCTCTGCTTCCCAGGTTCAGGTGATTCTCCTGTCTCAGCCTCCCGAGTAGCTGGGATTATAGGCGCCTACCACTGTGCCCAGCAAAGTTTTGTATTTTTAGTAGAGATGAGGTTTCACCATGTTGGCCAGGCTGGTCTCGAACTCCTGACCTCAGGTGATCTGCCCACCTTGGCCTCCCAAAGGGATGGAATTACAGGCGTGAGCCACTGCGCCCAGCCTCCAGTTTGTTTTTTTAGGAGAACTATATTTGTATTAATTGTATGTAAAATCTCCTTTAATACTCTCATCCATAGTTATAGAAATTGATTCAGATGACTAAATATTTACGTTCTTTGCCCCAGGTTAGGCAATATCTTGTATACACTATGTAGAAATTATTGTAATGAGTTTTAAAATGGGAAAATACTTATTAGAGGTGAAGAATTGGCATACACATTACCTGTAATGTTCTTACAACCAATTGTTATAATTGAGGAGATGGCTTATTTTTAATTTCATACTTTCTAGTAATTTCTTAAATTAGCATGAATTTCTTTTATAATCAGAAAATCATGATGTAAGTTCTTCTATAAGCCAAACATTATTTCCTTTGTCAGGTTTCCTTTCAGGATTAGAGGTTGGACTGGTAGAAGTTGAGTCTGGACAGCCTGAATTTAGTTTGTCATTTATGTGCAGAAAGTACTGTGTTTCAAAATTTTAAAGTAGCTTTCCTTGTTATACGAGTTTGACTGCCTGTGATGTCACTGCTGTGTTCATTTTCCAGTATCCACAGTGAAGATGTGCTTTCATGTAGCTGTGGGGTCTAAGTCTTTGAAAGGGAGCTCTAATTGCTCTTTTAATTTGTTGAAACAGCTTCAGATGAATTCACCTAAGGTAAAAATTCTGCTCTCTCCATGAAATGTTTGCTTAGAAGACTGATGTTGGTGTCACTGCTCACTTTTCCTTTGTTCTGTAAACTCTGTCCTGTTGGACTATGGACCCAGGGATAATTTGTGCAGGACAGGCCTTTCAACATAGAGAGTCAACAATTTGAAGAGGTTTTATTTAGCAATTACAGAATAATAGGAATAATTGCTTATTTATGGGTGCTATAAACTGAATGTTTGTATTCCTTCAAAATTCATATGTTGAAGCCCTAACTCCCAATATGGATATATATGGAGTAAGGAGGTTACTAAGATTAAATGAGGTCATAAGGGTGGGGCCCTGATCTGACAGGATTTGTGTCTTTATAAGAAGAGATCCTGGAGAGCTCACATGCTCTCTTCATAGGTAGCATGAGAAAGGGCCATGTGAGGGTGCAGCAAGAAGGTGGCAGTCTGCAAGCCAGGAAGAGAGTCCTCACCAGGAACTAGTCCTGCCAGACCTTGATTTGGGACTTCCATCCTTTAGAACACCGAGCCTGTGGTACTTTATATGGCAGCCCAAGCAGAAGGGTTAAAGACATTTTAGGGATTGTAGAAAGAGGGATATAAAAAAAGTAGAAGCAGGATCCTCGACCTCAGTGTAATCAATGTAGTTAGTGTTGGCTCTCTCTGTGATTTGAGATCTGACTCCCCAGGCCCACCTCTGGAGGCACAGACTTAATTGAGCTAGACTTTTTTTTTTTTAAGACATGGTCTGGCTCTGTCGCTCAGGCTGGAATGCAGTGGTGTGATCATGGCTCACTGCAGCCTTGATCTCTCAGGCTGAAGTGATCCTCCTGCCTCAGCCTTCTAAGTAGTTGGGACTATAGGCATGCACCACCACACCTGGCTATTTTTATTTTCATTTTTTGTAGAGACAGGGTCTCACTATTTTTGCTCAGGCTGGTCTTGAACTCCTGGGCTCAAGTGATCCTCCTGCCTTAGCCTCTCAAAGTGCTAGGATTACAAGTATAAACGACTGCACCCATTTGAGTTAGATTTTTTGATGGTAGATATCGACTAGTAACTCCAGGCATCTGTTTATTTGAATAATGGCATTTTTGCAAAGTTGCTCACATTGTCTTGAGTTGTCACATCACTTTGGGTGCCTTCAAAGCAACCAAAAGAGGTAGAGTCTTCAGATGCTTCATTTCTTTTTGCTACAGTTTTTTATAAAAACCTAGGGTGACAGGTTTAATCATGTAGGTTAGCATTTTTAAAAAGTAGATGGAAGTTTTATTATATGAAACTTTGGTTTGGGGCATTGGGTTAGGAATACTTTGTTTTTGAAAGTCCTGGCTGTTGAATATCAGGTCCCTGAAGAGAATGAAGCAATATTTGGAGGAATTTCTTTTCTTTTTCTACTATCCTTAAGTATGTGTTTCCTGAGAGTAGTACATTCCTCTAAAGATTTACTTGTTGCATTTTTTTTTCTTAGTGACAAGCATAAGGGTATATTTTATGACATGTTGGTAGAAAAAATTCTGTTGGATGATTATTTATGGTATATGCCTATGATGTATAAGGCAATATGCTAGCTTGGTAAGCATCCAAAGAGATATAGAACTGGATGACTGGACAAGTGAAGGAGCTAGAAATGTTTCATAGTTTTATCTCATTTACTTTGAACAACATTTCTTCAAGATGGATGTTACCCTGATTTTGTTTTTAAATAACAGTAAGGGAGTACATAAAGTATCACAGATAAATCAGTGTGAAAGTTAAGACAGATATTTCCCCTTCAAGCTTTAAAATGAAGATAAGGACTTGGGATGGTGATGATATTATTCACTTGTGCACCTGAAGAAACAGCCCTGAGGAGGAAAGAGTGTCTCATATCCTGGAAGACTCAGAACTTCTACAAAAGAATAGAAGTTTCATATTGAGATACTTCCCATAGGAGTGAGTCACCGGCTGCTAAGATCGCCCAAGATAAACAGCTGAGTGGAATCACATTTTAAATATCTGGAAAACCTTCTTCCTCTTCCTTTTGGGTAATTTCCACCTCCTCCCCCTCCCCTCCCCCTTGTCCTCTCTTATTCCTGTCACCTGACCGATGTTAAATATCTTGGAAAATGGTTTATCTTTTTGTGTGTGTGATTCCTTCTAAGACTGGGCAGAGGAAGAAAGATGGATTTAGGATCGGTTCTTCTCCTTCAAGAGATTTTGGGAAGGATAAATAGAAACTATAGTATATAATTATATATATATGCACACTATATATATACACACACACAAACACAAACACTGTATATATACTATATTTAAATTATACTATGTTTAAGTTATATACTATATAATATATAATATTTAAGTATACTTATATATAATTATAATATATATTATAAGTATATATAGTATGTAATGTTATATAGTATATAATTTAAACATATCCATATTTAAATTACAGGAAAATAAGAGTGGTCAGGCAGAGGAAAACCCAACTTTAGGATGAATGCTTACCAAGGGCTGGGCCTGTGTGATTGGCCCCGTGCACATACTCCAGCCTTACAGCAGACCTAGAGAGGGCCAGTAATTTGTTGCAGGGGACCCACCTGTGAAGGGCTGAGATTCAGGCACTCATCTGTCCCAGCCTGAAGCATGTGGTCCCTTCATGGTATCACACCTTTGTACATAAGACTTAGGGCCAGAATCTGGAGGCACAGCCCCAGGCTTTGGTGTTCTATGGGCAGTGCTGAAGAAATTGCTCACTATACTTTATTTTTTAAATAAGATACTAGTGTTAATACCAGTATTATGTGAAATAAGTCCCCATGTTGTCTTTTTACTCTAGCATTGGTCTGTGGTAGTGATGGTCAGTCAGTATGCTGACTGCTGGTGGGTGGGGGTGTGGGGCACAGTGGTGACAGAGGAGCCACTAGGTGCCTCAGGAGATGGGGATGGGTACTAGAGGGGTGGGGAGAAATAGGGAAATGGGAGCCAAGGACCAAACCGTGCTGAGTGACTTGAAGGGAATAAATGTATGCGTCTTTGAGTGAGGATGGACCAGAAGCAGGGAGGAACCCTGGAGTGAAAATAAAATTCATGGCTGGTGTGATGGCTCACACTTGTCCCAGCTACTTGGGAGGCTGAGGCAGGAGGGTCGCTTGAGCCCTGGAGTTTGAGGCTGCAGTGAGCTATGATCCCACCTGTGACTAGCTACTGCACTCTAGCTGGGGCAACATAGTGAGGCCCTGCCTCAAACAAATAAACTAAACAAAACAAGAAACCTGCAGTAACAGGGATGCCTAGAAGGTAGGGGGCTAGAAAAAAGGGAGGATTCCCATTCATTGGAGGAGCAAGAGAAACCCTGAGCTCTGAGGCTTGTGGTTCTGATACTGGAAGCCCTTGCTCTGCTGGGACCTGGGGCTTCACATTCTGCTTCATCTATGCTCAGAGAAGCCCTGTCCTACCTGTCCAAGGAGTTGGTATGCTCCTTGGTGTGCTTAATAGGTACCTCTTTGGTCTGAATTACTGCTGTAGTCTTCTAATCTTTCTCCTTTTCTGCATTCTCCTTTCTCTAGTACATGCTTTGGACTTAAGCCACAAGTGACCTTTTTCATAAAGCAAATTTGTTGATGTAGTTCACTTGTGAAAAACAAAATCTCTAATTTTTTTTTGTTTTTGCAGTCAGGATAGAGTTCAAAGTCATTTTATGGTACACAAGTTCCCTCCTAAATCGGCCCCTGTCTGCAATCTCATCCTGTGCTGGGCAGTTCTTTCTCTCATACGCTGTCCTCCTTCCTATGGAACCACTGGCTCCTCAGAGATGCCAGGCTACTTGAGGACTGTTGCCTCTGCAACTGCTGAAATGCTTCCTGGGCTGACCATCCACCTCCTGCTTCTTTACCTGGAAAACCTAACTGCAATGTCTGTTCTTTGAGAGTGTCTGTCTCTTTCTACTCCTCCTGGTAGAGTACTGCTCTACCTCTGTTCCTGCTCTGTGCCCTGCAGCTGCCTCTCTCAGGGCCTTTGCTGCTGCTGTTTTGAAACTGTCCGACTTTGCTACAGTGTAGGGAAGCCCTTGAGGCCAGAGATGCTGTGTGGGTCAGCTTTGATTTCTCTAGAGGGTAACACAGAGCTAACCTGTAGTAAGTTCAGTAAGTGTTGAATCAATGAATGAATGGGTTCCTTGGATGAGGGAGAAAGCCCAAAGCTCAGCGTGTTGTAGTTATTTGTTACATTTATATACAAGGTTGTCCAGGATGTATAATCCAGGCTTTGTTGAGTGGATGAGGGTATCCTGACTGGGGCCTGGCAACCCCCCGACATCCACAGAGGAAAACAAGTGTTTGTGAGAGAAGTGATAGAATTTGTCAAAAGTATATGAAATTAGTTACATAAAATCTGAAACATACATTGTGGTTCTGTTTGTCCTGTGACTATGTAAAATTGCCATTGAAAAAACCCAGAAAGCTGGGCGTGGTGACTCATGCCCGTAATCCCAGCACTTTGAGAGGCTGAAGCGGGTGGATTGCTTGAGCCCAGGAGTTTGAGACCAGTCTGGGCAATATAGAGAGACCCTATCTCAAAAACAAAACAAAACAAAATAAAACCCAGACAGAGAATAAAAACAAGAAGGCTAGGCTGCTATGTCATGAAGAAACCTACCACCAACCGCTGAATTTCAGTGAAGATAGGACTGTATTATTTTTATTGTATCCTCTGCTCTTAGTATAACATTTGCTACATAATAAATTGTAACATATAATAAAAATGTACATGTTATTTGAGTCAGTGTGTGTAGGTATAAATTTTTAATAGGGTATTTACACCTGAAGTCTTTACAACACCATATGACTGCTAGACTCCGTTTAAATGCCAGAAGATACTCAGATACATCTGCTTGTCATATCCTCTGGCCACCATGTAATGGTCAGTTGTAGAAAATCTTGGGTCAGTACTGGATCTTCAGCATTTTTACTGCTTCCTGCAAGTTTGGGGTGCTTTTCCAACCTTTTAGTGATTGCATTTTGTAACAAAAATTTCCCACCACTGTTTTTTTTTTTTTTTTTCCAGAATAAGAGTATCCTGAGATAGCAAGGCAAGCTGTTATCAAAAGACAGAAACAAAACTCCTACCAAATATGCAATTAGCCATTGGTGAGAAACAGCATTTTCACTCCACAGCATAACCAACACAAAATATAGAAATATATGGCATGCTGAAGAAATAGACTACAATTGTTATTTATAGCTTCCCATTCAAAATTTTTGTTTTCATTAGAATAGGCTTATTCACTAGAACATTGTGTTGGCAGTGATCTGTCACACACGTGTATGGTATGCTCTGCATATGGTGGCTGGATTTTGGGATGTCTCAGCTGGGAAGAAGGATACCCTCTTTCTCATTGCAGTGGTGTGACATGGGCTACCAGGAACCCTCATCATTGTTCTTACTGACTTGATACTGAGAAAATATAAATTCAGAAAGATAAAATAAGTTTAGTAGGATAAAATGCTGCTTTTATATCATGAGCCTGTATATGAGCATTTATTTGAACAACAACAACAACAACACCCTTTACTGTGAAAACCAAGGTTTGAAAACTACTGACTTAAAATGAGGCTGGAGTATTGCATGTAAATTCTGTTACAACAAGGTTTGAAGTTACTACCTAGATTTTCCTAATGAGCTGACATGCTTCTACTTTAAGTGGTGGTAGGGAAATCTTCTGGATTGGGGGGTATGAATTGTCATGGAATTATTGTGTGTTCCAGACACATGCCATGCAGCACAGTTTGCACCACTGATGTAATAAAGCTCTTCATATCTGAAAAACATTTGTTTGATATCATCATTCTAAAGTACCTAGTTGAAAGGGTTAACTCCAGTTTATCTTATGAAAGAGGCCAGGATTCTAATTTTGGTTCTTTCACAACTGTATGAACTCAGGCAAAGCATTTATCTTCTTAGGGCCTCAGCTGTGAAAGGATAGTTTGATGAGGTGATTTCCAAGTTACCTTGAAATTATAGAATTCATTGTAAGTTCGAGAGTCTCTTGGGCACTCTGACTAGATGTCGTTGGAACTGTCTGAAGTATTCTCTATCTGAAATGTTTTGGTTTGTGTTCAGGTAACTGAAGGTGAAGTGTATGAGATATTTACTGTTTGTGTTGGTCTCTTCTACCAGACAGTTTACTATGTTTGCAGCATTATGTGTTATCTTGAAGCCCTTGGGCAATTCCCTATAGTATTTGGTTCTGTCAATTTTGGTAAGTATTTGATAAATATTGTATAAAACCACTCTACTTCCCTAAGTCTTTCTGTCCTTAACAGGGAATTCCCAGGGCTATTAAGTTATTTAAATAAATTAACTAAACCCTATATTCGATTTTTGAGTCACATGGTACCAATTCAAAGAAAACATTGGTTAAAGGGGTCATATTTGGAAATAACTTATTTTTTCTGAAAGTCTTCTTTTCTTTTTCAGTTGTGAAAAAAAGGGATGAAAATATAATATTGCACTTAGCTGTCAAATGGAAAATAATCATTTTAGATCTCATTCTACATCCAAATTATAGCACTCACTGACCATACTGTGCAAAATTGGTCAGATTCCATCGACTGGTTGCATTTACTCCACTAATTGGAAAAAATTACGACTATTAATCATTGTGACACAAGGCAGAATGTCATCATGGCATGACATTCTTATTTTCCACCTGAGAAGTGGTGGCTTCTGAGCGCAAAAGCACACTCTCCTCTCCTACTTTTGCTTGCCATTTCTTTTTTGGGTTTGGTTATAGTTCTCTGTAGTAAATCAGACAGAGACTTGTAAAAAGTGGAGCATGGAGAGGCAGAGCAAGAAAGTGTTCCTTCATTTTTATTCTCCAGAAACAGCTGTGAAAATGAAAATGGGATAGGGAGAGAAGAAAAACATCATAAGAGAAGGAAATGTGGCTGTTGCACAGACAAAGACATTTGAAATTATTCGCATGTAGACAATTGATGGAGATAACGTCTTTTTGGGCATAAGGACTTCAAAATGACTGGACTCTGAAGTTTTATTTTTTTTTCCCTCCTAGATTAACTCAGAAGAGAAATGTTTTCAGCAATTTGCCAGGATTTCCTATGAGGATAATAATTTTCTAGTTATAGAAGTAATTATGGTTGTAACACATGAGTTATTTTGCTATTGAGTTTTGTAATTTCTTAGTGTTTTGGTATACTTAAAATTTATTTGGGCGATTGCATTTCTTGAGGATTGAAAATAAAAAGGTAACTGATAAATGCTAGTCTATCTCATGCTTGGCTTTTGAAAGTATTTCTGGTTTTTATTTTTCTCTCTAGGTATCAGTATTAATGGCTTAAAAAAAAGAGAAACAAAAGTGTTTAATTAGTGGTTTATTCTTCCTCCCTGGACAATCTATTTTTAATAGCCATGGCATATTTGCTGGGTGACTTTTGTTTGTCTAATAAATAAGCAACTTCTTTTATATGTCCCTGAAATTTTATTACCCTCCAAATAGAGTTCTTATAGTACTCTAAAGGAGAACTGACATGTTTTGTTTTAATGTTTCCCCATAGGAAAATTATGTGGCATACCTGGTGCATATTAGGTCCAAATGCAGTGGTTTCTCTGTGGGTGTCTTAGTAAGGACAATGAGAAGATTCTTTAATTTCCATTTCTGCCTCAGTACTAATGTTAATTTGATTTCAAATTGTTAATGCTACCATATTTTGTGATGATACAGACTACTATAAGCAGTACCTTGTTTTATAATAATAGTAAACCTTTACTGAACTCTTACTAGGTGTCAGGCCCTACGCCAAGGTCATACATGCATCATTTCATTCCGTGCTCATGACAACTACATGATGTGAGTACTATTCTTATCCACCTTTTTACTAGTGAGAAATTTAGGAACAGAAATGTTCTAGAACCTGTCCAGGATCACAAGGAAATTGAGTTGTGGAACTCTGATTTGGTTTCAGATTCTGAAGCCTGGTTTCTTAGTCAGTATGTTGTAGTGTCTTCCCAGTCATGTCTTCATTACTCTTTGTTTTGTTTGGGGTGGTGGTATGGGAATAAGGGGTGTCTGTTACCATAAAGCTAAGCAACTGACAAAATTCATAGTAAATATTGAAGCACAGGTTTCCTGAAGCCAAGCAACCCCACTGGGATGCAGGGGTGCAAGGTGGTTGTTGGTGCAGAGCCAGGGCTAAAGTTTGGGCAGCCTGTGATCTTGAAACCTCTGCTCGGTCTGCTTCCAATGGAGATCCCCCGAGGATGTCCCAGTGAAGTTGCCCCCTGGCCTAGCCCAGCACTCTTGCAGGACTCATCAGAAGGTAGTGTGTGAGACTCAGCCAAGCATGGTGTGCTTCCAGAAGGCAGGGGCTTCAGCCGTCAGCCCTAAGTGTGCAGCTGTGGTGGTCCTTCCACCAAAGTGACTCCTACCCTCAGCTGCAGCCAGTGATGGCAGGCACCTTCCCACCTGGCAGTAGTTGCCAGCTGATCTATAAAAGACTGGATTCCGCTTAGGAAAGGCAGTTTAAGACTGTGCATTCATTGGTGTGGGAAGGAGCAGGTAGTGAGAATGGAACACGTTAAGTAGAGACCTGCCTGTCCTTTAGAGATGGATCTGTGGCAGTACAAGGGAGAGCTAATTATAACACCATTGTGTCACTCAAATGTTGTGGTCAGACTATTGAAGGTGTCTTTTATTTCAAGTGAACTTTTTCTTTTCTTTTTTTTTTTTTAACTGAGGGTGACCCATGTTCTGACTTCCTTTTGAAGTCATCAGGCCTCATAAACAGAATCAGACTTGAATGCTTAAGTCATCCCTTTCCTGTTTGTAGAATACTACCCTATTCCACTTTTTCCTGTTTGGATGCTTTCTTACTTGTCCCGTTTGATCCTTTTAACTCTTATAAGGTAGACAGAGAGAGTTGTTCCTGTATTCATGATGAGACAGTTAAGACACAGCAAATTAAGTGACCAGTGCTATTTGTTTGAAGAACTTAGTTTATTCTTCTGTGTACTTATTTTCCACATCTGCAGAACTGTGACCATCCTCCACATAATTTATAGTCCATACCAAGTAGTGGATCAAACGAGCTCCTGCCAGGCAGTCACCAGCTTCTGATGAGAACAGCAGCATGCAGCCTGCACTTCAATGCTGCACTCCCAAGACCAGCTGTGGCCCCCACACTGCCAGTGCTGTGTGTAACGGGTGCTCTGTAGTTCAGTATTATTGATTTCCTATAGATTCTTTATTTTTTAAATAGCCCATGTCAGTTTCTTTCTTTTAAGTGTGGGAAGGGTCCTAAGCTTTAGTTTCCTGTTCTGTAAACAGGGATGATACTCTTTGCCTTGTTTATCTACCATGCAATTATTATGATCAAGTGAGATTATTTTTGTGAAGCCATGTAAACTATAAAGTGCTTTCCAAGCATGAGGAATTACTGTGGATGATCTTGAGTTTCACATGGAGGTCAGGAGCAGTTAAAATTGTTGGTTGTGATACCATCCATAATCTCTTCTCTCAACACCCTCTGCAAGCTCTCGGGGGGGGATTGTAGGGGTCACACAGGTGTTATTGCTAGAAAATGAAAAAGCAGAAAGGCTTCACAAGCCCACTGAGAAGGACTTAGCTCACACTTCTGGGAACCAGTGTCCAAGGCGTGTGACCATAGGAACAGAGACTCTCTGTCAGGAAGGAGTCACCAGCTGACTCCAAGGGCCGGGGTTTTTATGAGGAGAGTCAGTGCCATCCTGCTTGGAAGCAGTCAAAAGGAGGTTAGTAGCTTGTACCTTTTGCTCCAAAAGGAAAAAAAAAGAAAAATGAATGACAAGTTGCAGAATATGCACTATTAAACCTCAGAGAAGTTAGAGTTAGCCAAAGGACTAGACTGTAATGCCCCTGGGTGAGGCCGGGGTGGAGACTACAGCTCTGCACTGTGAAGAAGTTGCCCAAAGCAGCATCTGCAAGAGGTGCCTGCAGATCATACAAAGGGGTGCGTTAGGGAAAACCTGACCCTGCCCAGTTATATTAGCAAGTGGTGTTCACCTGTGTGGCTGTGTGTGTGTAGTTTTCACTGATGTATGAGTTCCTCCTTTGTGCCAGGCACTGTGGTAGGTACTGGGTCTACATTGGAGTGTGGAAGGTTTTCAGATCTCACAAAGCTTAGAAACTCATGCATCTGTTAAATACAGGTCTGTGCATTAGGCACGTGCAGGGGCCGTGGGCACAGAGATGAAGAGTGAATTCCAAAGAACTCAAACCTGTGTGGAGAAGTCAGAGAAAGGGTCACTGATAATGGTCCTAGGAGAGGCAAGGTGGTGTGATAAAAGTCTGCACAGAGGAAGGGGCCCTCAGACCTGGGCAGGTGCGTGCATCCTGGAGAAGATGATACCTGAATAGAGTTGAGAAGGTACTGTAGGAATTAACTAGGTGAAAGAAATAGGAGAGGGTATTCCTGGATAAAGAAACAGCAAAAGCAAAGGCAAGGAAGCCTAAAGGCTTGCAGGAGTGGCTGGGAAACCGCACATGGATTACTCCCATAAATGTTGCCACTATCAAAATACTGCTACCTGTAGCTGACACATCGCCTCACTCCAAGTTAAATCCGTGGTTCTCAATCTGATTGAACTACCCAACCCTCACCCCCACTCCCAGGGTTTGGAAATGTGTTGCTTTTGATAAATGAGTGATTGGACAGCCCTCCTGGCATTTGTTGGACAAGACTAGGTATGCTACATGACCATCAGAAGGAAGAACTGCCCTATCCCACATGCCCATGCCATCCTTTTTGAGAAACCCAGGTTTAAATCCTGGCAGACATAATCCTGTGAGGTGACAAGACAGTGAGTGTGTTTACTGTTTTCAGCTAAGGCATGAAAGCCAAGGTCACATAGTTTTCAGGCCATCAGTAAAGCCTGGAATGCTTTTCTCATCAATACCTTTTGTTTGAAATTTCTTTCGCCCTTTCAGTTTCCATGTTTTATTGATGTCCTGCTTTATAAAATTCTAGATAATGCCCTTTGTTGATAGTATCTTTGTTAAGAGCTCACAGTTCTCCCCCTCCTATTCCCAAATGGAGGGCCTTCCATTAAGAGGTAGTTATGGCCTTTCTCTGCCCTTTCTCTCCTTCCCTTTTCTACTCAATTGGCAATTGGTTGGTAAATTTGGAAGATGAGACTGAGCTGGCCTTGCTCATTCCCTTCTTTCTATGGACATCTTCCGTCTGTAGAGAGGCTGCCTTCTGATTTGTAAGGTTAGTGGCAATGTGGGAGGCCTACATGTTTATGACCTAAACTTAGTCTAGGGGAGTGTAGCTGGGCCCTGTGTACAGTGATGCTGTTTGTGTCTTGCACGAAGGGAGCAAGTGGCAGCTGGAAGCCAGCCAGAATTCCACTGGGCCCAGCCAGCTGTGCTGGGGCCCAGGCAGTTCCTTTTGCGCATTTGAACAAGTGCATTGTACAGTCCTGTGGCCACCGTGTTGCACAGCTCCAGAGGCCACCATCGTGTTCTCATTGTATTCTGTGTCTCGTGGTTTAGGTCTTGATAGTGAGGCACACGCCTGCACACCTAGCCGTGTGCTTTCATGCAGAGTTTATTGGCCATAAAGCTGACTTCAGTTTGACCTGCTTCTTCTGTCTCTCCAGTGAGTGAAAGGGATGGTATTTATTAATTTTTCTGGACCTATAGTTTCCTTAGTGACAAGAGGCTTTGCTCCTTTGTAATCTCTTAATTGTGTTTCTCTCTCACACACACAATTAATACATGCTTGTGATTAAAAGTTCACACAGTATAGAAAAATGTAGCATATGAAACTGAGGTCTTCCTTTGCCTCCTTCTCCCACTCTTCTTCCTGAAATCGATCATTAGCCAATGCAATGCTAACGCCCCTCTCAGATCCTTTCCTATTCTGTTGGTGTGTATCATTTTAAAAATGTGATCACATTATTTATGTTCTGTAGCTTGCTTTTTTAAAAAATATTACATCATGGAGAGATCATTCCATATAAGTACATTATAAATCTAGCTGTCTTTTAAAAATTAATGTATTTCAAAGCCGATTTGAAAAATTGTATATGAAAACAATAATAACTATAAGACTGAGATTTGACTCCTTCTGCATGCCGGGCACTATTCTAAGTCCTTTACAGGTGTCACAACAACTCTATGGGGTAGGCAGTGTTAATAGCATTTTTCCGCTCAAGAAACTGAGGAATAAGGATCAGGTAACTTGTCTAAGTTCATCCTGGACAAGTATGTAAAACTAGTATCTGAAGGCAGGTGGTGTGACTCTAGAATGCACAGTCTTAAATGTTATACTTGACAGCATTTGGTATCAAATTCAAAAGGTAAAAAAGATGAGTGATATGGTGATTGTTGAGGTTCCTGGCCCTGTGCCCCAGTGCCTGGAGTTCTCACCCTAGAGGCAGATCCCTTTGGGTACAGGTGCCCAGGCTGTCCTGCGGATTTACTAGCATAGAATCCTCAGGAGGTTGTATATGCCCACTGAAAACGATTTTCCTTTATTCTGTGAGATACAAGTGCACGTACCGTTCAATCCATTTCAATCCTGTGATCCTGCTTCCTGTTACTCTTTCTTGTTAAGAGTTGCATACTATTCCACAGTGGCAACGTATCATACTTTATTTAAATAGTTCCTCTTCTGGTTTTCAGTGTCAAGCTTTTTTTTTTTTTTTTTTTTTTTTTTTTGAGACAGTGTCTTACTCTGTTGCCCAGGCTGGAGTGCAGTGGCACGATTTTGGCTCACTGCAGTCTGGAACTCCTGGGCTCAAGCAGTCCTCCTGCCTCAGCCTACAGGCACAAACCACTATCCCTGGCTAATTTTTAAATTTTTTTGTAGAGATGGAGTCTCAGTATGTTTCCCAGTCTGGTCCCGAACTGTGCTGGCCTCAAGCCATCCTCCTGCCTTAGCCTCCCAAAGTGCTGGGATTATAGGTGTGAACCTCTGGACCCAGCCCCAGTATCATGCTATTCCAAACAATGCTACCTCAAAATATTTTGCACTTATATGTAAATATATACAGTCATATAATTACACGTGGGTTCATATCTCTGTAGAATATGGACTTCAGTGTGGAATTTCTGGGTCAAATGGGATGCATACTAAATATTTTTCTAGATCATAGCAAATTATCTTCTCAAAAGGCTGTATCATTTTATATTCCCACCAACATACTTGTTTCCTCTTTCTTGCCAACATTGGATATTATCTCTAATATTTTACAAGTCTGTACAGTGATGTTAGTATACCAAATGAGCAAAATTAACAACATTTGAAGTTATTTTTAGCTTATCCAATCTTGCTAATACTCACTTGCTCAAGAAGAGTTATGTGCAAGCCATTCTGCAACTACTACCTCCCCTTTTAATTAAGAAATGTCTTCCAAACTTTTGCCTTAAAAATGCAACTATCATGAGCCATTTTTACCAACTTCAGGAAAATGACTGCCGTGTCACCAACATGGGGATGCTTCCTAGAGGGGCAGGCAGTTATGAATTGGCAGTCTACTTACAGCCCTTTAATACCTAAAGCAGCCTGCTTTGCCAACCCCTGCCCCTAAGGTGGTGGAGCAGTGCACAGCCACAAAGTGCTGTTGGCACTGTGGGGACCCCAGCTACTCAAAAGAAGGATGCCATCATCGGGACAGTGCCGCATTCAGACATACGTATCTACAGGCAGGGAGCTCATGCTGTCGTCATGGCACGGACACAGCTCCTTAAGTGACTCTCAGGCTGTGCTTTTATCATGGGCACCCTTCTCTGAGGTGATTTTCTAAGGAGAAGCCAGTGCCTTTAAGTCCATGCCCACAGATTCCATTTCTGAGTACTTTGGCTGCAGAGGACCAACTCACACTTACTTCCAAACTTGGAAAAGGAGAATTGCAGCCTGATCTGCCTGGCAGATGGCAGGTTGTGCTCTGTGGACCTGTCGGGGGTAAAGGTTGTCTGCAGAAGTGAAGAGGATATTTTTACATATAAAGGAGCACTGTGCTTCTGTTTTTCTGAAGTCTTTGGTCCTCTGATGCTTGTTGGGCTCTTTGGGAGAGCAAGGTTCTCCAGAGTCGTTTTGCATCTGCCGGGGGTTTCTGGGTTGAGCGGGGCTACCTCCTTCCTTGTCTGGTTCTGCCTCTGCCCTACCATGTGCTTAGTGAATGCCATTTCTCTTTTATGGTCTGTTTTCTGAATGAAGAACTATGCCTACATGGCACTGACAGCTAAACCGTAGTTGACTTTGAAGCTGTTAATTTTTAGTTTTTACTTTGGAATTTTGTTTTCCATTTACGTTCTATTTTAGACTTTTGGACTTAGTATCCGGCAGAATAAGAAACTGATGCTGTGTGTGCACCCACCCCCACTCCACCCCGTTTTAAAACTAGATTGACAACTTGTCAGTTTATTAACAACATGTCAGAAGTTGGCATAATATGAAAAGTCAAAATGGAAAAGTGCTTATGCTAAAGTGATATGAGCCCAAGTTTAATATTCATCATACCTTTGAGGTGTCTGTTTCACTGTGTATTTCTGATTTTGAGGGGTTTTAAATCTATACTAATCTCCTAAATCTTGACAGCATAACTACCATTTTTATTTCCATATTTCTAATTAAGCTGGGTTTTTGTAGGGTGTGAAAGGAAGGGTTTTGAGGTGACCTTATGTGTCAGAAAAATCACATAGTGATTCTAGAAAAACTTCCTTTTGAAGCAGCTGTGTTCTCCTTGAAGGGATTCTTTGAGCGCCAGGCATGTTTAATTCACTTCTGGGTTTTTGTGTGCATGTAGCTGGGTTAAAAAAAAAAAAAAAAAAAAAAAAAAAAACACCTTTTGTGCTGGATGCTTTGCTGAAACTCCTGTAACAAATAATGATATGTTAACATTGTATTTTTCTATAAGGCAATGCTACTAGAGAGTTCACTTAGAAGATTTTTTCCTGTGGTCACTTTTTTTTTTTTTAAGGTACAGGCCCTGTTTCCCAGGCTGGAGTGCAGTGACATGATCACCACTCACTGCAGCCTCGACATCCCAGGCACAAGTGATCCTCCCACCTCAGTTCCCAGAGTAGCTGGGATTACAGGCATATGCCACCACACAGGGCAAATTTTTATTTTTTGTAGAGACAGGGGTCTCCCTATGTTGCCCAGGCTGGTCCCGAGCTCCTGGTCTCAAGAGATCCTCCTGCCTCAGCCTTCTAAAGTGCTGAGATTATAGGTGTGAGCCAAATGCGTCCAGCCTCCATTTCTATTTCTGTGAAATAAATAAGCATCTCAAGTAACTTTTTGAGTTCATCACAACTTTTGAGGAATTGGCGAAGCTCAAACACAGTTTTTTAAAATGTTCATTCTGTGTGCCATCATAGGTTCATTTTATATCTGAAGTTGCTGTCTTTCAGGAAACCTTTGTAATAGATATTGTCCTGATTTCTCATGGCTTGGTTAGCCTATGAGGATACGTACAAAACCTTCTGATTTGGCAGCCTGCATCATGTGCACATTTATTCTGTATCTGAGCTCATCGGTGGTTCCGAATAGAGGATGAACGAGAGGAATGAAGGGAAATATGATGAATGAGGCTTAGAAAAAATATTTTTATTTTTTGGATCCCTTTTTTAAAAAGTGTGCAAAACCAGTCATTTCCATGTGACTAGCTGCTATCAGAAACCAAAAAATGTGCTTGTCATCACAGTTGAGGCAGCTTCTCTGTCAGATTGGAACTCAGGTTATGTTGGTGTCTGACTCGTTTTGAGGAATAATGTGAGGAAACCATGTATTTTCAGTTCAGCTCTTTTCCTAGCACTGTTATTTCATGGTGGGTATTTCCTGGCTACGTTGTAGGGATGGGAAGCCGAGACAAAGGTGTAGTCTTTGACAAAGCAAGTCTTTGGAGCAGGGGCTGTTACCGATGATTTTTTTTGGTCTCTCATAGCTCCCCACTCCTCTTTTTTTCTCCTTACCTCTCTTATGGCAAAACAGTTCATTCATTTAAAGTACAAAATGACTTGAGACCATTAAAAATTGAATAAGAAGAAAGGCATACTGTAAGCCTCACTTCAGCACTTCAGAAGTACAAAATGAGTGATACAGCCAAAGTCCTTAAATCTTGAAGCAAGAACACGACAACTCTCTTAGTGCATGCACTGCTCTCACAGGACATTGCATTTCACCTGTAACTGTGATGAAGGAAAATGAGACCAGGAGCAACCTTCAGAAAGGTCTCAGGGAATGAGAGAGTGATACTGATGTTAGTAAGCATTTTGGGATTCTTCCACATCTGGATGCTGGGTACTTAATACAATTTGTTTATTGGATTGATTATGGTCCCACAGCCATGGTACTGTGATCAAGAAAGTCCCAGGGGATAGGTATAGGTGTGTAGCCTGTGCTAGGCAGATGACAGCTGGTGGCCAGTCATGCCCATGGGATTTCCCATGGTGTCCATAGAGCATAAAGAAGAACAGCCTTTCTGCAAAGCAGGTGTCCTTTCCTTTAAGCAAACCTAATGCTGAGTTGATAAAGATACAGATTTCCTGTAAAAGGTGACTCTTTTTTTTTTTACCTTATAAAAGGGCTTATTTCAAATTTCTGTTAAAAAAATCAGTAGTCTCCTATAGCATTTGACATATCAACTATGAATTTACAGAAATTCATAGTTGTGCAAAACCAGTCATTTCCATGTGATTAGCTATCAGAAACCAAAAAATGTGCTTATCACAGTTGAGGCAGTTTCTCTGTCAGATTGGAACTCAGGCTATGTTGGTGTGTGACTGGTTTTGAGGAATGATGTGAGGAAACCATGTATTTTCAGTTCAGCTCTTTTCCTAGCACTGTTATTTCATGGTGGGTTGCAAATTTGCATTGGTTTGCAAATCCATAAAGATATTTTAACAACAGCTACCATTAAACGAACAGTTCTGTTTGCCAGGTATCAGGCTAAGTGCTTTTAAATGCATTATTAGCTTCTTCACTCATCACAAAAGCCTTGGTAAATAGGTGCTATCATTATCATCTATGTATTTCGGAAGAGCTATCTAAGATTTAGAAAGGTTACTTGCCTAAGATCACACAGGTATAGTAAGGGGTGACAGCGGACTTTGAGCCCAGGGCTGTCTGATTCCTGCAATTTAACTCTTAACAGATACCTCAGCCTAGGCTGCTGTCTGTAACAGTAGGGACAGGCACCATTCTGCGAGGATCATATAGATTTCTAACGTCTCTCCCCAACTACTTGTTCTAGCTATGATTTTGTGCTCTGGAGCTTGATTTTTGGAAGTGATGACTAGAATTAGAAGTTGGTTGGCAGGAGAATTATTTTCTTCCTTCCCTCATTCTACCTCATTATCCTTGTAACCTAGGGAACTTATGTCACTAAAGGACACCATGGCCAAGATCTTGAAAATGGTAGGTAAGGCTTCTCACATGTCGATGATCAACATCTGTGCAATGATGTCATTAAAAACAAGCACAAACAACACCACCACCAAACTTGTTTTTATATTATGTGCAATTTCAGTTTTATATTATGTGCAATTTCAACGTGGAACACAGTACTTTCAGAGCAAATGCAGTTGGTTGAAAGAAACAGGCACTCAAGAGACAGCTTACTGTAATGAGTCAGTTTCCATATTGTTACTGAGTAGGACTTGGTGTTAGAAGACTGTGGGGAGTAAAAATTAATGTAATTAAAATATAGTAATTGGCAGATTTGTGCAAACTATAGGTTTTTCTGTTTTGATCCTGAAGAAGCCAAATAAGGGCATTGTGCTTGTAGTTTTTTTCCAATACATTTTTCTGTGCCAAGAAATGGGCCACTAAAAATTTTATATTGTTATTAATAATGAGAGGTCACACAGACAACAGCTGCATTACAGTAGAGGGAAGAACAAAGCTCCCAGTTTTATGTTGTCTTTGGAATCAGAACCAAATAGAGCATTGTGAAGTCAAGTGGAGACCTGTAGACGGGTTCATGGACCCAGAGGCTTTCTAATGGGTACACATTGGGTGAGGGTGGTGATAAGAGGTATGGGTGGATTTAAGGAATTCTGTTTCCTGATCTCAACTTTCATATGTTCTTTTTCTTTAGTGCCTGTACTCTCCTTTCCCAATAGATCTTCTTTCACTCAGTAAGAGAAAGGTCAGTCTTCCACACACCCCTGTTCTTAGTAGGGTGCTCTTTGGATTGTGGGGTAGAAAAACACCTGCTCTCCAAACAAAGGAATGATTGAAATAATGGTGTTGGTTGATGAAAATTAATGACTCTAATGACAGGATAACAAATACTTTTGCAATTCAGGTGGCATCCAATTCTTTATTTTCCACAAAATTGAGAAAGGACTTAATTGACTTGTCAGTTGATCATTAAAACTAATGTTGATGATAGATCACCCTGAGATTTTTTTGGCATATGTCCCAGAATGAATTCAAACTATGGAGGAAAGTTATTATAGCACACTTAAATTTCAATGTAGTTATTTGTGTGAATAAGTTTTGTTAGCTTTTAGATTAAAAAAGGGGATGGGGGCAGATAGGAATAAAATTGATGCACATTTTAGCAGTATTCATCTGCAAATGCATAACTTAATTGGAAAAAGAATCTCATATGTCTCATTAAGAGATGAATTTTAAAAACTAATTTTTATTCTTAATAATCATTTATAAACATGTAATACTTATGTGTTTATCAATTGTATACAACAAATAACAAATATAAATCAATCCAGCTGAAAAAAATATGAGAGTTTTATGGCCACAAAACCTTCTAAACCTTCACATTTATATACATATGTCAATTTCTAGTAAGTTAGGCTTATATATTATGTATAGTTAATTTAGAGACATATGATAGGATGATTAATACAACTTTCAAACATAAAAACATTTTACCTTAAGATAAAATTTTGTGAGGATAGTGAAATGGAAATACAAAGGTAGGGCAAATAAGGGAAAAATTTCTATTACACAAGAGCTTTTTCAGGTTTTTTAAAACATGTATAATGGTAGAGAGCAAACAGCTTGGTGTTTTGATTCAGTGGATACATTTTAGAGACTCATGTTATAGTTTAATTTTCAAATGTCATTATAGGACACTTTGGAAATCCTTTTTTCACTGTTTAAACTTCAGATGAAGAAATGATTAAGATGTCAAGTTAAAAATGTTCCAGGGGACGGGGCCGGGCACAGTGACTCACGCCTGTAATCCCAGCACTTTGGGAGGCCGAGGCGGGCAGATCACGAGGTCAGGAGATCAAGACCATCCTGGCTAACACGGTGAAACCCTGTCTCTATTGAAAATACGAAAAATTAGCCAGGTTTCAGTAAGCCGAGATCGCGCCACTGCACTCCAGCCTGGGCAACAGAGTGAGACTCTGTCTCAAAAAAAAAAAAAAAAAAAAAAAAAAAAAAGTTCCAGGGGAAACACAGTGGCTATAATTCTTTTAGTAAGCATGCAAAAACAAAACAAAACAAAACAAAAAAACAAACCAAAAAACCCACTTTTTAAAACATTGAGATAAAACATCATCTAGTGAAAATGAGAGACCATTCATCTGGGAGTAGAATATGGACGTGAGACAGAGCCTTAAAATCGGATGGTATTACAGGTTTCTGGGGCCATTTGGGGTCATAATGAAGGGGAGGGTTTTGGGAAGAACATCTTGCATTATCCTAAGGCGGTGATTAGAACTTTTAATTAAAATAGTAACAATAATACTTACTGTTATTATTTAAAATCCTGCCTTTTTTCCCTGTAATCATGATTTCTTTCATATACATATATGGTGATGTGTGTATGTGGAGTGTGTTTCCATGTGTGTGTTTGTGTATGTGCATGTGTAGTTACGATGTGATGATAAAGAGAAGGTTTTTGGTCCTTTTACTAGATAAAAGCAAAAAATCAGTATGCTTGTGATTTTGTGCAAGATGACTCCACATACCTTTTCGTGATAGAATGTCAGCAGCTGACCCTTGAATTAAGTGATGAGTTGGATGAGCTTCTGAATGAATTAAAGACCTTGAGAGAAAAAAGCTCAAGCTAGAAAAGGCAGAGTGCGTTTTGAGGATTGTGGCAGTTTTTTCCAGATTGTGTGTGTGAGAGAGAATGATTTCTGCTTTTGGATGATAAGAGCTACCTCAGGTTGTGTACTAACGTCTGATGGGATACCACAGACTCTCACAGCCGACCAAAGAGTTGAAGGTCCGCAGCTGGTCCAGGTGGAAGTCAGCAGATGGAATGGTTCATACCTGGGTAGGCCAGGACAGAACAGGACGCAGGTGGAGACTCAGGAGGGAATTGGTGCAGAGGTGGGGAGGTGGGGAAAGGCAATGAGGAAGGAAAACCCTGCATGGGAAGGCTGGAGTGGTCATCTCTGAGCCCTCCTTGTGGGTCACCTGCCCAGGGCTGGTCTGCTGGTCCAGGTCCTATCAGTGCCTTGCTGTTGTCAGGCCGCACAGGTATTCTGCTTGCTCTCTTATGTATTTTGGTCACTGCATTGTTGGCCATCATGCTGCTTAGGTAGCCTTTCTTGCTGGCTATTTTCCACGTGGAATTGCCAATGAAAATGTTTGGCTGTGGGGTTTCGCTGGGCTAGCACCTGCCCTTGGGCATTTCCAAGTTTTTCCTCAGCTGGCATAGCTGTGACTACGGCCTCCTGCAGGTCTTCATGCTGTTTTCAGTGTGTGTACTCGTCTTTGGGAGCAGATGATTCCTAAATATTACCCAACTAATACCTACTTGGAAAGCCACATTAGATCCCAATGGAACCCTTTTGAACTAGCTGCTGACCGCCCATAAAAGAGCAGCACAGGCCTCAAAGCCACTTCTGTTTGGCTCTGTTATTAATCTCTTTAGGAAATGATTCCTTAGGGAACCAGGGTAAGAAGGCCTGCTGCCTGTAAAACAGCTGCCTCGCCACTAAGTCTTTAGAAAGAGACAATGGAAAATAATTTAGTACAACAAGGGCTATTGTCCGGAAGTGACATTTCCCTCCTTCCCTTGAGTTGAAACAGTTGTGTTGAAACATGGAAAAGTAATTATAAATTGGGGAGGGGTTGGGGAGTCATCCCTTTTGCTATTTCTTTCTCACACAATGCACGAGGGAAATCATGCTTTTTAGCTGTTTTGTTTTCTCCCTGGTGTTTGGATAAAATGTCTGTAAAATCTGACGCTAAAGTAATAAGGCAAATGTATAGAATGTCAGAGGGATTACACTGGATTCTGGGTATCATTGGGTGGCTTTTGAGCTGTTGACATGCCAGATGTCTTTGGTACCAGTGAAATTATAAATGTCTGTGTGAACAGACTGGTAGCCATGAAGGGCTCACACGAGGTGATTAAGCTTATTTCTGGTTTGTTCAGATCTGAGACTGTATCCTGTGGGTTCTGCTCTAGTTACGGGGTCTTTCATTACATAAGGCTGTCATTTTTACCTGTGCATCTATATAGCAGAAAATAAGATTTAACACTTTTTGGTTGAAAATTTGGAAATAACAAAAAGTTTAAAGAAAAAATATCAAAATGTATCTATAACTTCACTGCCAGAAATAATCTACTGTTCTTCCCGGCTTTACATTTTTTATTTATGTATTTGATATATCCTTACAGTAACAGGATTATATAATATTTACCATTTGGCATTATGGTTTTTCCACATAATGACATACTGTTCATGAATTTATTTCTATTGCAGAAGATAAATACTTGAAGATGTGAATTACTGTAATTTTGATTAATTAGTGTTGTCTGGTTCTGGAGGGAACTATTGCCCGATTTTTACCTCTGTTTTTAATACTGGCAGTGAATATCTAAAAGTCACTTGTTCTCTTGATACAAAGGAAGTGGAAATTACCTGGCCTGTATTTGACGTCAGATATTTTCTAATAGTTCACTTCCCACTAGAAGTAGAGAACAAGTCTTCTGAGAGATATGGCCCAAATTCCTTTCTCATAGGGAGGTAAAATAGGACCCTAAAAGAGAGGCTGGTGGCCACCAAGAAGAGATAAAGCTTCTGGCTTTCTTATTCAAGAAGTATTCTTATTTCTGCGGGCATTCCCTGTGGCCAAATAATTGTTAGCCTTCTAGGTAGAGGATATTTCCCCAAATTGCTATTAAGAATCCCAAAATGCACAGCACAGGAAATGTACTGGAATATTTGCTTTAAATTTCATCAGGGCATTGTTATGGACTGAATTGTCTCTTCACCCCTAATTCATATAAATCCTAACCAAGCACTTCGGAATGTGACTAACAGGCCCTTTAAATAGGTGGTTAAGTTAAAATGAGGCCTTTAGGGTGGGCCCTAATCTATTCTGACTGGGTCTGTATAAGAAGAGGAAATTGGACACACAAGGAGACACCAGGGATGCGTGTGCACAGAGGGAGGACCATGTGAGGACACAGCAAGAGGACAGCCATCTGCAAGCCAAGGCAAGAAGCCTCAGAGGAAACCAGCCCTGCCAGCACCTTGATCTTGGACTTCCAGCCTCCAGAACTGTGAGAAAATAAATTTCAGTTGCGTAAGCCACCCAGTCTGGTATTTTGTTATGGCAGCCCTAGCAAACTAATAAGGCAGCTAGAAGAATTGTTTGAAATATTTGGGAATATACTTTCCAACTATAATTACTGATGTGGAGAAAATGTCAATGTGGATATGAAGAAAACACCTTAGCGAACAGAGGGATGCAATCGGGGTGCAGGGTACCCAGGTTTGTGCAGGTTTTTGGTAAAGCTTTAGTTCCCACATCATGTGGTTGGTTCACCATGTTCCATTACATTATTATGCTGTATAGAGTACACCTATGTAACATTATGTGATTTTTCCATGGATCAAATATTATATTAAAGATAAAGTGAACTTCAAATCCCTGACAAGTAGAAAAAAAAAAGATAAAGGAAAAAAGTTAAATATAAAAAAAGAAAAAACAGTTTTTTTACATGGATTATATTTAATGAAATAAAATATGACATGGTCAGAATTCTCATTACAATTCATATAAATATTGCTTTTCCTTTCAATAGCCAGTCTATTCTGTGAAGCAGATTGTAATTGTATTCATTAGTTATTTCTTTATGGAAAATAGGTTAATTATTTTTCCATTTAAAAGGAAAATTAATATCAGAAGTGAGCCATTCAGCCTTGGCAATGAGATATGAAAATGTGGAAGCTTAAGCTATTGAAGCGTGATGCTGAAATATTTAAGCTTTGAAGAAGGGTTGGGACTGTTTGTGAAAGTTTTTCTAACATTTAGAATTGGAAATATTTATTGTGTCCTGGAAAATAAGTTGTGGATGTTTGGTCGAAGAAGTCTGGTCCATGTTCACGTTAGTTTAGCCTTCCTTTTCTGTGTGTGTGTTGTGATTTGAGAGATTTTTCACATTGCTGGATTATATTTGAAATGTATGGCAATGGTTATAAGGTCTGACTGGGATCATTGCACTAAAAGTGCAATTTTTTAAATCATATATGGTACTACTTCTGAGTGTATACTATCCTCTGAGGCAATAGCTAACAATATTTCTGTGTACAGTATCTCAGTATCTTGATAATTGTTCATAGGCAGTCATTTTGGCTTTAAAATTTCTTAGATTACTTAAGTACTATGTCAAGTTTTATGGATATGTACAACTCTTCTTAGCATCCTAATTAAGAATATTTTTAAAGAAAATTTTTATAAAATATGTTAAATAATCCTTTCCTTCTTAGAGTATTCTGAATATAGCTTGACCATTTGTGTAACTAATGAAGGTCATCATTATGGATGTAATTCTTGTTCTGCTTGTAATGATGTCTTTGGAGCTATTGAGATAAGTATGGTCTGCTCCTATAGTAAGTTAACTCTAAATATATATGCTTTTTCTGTTTTTTTTTTTAGACAGGGTATTATTCTGTCACCCAGACTGGAGTGTAGTGGCATGATCATAGCTCACTGCAGCCTCACCCTCCTGATCTCAAGTGATCCTTCCACCTCAGCCTCCTGAGTAGCTGGGATTATAGGCATGTGCCACCATGCCTGGCTAATTTTTTTTTATTTTTAAATTTTTTGTAGAGATGAGGTCTTACCATATTGCCCAGGCTGATTCTGAACTCCTGGGCTCAAGCAATCCTTATGTCTTAGCCTCCCAAAGTGCTGGGATTACCGGTGGTCACTGTGCCCGACCACATATGCTCTTTCAATATTTTTCTTGCCTTTTATTTTTTTCTCTCTTCTCTTTTGTCATAAGACGATCACTTATAATTTTGTTTGCTGCTTTTTGCAGCCTCTTTCCTCTTTCAAATTTTGCTTTTACTCTGCTTGTGAGAATGGAGATAACAATTGAACTTACAGGGGTTGTGTAAAAATCTGGAACCTCAGAGACCCAAGAAATTCTGTTCAGGAAAAAGTGTTGGTGGAGTTTGTAGTAACTAGTTGAAGTTGCACAACTGTTCAGATGAATATAACTTCTCTTGAGTGCCTATTGTAGGCAAGCTATACCCCAGTGGCGGCACTGCTCAGCTCCCTGAATTTGGACTGGTGAAGCACAAAGGTGATTTGTCGCCCTCCTCCCTTATCAGCCATGACATTTAGATTTTGCAGTTGAGAAAGAAAAATTTCTGCTTCTCTCAGTCTTGGTTTGTATGCTGGAATCGAGGCCAGAATTCTCACTAAAGGCTACACGAGAAAGGTGGAGTGGAACAAGAAGGCCTTGGATGGTCGACAGATGCATGATTGGGATTATCTGCCTAATTCTGCATCCCTTAACTAGTGGCATGATGTTTCTCAGAAATTTCTTTGTGAGTCAAAGAATAATTTATAATTCCCCCACCCTCATAGAAAATGCTTCCTTTAAAATATCAAATATTTGGGTCACAAAATTCTCAATTTTATCCCTCAAAGAATTAAATGAGTCTGTTCTAAGTGGCATTTTAATTTTTGTGTTTAAAGTTTCATTTTTCAAGCTGTATTGCCACCAGTTTTGCTTGGAAAGGTATAGCTTTGGAGCAATGGCATATTAGTCCATTCTTGTACTGCTGTAAAGGAATACCTGAGACTGGGTAATTTATGAAGAAAAGAGGTTTAATGGACTCACAATTCCACAGGCTGTACTAGAAGCATGGCTGGGGAGACCTCAGGAAGCTTTCAGTCACGGCAGAAGGTGAAGGGGAAGCAGACATGTCTTACGTGGCTGGAACGGGAGAAAGTGAAAGGAAAGATGGACTTGAAACAACCAGATGTCATGAGAACTCATTATCATGGGAACAGCACTAAAGGGGCAAATTCACCCCCATGATCTAATCACCTCCCACCAGGGCCCTCCTCCAACATTGGGGATTACAGTTCCACATGAGATTTGGGCAGGGACATAAATCAAACCATATCAAATAGTGATAATACACATATATGTGTAGTTTTCTAAAAGGACCACCCAGGGTGCTGATACTATTTTTTAAGTTGGCCATGCTTAGAATGTGATTTTTCATGGACTTCTGATCGAAACTGGGACAACAGATGTGCCTGATTTTCCCCTTCAGTGATTGACAAATATAGCTGTAAGTAGAATTCAAAATTATTCTCTTCATCAGCCATGGTCAGCGTTTACCTGACCTAAGTCCTTATGTTACTTAACTCTATGTTTTTTGAGACAGAGTCTCACTCTGTCACTCAGACTGGGGTACAGTGACATGATCTTGGCATCTTGACTCACTGAAGCCTTGACCTCCCAGGTTCAAGCGATCTTCTTACCTCAGGTTCCCAGGTGGCTGGGACCCCAGGCATGCGCCACCATGCCTGGCTAATTTTTTGATTTGTAGAGATGGGGGTCTCCCTCTGTTGCTCAGGCTGGTCTCGAACTCCTGGCTTCAAGCAGTCCTCCCACTTTGGCATCCCAGAGTGCTGAGATTACCACTGTGCCTGGCTCGTTAACTGTGTTTTTAAAGGAACTCTTTGTATGTGTGCTGGCAGGTTACCCAAAAGGAGTGACTTTGAGACTTTAATTTACATAGCTCCAAACAACATGTCCAGGTGAAAGCACAGATATCAGAATAGGTATGATGGATCTAAGAGCCAAAGCATTTCATTCTCATTCATTGTAGTCCAAATGAAAGACATTTGAATCATTCAACATTTTGAAGAATTTTTAAAACATGCTTTTAGATTGTTTTACAACAAAATTAATGATGTAAAGGTAGTTTAAAACTTGATTAATACCTGATTTTTACTAGTTAAGTACCAGACAGCCTTTATTTCAAACTGGGAAACTATTTTAAATACTTATGAGTACTAGTGTTTTTTTTTTTTTTTTTTTGCCAGAAATTGTGACATGTGGTAGATTCAATGATTCAAAAAAATCGATACAGTTTTCAAATTTTAATTTAGATGTAATTGTGATCATCACTGTATTTATATATCCAAGTGACTACATTTTAAGTTGTAGACAATTGTTATTTAGAGGTATGAAGGAAAAGAGGGAGCTGGTGGGAAGTTTGCTAGCATAGGAGAAAGTAAAAAGAAGCTTCAATTTTATAATAATGAAATTAAAAGTCTTAAAAAATCTTAGAGATTATTTAGTATAGTACTTTATTTTTTTCCTTAAGAAACAATCAAGGCACGTACTGGTTAATTGAGTTATTTAAGCTTACTGAGGTTGGCTTGAATTAGCAATTAAGGAAATAATACAAAGGCCCAAAGCATAAACTCCAAAAGATGATAATAAGCATGAGGGATGGGCAGTTTTCATTATCAATTCTTAAAATAAGTTCCTTGAATATATATGACAATATCCTCACCAAATGTGAGTATGTATCTTTGCCATGAGCATTTTAAAGTAATAGGTGGAATTCCTAATGTTCTTCATGGCATTCACAGATTCTGTAATCAAGTGAGTATTTTCATGGCCTTTTCCTGTCTTTCACAAACATTTTTTTTTTTTTTTTGTAAAGGTGGGACTGACCACTATACAGCTGTGCATTGGGGAGTCACTGGTGACCTCAGCCAAGAATGAATTCAGGCCATCCGGCTACAGGCCAGAAGCTTTGCCAGCTTAGCTACTTGACCACCTGCTTCTGTTTTTCTGTTCCACTTGCAAATGGAGGGTGTTTGTTCTTTTCCTGGCATCAACATCAATTTAAAAAAATTCCTTGGAGGAAGTTGGAAAGGGGAGGCAAGAAGTTGATCAGTGTTATTAGTTTTGTTCCCCGAAGAATAGCATCTCTTAATTGAGATGCTGGGACATTGGTCCAGCTATAGGCCACTGGCTGAATGGAATTTTCTCCACTAATGAATTCTTTTGTAGTTGAGAACTGTTGGAGATGTGTTTGATGGCAACCTTGAAAATTACAAACCATTTATCTTACTTTTCCTTCACTATACAGCCCCAACAAATACAGTGGGTTTCATTAAAGTAATGAAAATTTAAGCTGGCACATATTCTCAGCTACTCTGAAGGCTGGGGCAGGAGGATCACTTGAACTCAGGAGTTCAAGTCCATCCTGGGCAACATGGCGAGACTCTGTCTCTTAAAAAAAAAATAAGAATTTAAAACAGATATAGTTATCAGAATTTATTATTCCATGCAACTATTATCACCTAAGAGAAGTGACTTTAAACATTTAACAGTTTTTCAGTGATGCCACCATTATCAAGTAAAAACATGTTAGGAATTTCTTACAGCCCAACGAGGTCAGGCTCTTTTTTTAAAAAAACTAATAGTTCTAGCTGGGTTGTTACATCCAATTCCCTTGAGAGAATTGAGGTTTAAATTTAAAATAAATCCTCTATGAAATGATTAGATTTCATAGGTTAGATTAGATTCACTGTAGGCTCTGAAGGTACCTCCTGTGACATGATATGGGCAAAGTAAATGTGTAAGTCTTCCAAAGTGATTACTTAGAATAACGTACGCACATACACACAAAATAGTAATGAGAATAATAGAGGACAGGAGGAATCTTTTGGAGGCGGTGGATATGCTCGTGGCATAGATTGTAGTGAGGGTTTCATGGGTGTATACTTACCTCCAAACTTACCAAGTTCTATACATTAAAGATGTACAGCTTTTTTTTGTCAGTCTTACCCCAAGAACATGTTTTTTCTTTTGTTAAAAAGAGTACAAAACACTCTTGGCAGTTTTTTCTTTATTCTTTAATGGCATAGTTCTAGGTTATTTCATACTTAAAATATGCCTTTTAGTTTCCCAAGAAACCTAGTTCAGATTGTATAGTGGACATTGATGTTTAAAAGCTCCTCACTTTCTTTGCCTCTTATAGATATGGCATTAAAAAGAAGCAGCAGCAGTTAGCAGGGATTTTCCTCTAAGAAGATGAGAAAAGATGTGACAGAAATGGTTGGGGATGATGGCCTGTTCAGTTAGTTACTCCTCAGTAACAGCAGTGGTGCTTGTAGGATAGTGATAGTGCTAGAGATACAGAAAGTGGCAGTTATTTGGAGGGGGCGAGGGATGTCAAAGGGGTCTCAAGGCTTGGCACAGGATGGGAAACGTGACAAGGATGTTTAAGCAGTAGGGTTCTTTGATCAACTTTGTGTTACTGAATGATTCCTAGGTGTTCTCATTTACCTTGATCTACTCTAACAGAATTTATGTTTTATTCAGTTTCTCAGCAAAAGTTAAGTACTTCTTGATTTTTTTTCCCCTTACATTACTGTAAGAAAGGTACTTGATATTTAAATATCAAGATAAAAGAAGGGAGTAATAGTTATCATCTTGGAATGTGTAACCCAGGGAAATAAATATGTAAAACATGGATTGACCCTAAGTGTCCAAAGAAATGGGATACACACACACACACGTATACTATTCCACCATGAACAACAATGAAATCATATCATTTGCAGTAACATGAATGGAGCTGGAGGTCATTATCTTAAGTGAAATAAGCCAGGCACGGAAAGACAGATTCCGCATGTTCTCATATGTGGGAGCTAAAAAATCTGATCACATGGACGTAGAGCATGGAAAGATAGATAGATAGGAGAGATTGGGAAAGATGAGTGGAAGGGAGAGGGGAGGATGCAGAGAAGTAGGTTAAAGGTTACAAACATGCACAAATATAGAAGAAATAAATTCAGTGTTTGATAGCAGAGTAGGGTGACTGTACTTCACAAAAATGTACTGTGCTCTGGTGACGGGCACCCTAAATCCCCTGGCTTCATCACTACATGTTATATACATATAACAAAATTTCTCATATACCCCATAAATTTGTACACATAAAAATAATTTTTAAAGAAATTAACTTTGTACACATGTAGTGGGCAATTTTTTCCTTCTAGCCATAGATTGAAGCCCAAACTTGATATTCTACATAATATTAATATTAACTAGGCAGTTTCTGCTGATGCCAGTTCTTAGAAAGATAACAAATTTTTACTCCTTAATGGATAGTTCTATGTTTCACCAGGTTGTAATAACATGTCCATTACCAGTAAGAGACATTTTCCCAGTACTCTGTAGTGGAGCTCAAATGGAGCATATTCTGGCTTTGCCACTTACTAGGTATTTAAGCCTTAGCTTCCTCATCTGTGTGATGAAATAACAGTACCCACTTCAGGATGGTCACGAAGATTCAACAAGCAAGGCATGCAATGCATTTAGCATGATGTCTGGCATACTTAATGCCCCAGAAAGGTTTTTTAAAAAAATGTAAGTATTGAGTGTAAAACAGGCTCTCTGACTAATTCTAAGATTGGTGAGATGAGAGACTTTTCCATCTGTTGAATTTTAGATAGAACACAAAGTCGTGTGTGTGTGTATAGAGTATATAAATGAAGCAGTACATACTTAGTATAGTTCCTGGCACAGAGTAAGTAATCCAGATAGATTAGAGAATAACAGCTATGAGTATTATTATTAATTCAGTTTTCAAATGTTTATAAAATGTGTACTTTATTAATATGGTTATGTGCAGACTTTAAGACAATTATATATGTGTGTATTTAAAGAACACTAAGCTTGCTATATAACCAGTAAAGATGTGCAGGGTGATATTAATATGATTAGAATACAAATGCCTTCAAGACAGGGTCTTTTTTCTTTTTTTAGAGACAGGGTCTCACTCTGTCACCCAGGCTGGAGTGCAGTGGCTTGATCATAGCTCACTACACCTTCAAACTTCTGGCTCAAGCAATTCTCCCACCTCAGCCTCCTAGAGGCATGCGCCACCACACCCAGCTAATTAAAAAAATTTTTTTGGTAGTGATGGTGTTTCTCTATGTTGTCCAGGCTGGTCTTGAACTCCTGGCCTCAAGCAATTCTCCACCTTAGCCTTCCAAAGTGTTGGGGATTATACGCATGAGCCTCTGGGCCTGGCCAAGACAGGGTCTGTGTGTGTTTTGTTTACTGCTGTCTTCTCAGGGACTAAAATGTGTGTGGTACATAATAAATGCTCAAAACACTTGGATGAAAGGATGGATGAATATGTACTAGACACATATCAATGTGTGTGCTTGCTTAGCCCCTTGCAGTTCTAACTGATCATGAATTTTTCCATGGCATAAAGGTTGAGAGTATAACTTCTGTCACCAGGCAGTTCAAGTCTACTTACTGGCTGTGGGTCTGGGGCAATTTATTTAACCTCTCTAAGCCTTAGTTTCTTCATTTGTAAAATGGGGTAATAATTATTTCATTGATTTATTATGACTATTAAATTAATCAATATTTGCAAATCGCTGAGAAGAGTATCTGCCTTGCCTATACTATGCTCTATGTAAATGTTAAATAAATAATTAAATAAATAATAAGTCAATAAATGCTAATTGTGCCAGGAATGTGCACACAACCGAAAGACAACCATTCATTGGCTGACATTGGCATGATTTTGGCTTAGGTCATAAAGAGCTAGGCCAAATTTCTCTTTTAGGACATTATACCTGAGAAGTTGGAGATTAAGTCAGTTAGCTATGAGAAAGGAGATTTATAGCCCAGGGAAGAGGGTAGTCATTAAAGGATGCAGGCAACAAAGATGCCTTGTTGGCCAGGGCATTGATGAGAGTGGAGCGTGTTGTGCACAGAGGAAGGGAGAAAATGGGGAGGGGAGGGAGGAGGGCAGGATGCTGGGGTATGGGGGTTAGGCCATGTCAGAGTGGTTCCCCCAAACCCGTTCTTTTTATTTGTTTGTCTTATAACTTGAGTGAAGCTCTGTTCCTTGTGAGACAAAGGACATGATGTGATTAGTCATTCCTAATAACTAGCTTGCCATGTCTTAATTTATTCCTTTTTGGTAAATGATTAATTGTTTAGGAAAAACCCACCTAAAAGTTGTTGTAGGATATGGCAGTAGAGGCAGTAGCAGCTACAAAGGAGGATAAGTTGACGTCTGGCTCCCCACACTCAGGCAGTGTTATGTTGCATACAGTATAATGAACAAAGAAATCTGTTACAAAGAAGTGTCTGCCTATTTACTGGAAAGTCAAGTGTCCTTGGATAATTCAGTAGTGCTTGAGAACATTATATGTTAGGGTTTAAGTATGTGACTAGATAAAAAAGATAAAATCGTGTTTACTATGGCTTCTTTTTTCAAGGTGGAGAAGCATGCAGTTCATTTTGAGAAGGTTTCCTTTAACATCAGGTAAAGTTTAGCCAGATGAACTTTGTACATTGTGTGAACCAGTATTCTTTTAGTTGAAAGTGATAAAAACCCTCCTCAAAGTAGTCCAGGGGCAGAGGTTATATGGAGTTTCTTAGGACTCCGTTGCTTTTGCTCCAAGTTTACATGGTTAGGATTTTGAATAGAAAAAGAGAGAGGGGAGTGGGGTGTGTGGGTGGCGGGGAGAGGGGGGAGAGAGAAAGAGAGAGAGAGAAAGAAAGAGACAGACAGACACTCTCTTCCTCCCAACATCTATACACAAAACTAAGTGAAAGGGCACAGGTCCTGCTTGGGTCACATTCCTACTTCTGGTTGTACCACTGTATCCAGGGGGATGATGAGAGCTTGGTCCAGTCTGAGTCATGTGTTTCCTCTGAGGCAAGGGGGCTGGGGTACCATGAGTGACAGCCCAGCCCAGGCCCTGCAGAGTGGAGGAGGGGAGGCTCTGCAGGGGAGGAGTGCTGGCAGGCAGAGACAACACTTCCACTCCAGGCAAATGAATGGCAGAGTGTTTGTTATTCAGGAAACCACTCCTCCAGAGCTCTGCTCTCTTGACGCCAGATAAATGAGGTTTCACGCTATTTGGAATTACTTACTTTCTTTGGGAATACGCAAAATAAAAATTGTGACACATATAAAAAATTTACATTATCATTTTTTAAATCAATTGTACTTATACTGTCATACAAAGGGAAACTTTTTCACAAGCTTTTACACAAACACATTAGTAACAGTGCACCCCCATTTCTAGCCTCCAAATCTTAAGATCTTGGGAAGTTGAAACCAGTCTGGATGGGGAGTAGCAACTGTGAGTTCAGAATTCTCTGTAATTAGGATGCTCAGGATGCAGGCGTTTTGTTATCCTTTACTTACAGTCACTGTGGAAAAAAATTACCTTGGCATAAAGGTTCTCCAGTTTTGTTATGCCACATTAACCAAGATGTGTAAATGTCATAAGTGAACTATTGATATTATTTAAGTGGTCCAGAGAGACTGTACCAGAGCTCAAGTCATCCCCAGGAGAGCTTAACCTACCTTCCTTCCGTAAATAAAGCATCTCTGACATCACATAAATCAGCCCAACCTCTCTAGGCAGTACAGACTGCCTTTTTTTCCCACCCTAAAAAATTTGCTGCTTGACATTGGAATGCAGAATGAATATGCTGCTTTTGTGTTTCACAGGTTGACACAATGATAAAGACAGATCCCAGGGTCAAAGCAAAATTCTCTGGTTACCCTTTCTAGTCTAATTAAAATTTATAGGAAGTGTAGCTTTCTATTAGGTTTTCCATGCCAGACATGAAAGATCTATGTATCTTTCCTTCCCATTACTATGTGCCTGGCCAGATTGTTTCATGCTGTTAGCATCCAGGTTACCTGGTACAGTGTATGAAATTTTCTTACGTGGATTTTGCAATGGGCATACATCCTATTCAGTTTTTAAAACAAGTGCAGCAAGTTTTAAAACAAGTCCACAGACTTTTTTTTTCTCAACCTTTTCTTTTATATTGGACTTATATAGGTAGTAACAAATATGTTCAATGTTCTAGAAATATTTGTATATGGGGTCTATTTGAAGACTGACTAGCGGTCGCCAGGTAGACATCATAACAGGAAAGGAATCAGTAGGAAATTTGCCACTTACAAAAGTACATGTCTGCTTTCAAGGCTAACTTAATTATTAAAGCCTATGACTCACTTGAGTTGTTAAGTCTTTCTGTCCCCCTGCAAATATTAGTTAAATGTCTATACCAGAGAACAGGAGGTACAGGGCCACAGTGGTGATCCTGATGGGGGGCCTCGAGTCCTGCTTAATAGAGCTCAGAGTCGATGTTAGCCCGTGAAAATATTTGCTCAGCCTTCATTCTCAGGAAAAAGTGATGAAATGTAAACTGATGAATGCCACGATAGGATCTTTAATAGAGGCTATAGCCAAGTACAAGTAAGTTGTTTCGAAAGATAAGTGTATAGAAAGCTAAAGTTTGACAAATTAATTGTTGTTCCCTGCTGAAGGAACATTCTGTTTTCTTTCCTGCAGTGGCCACTGACCTCTGGCTGGGGCAGTGGGGGTGCCTGCTTAAGGAGATAACCCAGGGCTGTTCAGATTTCTGTGTAACCTCTGACTGCCATGTTCAGAGTCTTGCTGATTTACTAAATAGATTAAGATACTTTCCAGAGATTGGGCCAGCTTGATAGGCTTCCTTTGTCTTAGTTGCTCCTCCCTCAGAGCTTGCATCAGATCATTCTCTTCAGGGAAAATTTGCCCCAAGAATCCCATGGAACCTGATGTGGTCTGTACTGTCTTTGGATTCCTGTGGCATTTTAATACTGTTAAGATCTAGATATCATACTGTTCTCTGGCATTGTGTGAGTGTACATTTGCCTTCTCAATTAAATTATCCCACCAATTCAATTTGCAGAGTGTTTTCAAAAGAAATATCTTATCATCTCATTTGATATTCACAAAAGCCCTCTGAGAGAGGTAAAGCAGGAGCCTTTGTTTACAGATGAGCTGAGTCACAGAGTCGGATATACTTGGAGCCCTTGCTCTGACTGCAGTGCACTGAGATAGACAGAGGAGAATACAGGTTGAGTAGTCTTTATCTGAAATGCTTGGGACCAGAAGCGTTTCATATTTCACATTTTTGTTTTGATTTTTAAATATTTGCATTATATTTACTGGTTGAGCATCCCAAATCTATAAGCCTGAAATGCTCATTGGAGTGTCATGTTGGTACTCCAGAAATTTTGGATTTGGGAGCATTTTGGATTTTGGGTTTTGGGATTTGGGATTCGGGTATTTGGGATTATTATGTATTATATACATTATGTATATATTATTATGTATATATATTATGTATATATATACATAATATTATGTATTATTATACATAAGTATAATACAAAACGCTTGTTTTAGAAGCTTACATCCTGGCTACAGAGGGAAGGTATATGCAGTTACTCCAAATTGTGACTATTTTGTGGAAATGTGGGAAGACAGAATTGTTATTGGGATAGGGAAAGTGTCTGGGGTAGGAGGGTCATATAAGTGCTAGTTCCCAACAGATGGATAAGACTTGGACGGAACGTGACCCATCCTTGTCAGGGAGACAACTGTTAGAGCAAAAGAAATATGGAAGTACAAACTGTGTTTTGACAGGAGGAAGTAGGGCCATTTGTCTGTAGTTGAGAAGTGTGTTTAGAGAAGTAGGAAAAACATAGGTTAGAAACTCAGGATGGAATCAAATAATGGAGGACTTATGCCAGACCAGGTTGGGCTATGAATGCATTTGAGAATGGGAGTGGTGGTGATAAAGGTGGTGGACACGCACCAGGGAGCGATGAGGATGAGAAGGGTTGAGGGACTGCTGCAGAGACTACGTGATAGGGGCCTGAACAGGGATGTTGAGGACGGGAGGAAGAAGAGATGCAGATGTGAGAAAGATTGGGAAGGGAAGAAAGGCAGCGCCAGTCAAGTAATGGGATGGTGGTAGGGTTTTGTAGAGTGGTAGAGACTTGAAAAGATGCTAGAACATCATTTTATGAGACAATAACATATTTCTAGAAGGGCATATTTGCAGTGATGTACTGATAGGGAGGATACTGAAGGCATTTGGTTACATTCACAAGTATAAATTGTGACCGACTGTTTGGCTTCTGTTACATCCTTCATAGCAACCAACACAGAGCAGGCCACTTGGTAAATATTGCTGGCTTCAGTAATGGGATTCATTTAGTTGGCTTGTAGTAACTTAGATGAAGCTGGGCTGAACTTTACCTGCCGTGTAAACCTTAAACTGTGCTAATAGTAAAAGAGAATGGGCAAGGAATATTTAAAATACTTATGGAAACAAATGATTTTTAAGTGCTGTCAGGAGCTTGAGAAACATCCATTTATAACCAAACAATTGAGAAGCTCATTAAAAATAGTTTTTAGCCATTTATTACAAAGCTTCTCTAACTACTTTTATTGAAATACCCTTTGAAATTTGCTAAGTATATTAAAAGTGATAGTTTCTTTGAAATTTTCAGTATTTGACACTGATAACCTTAGTAAAAGAGAGACTTCTTATATATGAATAAAGAGGATTTAGCATTTTAACAGCATTGATTGCCCAAGTATTATTTAGAAAAGTAAATGCAATACTATAAGTATATAACTAGTATCTTGAAGATTATTTTATGAACCTTATCAATTCTTGTATTTGATCAAAATTCATTGTGTTTAGGAATTCCAAGGACTATTTTAAAAAGCACAACAAAAACCAAAGAAAGGTATAACTTTTCCACACAGATTAAGTGCTGAATTTACTGTTGTGTCTGTATTCCTACTTCATTTGTTCAAAAAGCATTTATTGGAAATTCATACTATGTATAAGCAATAGGTGCTAGGGATACAGAGATAAGTAAGACCATGAGTAGTACCAAGTCCATATAGGTTTCTAGCTAGAAACTTGGGCATCACCCTAGTAAATGGTTCCTAAATGTATTATTCCCAAGACCAGAAGCATCAGCACAATCTGAGAATGTGGAGGTGCAGCTCAGCAATCTGTTCTTACAGGTTCTCCTAAGTGATTCTGATACAAGTTTAAAGGTTGAAAGCCACAGAATTTTAACCTGGGCTTCCATGGAGATAACTGCATTTCAGTATTATTATAGTCAGTATTGTATTATATACTGCACTTCAGTATATATTTAGTTTCTACATATTTTATGCATTTAAAAACATTTTGAGGAGAATTTATAGGCCTTACTAGATTCATCCTCTCCACTATAGCCAAAGAGACCATCCTTATGTGCTAATCATTTAAATGCTTAAAATCATTGTCATTGGTCACACGGGATCAAGTCCAAATCCTTTAGGATGGCTTGCAAGGTGTTTTCATGGCCTGGCCCTTGTCTGCTTTTCCAAGAACTCCTCCTGTGCTTTAGCCTTAGCGGAAGTCATGCCACACTTCCTTGATTATACCAGGACATCCAAATCTGTGCATTGACAGCTCTCTCCATCTGAAATATCCCTCTGTTTCTGCTTTGCCTGGTAAACTTCTATTCAGGCTCATCAGCATACCAGGGCAGAGTTAGGGTGCTCTAATCCCTGAACTGTGAGAGTTTTCCTTACATTATCTCCAAATAATTATTGTAAAAATTATTTGACCACAGATTTCCTATTTTAAAAATCTTTGATACTGAATGAAGATCTTTCAAATGGATTACACAGGTATGTAGTTGCCATAGAGTGGTGCTTTCTTTTTACCCTTAAAATGTTCATACCTCTGGAGAGTAAGCCAACAGCTGGTGTAGAATCTGGCCAGCAGTGTACCATGTCCAGGGCAGGAAGGGGAAAATGACGTCTCCCATGGCCGCTACAAGGTGGGTATTGGATAAGCACTCTGTAATTACTCTCATTGCTTGGTTGCCAGGCTGTTGGAGGCCAAAACACATTTGAGGTTTTGTGGTTTGAGGTGTTGTCCTCCCACAATACTGTGAGCTGCTCTCAAATGACGGGAAAGAAAGATGACTAGGGCTCAACCATAGTGAATAATTTAAAAAAAATTTGAGCCTTACCTCCCAATATAAAAGTCATACATACTCACAGAAATCTAGGAAGATAGGAAAAAGTGTGAAGGAGAAAAATTACATGTTTCCCTGTCTGCTAATGAAGGTAACATTTAAAAAAACTTTTTTTCACGTATGTTTTTAACTTTTAAAATCAAGCTATATATAATTTTACAATCTGATTTCCTTTTCATACTATAAACTTGTCTCATAAATTCTCAATACATATTTTAATAGCTACATGATATTCTATTGAATTAATTTGTCTTTGCTTATATATTCTAATATGAAAGGTTAAGGTGGTTGTCCATTTTCTTTCTTTGTAAATAAAACTACCTTGAATATATAGTGAATAATTTGTGTGTGCGTGTGGTTTTTTATTAGTCTTTATAGCCAAGTATATAATTAAGTATGTCAGTAATTTCTTCTGAACTTCATCTATTTGACATTAATCAAATATTTATTGAGCACTAGAACAATGCTGGGTAGCGCATCCTTACACAGGAATGTAGAGAGTCTCCAAATCTGCTATTTGTGAATACTACATCATAGAAAGTAGCATTTAAACAATTTTATGTGGTTTTGTCTCTATTATAGAATGTCATGCTTGGTAAGATAAGAGAACAGCAGACTTTAGCTTTCTGGCTCACTGATTAACCAAATATTTAAACATGAATACAGTTTATAATTCTTCAATTCCATACAGTTTTTACCAAATTATAATGTAACCCCAATGTGATATTTTTCTTTTCATTACTTCTAAGAAATGCAAACATTTTTATAGATTGTTCATGAAATTATATCTCATAATTGGCCGCTAGGTTCTAAATATGTAGTTCTTTTAGACTGAGAAGGATGAAGGAGGACTGAAGAGAGAACTAATTTTTACAGTGTCTGTGTGCTGGACACAGTGTGAGGGAGGCCATCCTGAGAGTTTGGTGTTGAGATTCCCATTATAGAGATGAAGAAGCCGAGGCTCAGTAAAGTACAATTTCAAGGTTGTGTAGGTTGGGTAAGAGACTCTAGTGTGTCAGCCTCCAAAGCCCATGCTCTGTTACATCTAGGGGTCTCGAGGTCTGCGAGCCCTGTGAAAACAAACTGGGCTATGATTCCTGTGTGGAGTGAGGTCGTAATTCTAGAATTTTGCTGTCCACATATGGCTCTTTATTTTTAAATTTAAACTAATTAAATGTAAATAAAATTAAAAATTTATAGTTTCTCCATTGCACTATATACTGTTCAGTGCTCAGTTGTCACATGTAGCCAGTGGCTGTCACATAGGATCGTGCAGATGTAGAGCATCTCCATTATCACAGAAAGTTCTTTTGGATGATGATAGGCTGCCTCTGGAAAAGTCCTTAAATACTACCGTCCATTACCTTCGTTAGCCGAACCACTGACAAACTCAAATACTTCCCTGGGACTCTGACTCACATCTTTTGAACTCTGGGGTCCACACTGTCCACAGTCTGGGACTCCTAACTGAAGGAGGGGAAGAGGACTTGAATAACCCACTGGGTGGTGATTGCAGCAGAACCATAATACTAGTTTATATGGAATATTACCCAAAAACATTTCTTTGAATATGACAGGCCTTGAGAAAAGTAGTGATTTCTGTTTCTTTACATGATGAATGCTATGAACTATGTATTTCCAGGTGCAAGTTACTTTTTTCACATTTTCTTAATGTTTCCTCAACACCCATTCTTAATTCAGTTGGGGAAGGGTAAACCAAAATGGGGAGGAATTAGTGGGGATCAAAATTCAGGTTATACTCTGATGCATTTTGAACATATTAAATTAATCCTTAGTATTCTCCTCAGGAAACTTTAATGATACAGGGAATAGACTAAGGCTTTCTTTTGGGGATACATGAAAGAAATTTTTACCTACTGTGTATATATTTGGTTATGGCTTTTAAAAGTTGTTGGGGAAAACAGGTCATTTTGACGGTTAAACAGTGTCACATAAAAGAAAAAGCGCTATGCTGCTGATCTCTAAAAAGCCATTTAACCTCTCTGAGTTTTATCAATTTCCTTGTCAGTTTCTTCATCAATCAATTGGAATAACAACATCTTCCTTTCTTGTCAAAGTCAATAGAGACTCAATGAAATCATGAATATGGGAGTGTTTGGGAAACTGCCAGTGAGTGGTGTGCTGTGCATATGTCAATATGGTGTTGTTTCCTTGATCCTCTCTTTTCTCTACCTGTTTGAAATCTGAGGCACAGCAAGGTATTGTGTCAGGCCAGAGCTCCTGAAGAATGCTTCCCGCTATTGCATGCCCGTAGCCTGGCTGAAGTTGCAGTGCAGGATCTTGTTCTTTCTAGAGGGATAGTAGTAATGAGATTGACATGATGAAAAATACCTTGAGTAGGAGAAGTCTTGATGCCATGGGCTGCATGAAGTGTCTTCTCTTTGTCAACCCCACGCCAGTGTTCCTGGGAGATGAGAGAGTCTTCATCTCATGGAGGAAAACATATCAGTGTCTGTTTTAGTAGATCTGTAGCAGAGGACGGTTGTCTTGATATATTGTAGACTGTACCCTAGGTATCAGCTGCCATCCTGATTCAACAAGGGGGAAGGAAGTTGTCTAATACTTGTTAAGGGTGGAAGGACATTGTGACAAATGTAAAACATCACTGTAGAACTTCACATTAATCTGTATTTCAGAAAGCAAGTGCAAAGAAAAAGGAGTCAAACAATGTCTAAGTAGCATGGAGTTGTGCTCTTAGTTGTGAAAGCAGCAGTCTCTTGTTCAGTGGTTATTGTAATTCTCAGACCTATGCTTTCTTCACGTATGTTGTTTAAAGGTTACTTATTCTTTTCATCTAAAAACAGTATTTTAAAAAACCAACTGCTTATGCCTATAGTCCCAGCACTTTGGGAGGCCGAGGTGGGAGGATTGCTTGAGCCCAGGAGTTTGAGACCAGCTTGGGCAACATAGGGAGACCTTGTCTCTACAAAAAATAAAAAAATGAGCTGGACATGGTGGCAAATGCTCGTGGTCCCAGCTACTCGGGAGACTAAAGTGGGAGGATCGCTTGAGTCTGGGAGGTCAAGGTTGCAGTGAGCCCACATCAAGCCACTGTACTCCAGCCTGGGTAACAGAGTGAGACCCTGTCTAACAACAACAACAAAAATTGCTACATTATTGTTTCTACAAGGAGTTTGCCACTCTGTCACAGTTGTCCATTTTTTATTATTGCTAGCTTTTAACTTAGAGGCTGATGTTGCTGAAATATTGCTACTTTCTATCCTCCGAAGTACCTGGTATGATGCCTTGCACACATTGCTTGCTTATTCAATAACTGGGCTTGGTAGAAATTGGAGGGTGATCCTTTTGTTTTGCTGGGACAATGTGTCCTTCACACACATCCATCATTCTATATTGGAATTGGCAATTAATTTTCTAGTTGGAATAATGTTATAAATAATGGGTTGGTTCCCAGAGTGGTCCACCAAATTAACCCATAATATGGCTTAGCTCATGAAGAAATATACATGATGGAGAAACAAACAACTGACTTAGAGCTAAATTTTACACAGCTGAAAACTTAAATTGATAAGCTGGGAATTGCCTATCATTTTTAAAATATAATTTCAGATAATTATATTTGTCCAATTTTAAGTTATTCTTACATCTCAGAGTGTGAGCCTCCTCCCTTCATAGGAACATTAACCTTAAATGTAAAGTGTAGCAGCTGGTGGACATGGAACTAAATTTAGTTTTGTCTACTTATATGTCGAAGTTGTGCTGACTATTAAAAACACTGTGATTTTAGTATTTTCCTTCCACTTAAATGTAGTTTTTAAATGGCTATTTTAAAATGTTCAATGTGCATTTTAAATTACCATTTACAATGGTGTTCTTTGATTAATTTACACTGCTTTTTCTTTGTCATAAAGAGAATTACTTAAAAACTCAGCAAGTCAGTACATCATCGTGGTAACAAAGGCATAAATCTAAGAATTTATTGTGCTACATTCTGCAAAGGTAAATATAATTTATTGTAAAATAATATTGAGATATAAGACTATGATATAATATTACTCATTTGCCACCCCAAACTTTTAAGGCTTTAATTTACTTTTGAAAGTGACATTGGCATTCTGTGTGACCACTGATCCTATTTGTTACATGTGTTTGAAATGGTTAAACAGAAAAATATGTTTAAATTTTTATTGCATGATAGATTATACATTTACAGGCTCTTAGTTTGAAGAAATGTTCGTTTTTTTTCCACATTTTACTACTTAAGGTACATTTGTTGGCTTAGTGTGTGTAAATTATAAAGGTACTCTTAATAGTCAAGACTTTAGGCTGGATGCAGTGGCTCAAGCCTATAATCCCAGTGCTTTGGGAGGCTGAGGCAGGAGGATTACTTGAGACCAGGAGTTGAGACCAGCCTCAGCAACATAGCAAGACCCCCGTTGCTACAAAAACAAACAAACAAACAAAAACTGTCAAGAAATCAAGACTTTAGTATGTTTTGAATGGTGGGTGAGTTTGTTTTTGGGATTTAAAATCGATGGCAGGGACATTTTTACTGCATATACCCTTTTTGTTCATTTTCAGTTGAATCAAGGAAATAGAAACCTTCTCAGTGCTGCAAGCTAAGAATTGCTGTGCACATTGCCTGCCTGTTGGACTCTGTGACTTGTACCCCATCACACCACAGAGCTGTATCTTTAGGAGGCATGCTGTGTGGCATGTGGATCCAATTATCATCACCATGACTATTTCATTTGATGGAAAATCTGTAGTAAATCAAGAATATTAAGTCTGTTTGTTAATATTGAAGTCCTTAGCAGCCAGCTGTGCTGAAACTGTTTGTTGCTTATATTTATAGATGAGTTGAATGCTAATACTCTCTGTCATGGAATGGTCTTATTGTCCATTTTCTGAGCTCGTTACATAGTAAATGGAAGAATTATTTTTTCTTTAGCTTCTCTAAAATTAAAGTTGAGCATGTGCCTTTATATAAATATTCTTTTATGAATAGAGCATTTGAGAAAGCAGCATTCATTATTCATTTGTATGTCTTTTAATGAATTTTTGTTTTTTTCCTCTCTGTCTCAAATGCAACTAAGCACCAAGTTATTGCATATTAGCTTCAATTAGCTAGAATTAGTGTTTTTTTTTTTTTTTTTTTAATAACAGTTTGGTGCTCTAGTTAAAAATACATGGTTCCACATTCTGCTTTTGTGTGGCTGCTCTTCCTTTCCCTCTTCTGAATCTAAAGCCAGGCACAGGTTTTTTGTTTTTTGTTTTTTGGTCATCAGATTTCTGTAGGTGGTTGGGTCATATTAATCTTCATGTTAATGTGTACCTTTTTTTTTTTTTTTTTCCACATCTCTACTTCTTGCTGAACTTTCCTCATTATTGAAAAGAGACATTAATTTAAATAAAACAAAAACAACAGAGCTCTCTGAAAGAAAAGCATTCAGAGACCCACAATAGCAGAACTTCATGTTTGCCAGATTTAACCTCAGTATCGAAATGCAATGGGGGAAAGATGTGCCACTACTGCGTATGACTCAGAGATGCTTACTGGTGACGAGCTCTAGATCCAGTGGTGTCACTCTGAATTTCCACAGTGCCTGCCTTCACAGTGAACTAAAAATTAAATGGATTTTTTCTTACCCTAGCTGTGTGACAACTGTAGTGCCGTGGGTATGCCACTGACTCACTCTCCTTTTTACTACTGCTACTATCTACCATATTTGGAGTATTTTTTTGTTAGGTGCTGTATTGAGTACCTAACATGCATGATTTTATTGGCATCCTACAGACCTATGAGGTAGATGTTGTTACTGTTGCCATTCTACACATGAGGAAACTGAAGCCACAAGAGGCTAATGTAGCTACTGAAGATGGGCCACCAACTCCCGTTCTGATGCCAAAGCCCCAGGCGTTAACCACTAAATTGCCCTAGCTGTAGGTGCAAATCCTCCTCCTTGTAAAACTGCTTCAGAGCTGTGTATTACATCATATCTCCTAGGAACTGGCTCCAGGGTTTGATAAAAGTATACAGAATTAAGTTACTCCTCCTATCATGGAAAGTCACTTATTTTATGTGTGTTGTGCTTAGTGGAGATAAGGAAACGCTGCTCACCTTCCACTTAATAACCAGAAAACTCATCCTTAAGAGATCCTTGTGGCTTAAACAAACAAACCTCTGCAAGCCTTTTAGCATCCCCAGTCTGGCTGGGGCCAAGTAGTATCTTGTCATTAAGCTATGGGGGATTATGTTGCTGTTGCTGATGTTCCCAAGAATGTGGGTAGGAAATGGTGTCTGAATATATAGAAGTCCTGAGAAGGGACCATGGTCTAACATTGGGACTTTTTAAGTTTTGGGGAGGTTGAGGATGGTGTTTATTAAGTCACCTTGGTGCTTAGCTGTGAGGACTGCTGGAGTGGAGGGCTTGGAGCTTTATTCAAAACTGGAAGAAAAGGATGGCAATGGATGAGCTGAGCAGATGTTGAAGCCACCTCGGGGAAGATCTGTGAACGGTATTAGGATGCTGAACAGTCCAAACCTCAAGAGGTTTACAAGGCAGACCAGGATTGACTTGCTTTTGAATAGGTGGGCTTTGTCTGTGTGTTTGAAGGAAATAACTTGACACAGGACTACGTGTGGGGGTAAAGCAAGACAGGACGAGGTTATCTCCAAGTATGAGGGGCATAGACAGAATGAGCAGATTCAAAGAGCTTGGAGCGGCATGTTGGCAGACAAGTGCTCATTCTTGACGGATGTTTCATTGATTAACTTGAGGCTGTACCCATAAATCACCTAGTCATTGGCTAATTTGTACCTTGATATTTCTGCCAACCATGATAAGACAATATACATTTACCACTGCAGTTGCGTTAGACATTTTGGGGGGATTTTTGATTAGAAAGGTAGAGTTGGGGTCTTAGAAGGAGAAATTTCTCAGGCAGAAAAGCATTTCAAAGCATGAGCTTGGAGTCAGACCTAAGTTCAGATTATATCCTAGGCTCTTACTAGTCTTGTTATTTTAGGAACATTACTTCTCTAAGCCTATATTTTCTTTTCTAAAATGGTGGACAATAATAAGACTTTCCACAAAGTGCTTTTGGAAGGATTCGATAAGACAGTGTGTTGGAAGCAGCTGGTACCTTGCCTGGCCCACAGTAAATGTTCAGTAAATGTCAGCAGCTGTTGCCTTTCCCACATCCTTTCCATCCTTTAAGCATGTGGCAATTGAACCTGGCCCATAAGCCTTTTCTAGGGGCTGCCTTTGGGGCATATTTCAGAGACTGAGGGCTTCTTCAGAAGCCTGTTGATAGGACAAGCATATCAGGTGCGTTGGCCTGGAAGCTCATTGCTGCTTCCTCTGCCAATATTTTTCATCCGCTTTCCAGATGTACTGAATTCAGAAAAGAGACACTAGAAATCATATCTCCTGGTGACAGATGAATTTTCTTTTATTATTCCTTTTATAGCTTATGTGAATTGCATTCTCTTGTCCATGATAGGATGGTTGACCTTCTCTTCTTTGATAGTCTTCTTTTATTTTCTGTAAAATAAGGATATGTTGTATGTTTTTTATAATGTTGTCTGCTCCTCCTTTTTTTTTTAAACCTCTTTATAAGTCATTTCTTTCTTTCCTACAGAGATTTTATGAAGACCTTGTATTCTCATACACAGAGGGGTTATCAGACCCATGTTGGCGTGGTAACAGAAAAATGATCACGTGTGCCCAGAATCTGTACTCTGAAAGGCCCAGTTGCTGAAAACATGATTGTCCTGCATTTTTTTCTTCCTTAGAGCTGGCTTATGTCAGCCTATGGGCTGTTTGCTTGAGCATAGAAATAGTGGTATATTCAAGTGGGAAGCTGAGAAACCATAATGACGAAGGGATGGCAGCGCCATCCTCTTCCAGAGCCTGGGAAGGGCCGCGCAGTTGCACCATCTTTTATGCCATAGGCATTAATGAATCATAAGTCTCTCTTGAAAAATTTCCATGGAGAGTTTCTATGATGTACCTGCCAAAAAGAGATGTGTTAACAAAGCACTTCTTAAAATGGTATTTTTTAAAAGTTCAAATAATTAGGAACAGAGCAAGATGAAGCAGTAGAGCTTGCAGGAGGGAGCAGCGTGCTCAGTGGCCAGAGACTTCACCTGAGTTCCAGAAAATCAGATTTCAGGGCTATTGGCGCATTATCGTATCCACAAAACGTTGGGGTTCATGTTACCTCTTTTGTCCAGTGGTTTGTGTGTTCCCTTCTCACTGAATTGGATTTGACATTCAATTTGAATTGACAGTGAACTTCGGGGTAATTCCTTTCAGAAACCTGAATCATTTTAGGATCTGGGAAGCATTACTCTGTGGCAGGGGCTCTTAACCAAAAAGCCCATAGCTGGAATTCTAGGGTCTCTGAATTTGGATGGGAGGAAAAACAAAACAAAACAAAAAAACCCTTTATTTTCACTGTGCCCTAGCTGAAATTTAGCATTTCCTTCAATTATGAATATAGACAGCAAATAATGGTTGTATTTGAAATGTGAAATTGTACTTGTGAAACATGCTACTGGCCCCTAGATTTTATGCTAGTAGTCCTATTATTCAGTGTTATTAATGGAGAAGCACAAAACGACTCTATCAGAACTTTGCTTTTTAAGGGTTAGATAACTGTATTTCACTTTAATTGTTTTTCATTGTAATTACATGATTTTTATGCCTTTAAAAACATTATTCTGACCAGGAGTCCATAAGCTTCACCAGCTTTCCAAAGGGGGTTGGTTCTATGTTAGTCGTGGCTCTAAGCCATTCTTCTGACATCTCCCCCTGTCCCTCTGCCTGCACTCTGGAGAGCTGAGATGTGGCTTTGAAAGGCCCAGCATCAGTCACTGGAATCCCTATTATAATCTTGACTCCAGCAATGAAGATTCTGTGGCCATTTTTGTCAGTGCTTTACATGTCTTAAAGGAGGAGGTTTTCTTTAGCTTTTCTGTCTTTCCAGGACAATGCCGTCTACACAGACTTCCAGTGGAAGATGTTGATTCAGCGACAATTTACTAGAAAGCTGGATGCTGTGAAAGCAAGACACAGAAAGCAGAGAACATCAAGCAGTGGGAGTGTGGAGGAGAGGGAGAGAGCATGTGTGCTTGAGCAGAGGGGTGATAGGAGGCCTGAAGGGAGAGCTGGTGGAGGCTGTGAAATGAGATGGGGAAGTAGGGAGTTGGGTGGAATAATGAGGAGATGGAGAAGTAATTAAATTCAAGCTTTCAAGCCTCCTCCTGGTGGTGGCTTCTCTTTATCAAAAAAAAAAAAAAAAAAAAAATCTACGTTTGCTCCTGGGAATTGTTCCTGTGTAGTTAAGGATGGATTCTTCACTCGTGTCTTCAGTTACTTGAATTCAGTACGGAGGTTTTGTAACTCAGAGCTTACCTCTCAGATAACCGCCTTATTTTTGTGATGGTTGTGGCCAGGTCTTCTGATGCAGGATTTCTAGATTTTATACTGAACACAGGAAAGTGGGCAAACTTTTCAATTATAGGAAATACCTTTGAGGGAATTTTGAGGTATTGGGCAAAGGCTGAAAACAATTTCAAAATAAAATATTTTTAGGCAAAATATCTGTTAACTGTAAGAATGTTGACTCTGTTAAGCCCAAAGGGAAATGTTACAGGTCAGGTGGATCCAGGACAGAGCTAAAGGTGGTAGACATGCACTGATATAAATGTCTGTGCTTAAAATGTGGTTCTAAGAGACTAAAAAATTGTCTATTCTGGTACTAGTAGAACCTAGGTTTGGATCTCCTTGAAAACGCCCAAAACATATTTTACTTGCCATTTAGAAAAGATAGTTTTAGTGACTAATTAGACTTACGTGGGTTGTAGTCTCTAAAAACCCAATAATTTACTGTTCACCTGTGTATATTTCTAATGACAATGCTGAATTCAGATTGAAGGTAATCTAAATTAGGTACAATACAATATCTATAAACATTATTACATAAGAACTGTATTACCATCAAATAATTTTAATATCTGGATTAATATAACAAAGTGTTCCCCAGTATATATTACTAGGAGTCCTGCTTTAAAAAATAAATACATGATAGTTATATATCATTTGTAGGTAGATGTATTTATAAGGTGCTTTGGGGCTTTTAAGAAAGTGTCTTCTCTTAAATATTTAAAACATTTTTATTTGCATTACTGGTTTCCCTAGCATATCCTTTCTTTAGAGAAAATATAATCAAATTTTGGATACTGTTACACTCATCTAAATTATTACAAATTCTTAATTTCAAACTTAATGAAGAAATTAGATGGGATGAAGGGATATCGAAGCCTCCTAGATCTCGGTAAAATGTTCCTCCTCTGCCAAAGTACTTTTTTGAGACAAGGTCTTACACTGTTGCCCAGGCAAAAATGCAGTGGTGCCATCAGGGCTCACTGCATCCTTAACCTCCCCAGACTCAGGTGATCCTCCTGCCTCAGCCTCCTGAGTAGCTGGGACTATAGGTGCACGCCACCACACCCAGCTAATTTTTATAGTTTTTGTAGAGATGAGGTTTCGCCACATTGCCTAGGCTGGTCTCAAACTCCTGGCCTCAAAGGATCTGCCTGCCTCAGCCTCCCAAAATGCTGGGATTACAGGCATGAGCCACTGCACCTGGCTTCAAAGTTCTTTCAGTTATACTGGCAACAAAGCAGCTTTGGGGGCTTTGAAATTCCTCTATTTTATTTAACACTTCTGAAATCACAGTGACCAGGAAGGAGGGGATCAAGTTTTGCCAACTTGTTAAAGAAAGCCTTGGAAAGCCTCTTCTAGGATGACCATGCTGTGGGGACTTCTGTAGCTTTTGCTTGGAGACTTCGAAACTCCTCCCATGCCAACCTTAGAAAAAGGCTGATTCGATGAAGTCTTTCTGGCAAAGCATTTAAGACCCAGCCACTTTTCAAAGGTGAGTTCCTCTGTAAAGTCACCTCAGGTTCTTGCTACAAAAACCAGTCTTTGTTCTAAGTGTTTGATGAATACTGCCATGTTGTGATTTTAGTTGTTGGATCCTTGGCTTCGTTATGTGGACTTCTGGCTTTGGGAGGTATTTTATCCTGTTAGAATATTATCTCTTCCAGTGTATTTCTCTCATTTTCTATATCACAAACAAACATATAAGCACATTCTAATATAGTACGCAGTTTAAGCGAAGTTAGATGATATTGAATAATAGATTGTTATAAATATATTTTTACATACTTGCTCTCACACCCTCCTTGACCCACCCAGTGCCCCATTTTTTTTTTCTTCCAAATAACTAAGTTCTGTGACTTGGATGCTGTGACTTGGACTTTAGAGGTGAAGTCAGATGACAAAAGATTTCCATGCAAATCATGTTTCCAGAATCATCCCTCATGTGCATGTATGTGTAGTGGAATGCAAGGCTTACTAGAGGGAGGTTGAAATTTGGTGTGCGTTAAAGGAAATATAAAAATCCTGCTTAATGATCCTGTTAGGTTTTTATACAGATTAACTGTTATTACACAAGAAATGGTATGTCCGTTTGGAATTTCTCATCCTCTGAATAGCCAGCTTTAGCACTATAAACTGGGAAGAATTCTGTTGTATCTCTGAATATATAATATTGCATTACTGCAAGCCCCGCGGCCCTTTTCCCAAACAACATATGCCTGCATGTGCCTCAGTTTTATGTGAGCCAAACCAATCTTAGGCCTAGCATATGGGAGTTTATTAGTATGTGTATGTTCCTATGTTGTTTAAGAGAGATTTTAGGGTCTGGAGAACTGAGACATGGCAAGTTACAACAAAGCTTTGCTTAGGGATGTGGTTCATGGATCTCAGCCTAAGTCTGAACATTTATGCCTATAAAATATCCTCATTCCAGTTCTTGAGGCAAATTGTCTTTGATTCACATTTGCTTTTTCTTTCTGTGGTGCTTGCCTGATGCTTGCTAACCTCTCTAGCACCTGCTGCCTTTATACCTCCCTAAGGTGTCCGGTCCCTGCCTTGGAACCACCTGCAACTTTCCTCCTTTTTACAACATATTAATAGATATTGTTTCATCATATAGGGAGTGCTCTTACAGAAGCACTGGAAAATTTCTGCATTTATAGCTTAAGTGTAGTATTTTAAAAAATTTTAACAAGCAAGAGTGTTTCATAACCCGGTGGAACAAAAATTCCTAATGATGAAATCCAGGCATATTCTGGGATGAGATTCCTCTTATCACACCTCTCTGCTCGCTTTGCATCAGTAGTCCTGGTAGGACTGATGTTCCCAAGCATCCCAAGGAGAGTGTGCATACCACAGTGTGCTTTAGAGATATGGTATTTTGGTGTGCAGAGTGTAGTTACAGGATACCTCTGATAGAAAGATGTTTGCAAAAACTACTAGGATATTTTCTCAGCTGTGCCAGAAATCTGGGTAAATGAGTGTTAGATTATTAGCTTTGGCATTGAGGTGCTGACCTGCAAAGCTCTGTTGCCACTGCCCTGGGTCCTTGATGACCTGGCATCCTGGAGATACCCTGGTCCTCCTAGATCTGACCTAGGTTGCAGCTGTGAGCTGGATGCCTAGTGCCATCTGCCTGGGCAAATGTAGGAAATGCCAAGTGGGCTGGCATTTTTTTGTGTGGCCTTTGGATCTTCACTCAGCCATATGGTGCTAAAATGTCAAACTGTTCCCGAGTATGGGCCATGATGGAGAAGGCTAGATAGAGAACACACACTTCGGATAAAGAAGCTGCTGAGTCTGTTTATTCCCCAGCCACTGGCTTATCACTTTGCTACTTTAACCAACATTTACTGAATAGTGCTTAGTTCATAGTGGACTACTTATATTGTGAGAGGTGCCAAAAAAAAGAAAATAAAATACTGAGATGGTTCTTACTGGCAAGGATTATGTCTCCTGTGTCCATGTATCTTGTATGTAATACTGTCACTAGAGGAAGGTGAAATGAAGGGATTCTTCCAGTAGAATTTAATGGGAGGAAAGTATCTTAGAAACTGAAGAATGCCAAGGAAACTGAGTCCCCCAAAAGATTGTAGCATCCTTAAATTGTGATTGCAGAGATATTACCAAGCCCCATACTCTTTCCACTTCAGCTTCTTTCTGCTATATTCTGGCAGTCACACTTGTTGATGGATTGACATAATGCCTTGAAAAGTTTACAATCCGTGTAGGAAGAGAAAATGTAACAAGAACTTACAGATGATCCGAATCAAAACATCTGCAAGTGCTGTGATTGAGACCAAAGGGAATGTGTAAGTCTAAAGGGAAAGAGGAGGAGATGAGTGATGTGGTTCAGATGAGGTTAGCCCTGGCAGGCTTCCTAGAGGAGATGGCTGGGGTTGCGTTTGGCCCATGTAGCTCTTCTTAGTCCCACTCTCAGGAGACTTTACATAAACACATTTTTCTCCTGGCACAGGGCATCTGACTGGTTGGAAAGAACAGGAAGACAAAGAATAGATGCTTGAATTCCAAGAGGCCCTCCCATTCCTTATAGTTGGAGAGCCGCGAACTTTTAGATGTGCCCCCAAATGCATAGAATTAAACAAATATATCAGATACAATTTAAACCTAGGTAAAAGACAAGTCATTTCATGTATTTGATAGAGAGTTGTAGTTTGAGAGACTTTTTCACTAATGGAGCTTTGTTGCCTTTTCAATTTAAATAACGTCTGCTTGTCTTGGTTTATAAATATTCAAAGAATTGCTTTGGTTTTAGTTAATCATACTTGACCGTACATAAGCTCAGCTATTTGAGGCATTTTAAACAACCAGTTTCATATGGCAGTTTTGTGGCATTTCTGGGATGGAGGGCCCTGGAGCTAGCCTTTTCCTGTTTCCACTGCTGTGGAGGTCTCGTCTGTGTCTGGGATTCAGCCCAAGGCATTGTGATCCTATGGTGAATTGCTTGGAGTGGCCCAGAGGAGATGTTCTTTTCCTTTTTTTTTTAACCTTTTGGTTTTGAACTAATTTTAGAATTACAGAAAAGTTGCAAAAATCATAGAAAGAGTCCCTTACCTAACTCACCCACTTCCCCCAGTGTAAGCATTTTACATAATTATAATAAAATTATTTTAGTCACCCCCACTTATCCACCCTTAGAGAAAGCCTCACACTTATTCATAAAAAGACACATGTACAAAGTGCTTTGTTTCCAGGTACAACCTAATGTCTAATAAAAACAAATAGATAAATATCCTGTGCTATGCAATAGTAAAAATAAATGTCAAATGCATTAAAGGAAACAAGCAAGTTGCAGAAGGGTATATGCCTTATGTTTCCACCTACTTCAGGTTTAAAAGCATGCAAAGCAATACTAGATACTATGTATGCATGTGAAGTAGCAGTGTAAAAACTTGCACATGTATGTGAATGATATACACAAAATTTAGGATCCTGTTTAGTTCTGTAGTGGTAAAGAATACATGTGAGCTTTCTATTGTAACATTTAATTTTAAAAAATGAGTGGTAGGCACTCTGGGGATCATTATATTATTTTCTAAACCTATTCAAGGACTAAAATGTTTAATTTAAAAAGTAGTAAATAATACTAATACAAAAGCCCAGCAAGGCCATTCATTAGAAATGCATTAGTGATGAGCTTTCCTGAGACAGTGCTGTACCTGCTGAGTTGAAAGGCAAAGGAGTAAGGCTTCAGTTGAATTCTTGGCTCTTCTGCATGGGTTAGACAGTCAACATGTCTTGAGTTTCCTGGGTCACATTTTCTCTACCTGTAAAATTTCCATGACTGCCTTACAAGCCTAACATACAATAGTGAAAATTCAGAGCTAAAACTCTTCAATAATGATCCTAGAAAAGGTGTGCAATGTTGTCTGTGGCCCTATACTCTGCCAGGTTTGACATCCCACCAGCCCCACTTTCTAGCTATGTGACCTTGCCTGAGTTATTTTTTCTCTCTATGCCACAGTTTCTTCATCTGCAAAAGGGGCTTAATAATAGTACCTACCTCACAGGGACATTGTGAGGACCACATGAGTTAATGCATGTAGAACACATAGAGCCTGTTTCTCCCTCTCCCATCTGGCTCCTAGACTCAATGTATTTGCTCTTCATAGAGTTAAATTACTAGGTGCCTTAAATTTGACTTAGTTGCAAGTAGTTAAGAATTGCAATGAGTGGGGGGATGTTACATTTTAAAACTGTGGATTTCTGGCCTCTCTTGAACAAATGGAGCATTTAGTAGCACTGGCCCCAATTGCAATCTGGCAACTCTGCTGTCCCCTGTAAGTGGAAGTGTCCCCAGTTCAGTGTAGTTTCCAAAACACTCTCATGTCCTCTGGACACTGAGGCAGGCTGTTCATTGTCATTTATTGTCCAACAGACATTTGCACCGGTGACATTACCTGCCAGGCCCCCATTAACATTTGAGTTTGCAACCCTAATTTAAAGAGGTCGTAGTGTTGCAAAGAGGGGATTGGATTATACATCAATCCATGTTCTCCAGAGAAATAGAACCTGTAGGAGATTTTACGTATGTATCTATTATATCATTTATATATAAGGAAATCCTTGGGCAGGAGTTGATGTTGGAGTCTTGAGTCAGAATTTCTTCTTCAGGGAAATCTCAGTGTTTGCTTCTAAGGCCTTTCAACTGATTGGATGAGGCCCACTCACGTTATCGAGAATAATTTTGCCTTTACTTAAAGTCAGCTGATTGTCAGTGTTAATCACATCTATAGAATACCTTCACAGCAATACCCCGATTAGTGTTTGATTGAATAATTGGGTACTGTAGTCTAGCCAAGCTGACACATATAGTGAACCATCACAGATTGCAAGTTTTTGAGTGGTCTTCTGGTAACTGTGTGGCAACTGTACACTTTTCTATCCCTTATGGTAGAGGATTGCTGTGGGATTAGGGATTGAGGATTTTTCAAAGGGGTTGAATATAAGAAGCTTGGAGAACTTCTGAGCTTTGCAATTAAAGCTGCTGTGTCTGTGCCTCTGATTAGAGAGGCAGGATGTTGGTGATTGTTGATGCAAGACGCTTCTTGGAATAGAGGGTGCCAGAGATGCTGGGTTTGGTAGTTCCGGGTGTGTCATTCAGGGTTGAGAATAGTCATGTGTAGACTCTGGGTTTTGGAGGAAGACAGGGCATTTAGAAAGAAATTTTGTTTTTATTTTACCAGCTGTAGAGCCTCAAGCTAACCAGGTGTACAGGTGTGTGCTCTGCCTGCTCGAGGTCAGGTGTGAATGCAGGTTCTGAAAACATCTCCATCATTAGCTATTAATGCAGGTTCTGAAAACATCTCTGCCATGTGGTTCTGTGTGTTGGAAGGTTGCCAACAAGGCTTAAAAGGAATTCTCCCAAAGCCTTCTTTGATTCTTCGAGATTTGTGCAGAGCTGCTATAAAGAGGCTGAAAGGCAAGGAAAAAAAATTCTTCCGTGTATGTTTTTTTTTCTGCATTTAAAAAATGCATCAGGTAAGATTATTTTTTCTTATGTGTATTTTTTTAACTTTTTTTTTTTTTGTCGGGGAGCAGGAGATCTGAATAAAGCCTCAAGACTTCATTTCTGTATGTATTTTGAGAATTCACTACAACTTAAAATACTGAAATGTGGTTTGTTTCCATGAAAAACAGTAGACTGGCCAGAAGATCCAAGAATATTAATCTTAAGGAATGACCCCCAAAACCCAACAGCTCAGCCTCACAGTTTTAATCTCAGAAAGCATGTTTTTGTGTGGAACATATTCAACTGCTGAAGACCGAATATATCATCAGCTCTGGGTGTGGTCTGGACATTGCTGCACTGGAGTGAAGAAGAAGGTCCTGCAGGTGGGGATTGGGGGCTCCGACATCTCCACATTTCAGAGTTTCCCATTCTAGGGGAGAGCATACAGCGTTGTGTTAGTTGGTTTGTTATTGTGACTAATCTTTTACTTGAGTATCCTTGGTTTTTCATGGGGTAATTCCAGCTGTGTTTTTATTCTCGGACTAGATCGCAAACTTTTGGGAGGGAAAAGCCATGAATCTAGACCTGGGACCTGTGTTGTTCCATCTTGGTTCTGTTGGTGCCTTAGCTTTGAGGCCTTAGGGGATGTCTCTTTTTCCTCATCTTAACTGTAAGGGGATTGAGCTGGATGGTAACTAAAATTCTAGAGATATTGTATTTTCCTTTTTAAACTGCACCTTGGCAAAAATTTTTAGCTTGGTTGGAGCTCCTCACAGTCCCTTGATTCTTCTGCTTTTTCTTCAACTAACATCCACTCTTTATTCAGTGAAGGCCTGTAGTCTGTGGCATGCTAATATCTCAATTCTCTTGCCCTCTTCAAACCTCCCATTCTGCTATTTCCCTTTTACAAAAAAGATAATGATTTTTTCTGTCTCTTTAGTACATCTTCATTGGTCCCTTTAGTTTTGTCACCTTGGCTATATGTATATGTTTTAGGAAAACCCTTAATTATCACTGTCAATCTGTAAAGCACTTACTATTTTGTCACGCTTGGCTACAGAAGTATCAGGCTGCCACTGAATTTGTTAATTCGATACTTTCCCTGTTCCCTCTCATTTTAGATTTGCTAAAATGAAATCCCATCTTCACATTTGATAAGGTTATTCTTGGATATTGCCCTTTTCCTAAGCTCTTAGTCACACGTTGTCCTTTATATTTTAAAAAATATACTATTTATGAAATTGCTGCCTAATAGACCAGTGGGAGTGCCTTCTGTTGGGATTAGTGGTTACTGGATCTAGAACCCATTTTTCCTTGTATTAAATAGCAAACAGATTTGCTTTGGGAATTAATGTCTTTGTTCGAAAGACTCAGCCCTTTTTGTGGGTATTTTTTGCGATTGCTACTTGAAGTAGCTTTTTTGTTGATACAGTGGTAGCCAGCCTCCATACCATTTGCAGTTGTTTCCTAGATCTGAGAGGCCCTGGTTCTTAATGTACACAAATTGGTTACAGGAGGATTTGCAGCGACTGTTGAAGCTACCGGTTTCTTACCTCTTTCCTGACTCTTGGTACCAATTACTGCCTTAGTCTGCTCAGGCTACTATCACAAAATGCCACAGACTTGGGGGCTTAAAAAACAGACATTTATTTCTCACAGCTCTGGAGGTTGGAATTCCAAGATCAATGTACCTGCACAGTTGATTCTTGCCTACCTGCAGAGGGGTTAGGGTTAGGGTTAGGCCAACCTGCGGAGTTGAAATTATAATGCAGGCCCACTTCCTGGCTTGTAGACAGCCACCTTCTCACTGTGGCTTTTTCTTGGTGCATGTGCATGGAGAGAGATCTTTCTCTGCCTTCCTTTTCTTATAAGAGCACTAATCTCATTAACGGGGCCCCACCCTCAGGACCTAAAATAAACCTCATTACCTACCAAAGAGGCCCCATCTCCAAACTGTCACATTGGGGGTTAGGAAGTCAACATATGGATTTTTGGGAGACACAAACATTTAGCTCATAACAGGAACAGAGAATTGTGGGGGAGTTGGGTATGGGCAGGTGTGTTGTTAATAGCTCTGACTTCCTGGAATTGGGAACTGCCCTTGCCTTCTTCCTGTATGCTATTCTGTCATTTTGGTATTCGTACTTTGTCTCAACATGTGCTGCCTGAATATGTAAATTGTAAAAATTTCTTCTGCAAATACTTTCTTGGCCATTCTTCTTCATCTGTATCTGAGAGACTGTAACCTAGGCTCTATAAGTAGAGAAAGCCTATCAAAAGTAAGGGCAGTAATTGTCCTCCCATACCATATGTATGCCAAACCAGTGAGAGCATATTGTGTCCATTTTCTAACAAAATACTTCTGTAGCCAGGTGTGACAAAATAGTAAGTACTTTACAGTTTAACAGTGATAATTAAGAGTTTTCCTAAAAACTATAGTCAAGGTGACACAACTAAAGGGACCAATAAGGATGTACTGAAAAGATAGTAAAATCATTGTCTTTAGAGTAAAAGGGAAATAACAGAATAGGAGGTTTGAAGGGAGCCAGGAGAACTGACAAAACATTTTTTAGGAGGGTGTTGACAAATTGGAGTGGACCCAGAAGTAGACAAAAGTTTTAGCAAGTATGTCATATGGGAGATGATTGTAGAGAAGAAATTATTTAATCTAGAAGTGGATGATGATGACGATTGATTATGATCATGGCTAACATTTACTGAATGTTGATTGTGTGCTAAGCACTATGCAAAATACTTTATGTGTATTATCCAATGTAATGCACACACAGAAAGCCTATGAAGCAAGTATTATTGTTAGCCCCATTTTACAGATGAGAAAACTAAAATTATAAAGAGGTGTGAGTCAGGTCAAGGTCACTCAGCTAGTAAATGGGAGACTGTTGCTGGGCTGAGGAGTGTATGGCTGCAGAACCTTGGCTTGGTATCTCTACTTTTGAGGACATTTCTCAAATATGGAAAAGAGATTAGCCATTGAAGAGGGGTTAGGCCAACCTTATGTAAAATATTATCTTACTATGTTTTATTGCATCTGAGATACCACTGGCTATAAAATGAGTCATTATTTTATTTGCCTTTCAGAAAAATTGCTGCCTATTAAAGTTACAATGCAGAATTGATGATAAGCCTCCCTCTGATTTTATAGTTGTTGAAATGGGTAAAAAGCATGTCTTAGAATAGATGGAAAAATGTTGTCCTGTGTGTGATCTCGGACCAAAGGACCAAGCTGCAAGGGAGATTTTAGCTCAAAGAAATGCTTTGCAACCTCTCAAGCTGTGGAGAAATGTAACCTCCTCTGGCAGAGGCCTTGACACATAGCAGGAGCTCGCTGTGAGGTTCCCTGTTGTGCAGGTGTTGAGACTGGCTGGAGGAACTCTCTGGGATGATGTAGAGGGATTTATTCAATTGAGTAGAAGGTGAAATAAATTATCTTCTAGAAACCTTCCAAAACTTTTAATGAAATATAGCATACAGGCATCACATAAGCTATGATAAAAAATTATTTAAATGTGGTTGGCAGTTATTTGTACCAATTATCCATAGCAATATGTATGACCCAATACCTTTTCTTTCTTGCTGTCTTCTCTCTCTCTTTCTCTTTTGGCATTCTAAACGTGGTTGGTAGTTTCCTATTTTTTCCTCAGGTAAAGTTCAGATTTTTTGGCTCAGTATTGGAGGCACTCTGCCTTTTCACCCAACCCATCTTCCCCGCCTTTTTGCCTCTCTCCCAAATTCCATAGCTGAATACCATTTTGCTTTCCCATTGAAAATAAATGAGATATCATAAATAAAAGCTCCTAGCACAGTGCTGGCATACATACTAGCCTTCTGGAAAATGTCAGCCCTCTCTCTCTCTCTTTTCATTTTTCAAATTATCCATCAGTCTCTGCTTTCAAAATCATATTCATCCTTCAAGACCCAATTTAAATGTGGTCTGTTTCCAAAAAGCCCTGCCTGATCACATAAACTAGAGGTAATTTCTGCCCCTTCCTGAATCCTAGTGTGTTTTGTTTATGCCAGCCTGATAGTAGTTACAACATTTGACCTTGAACTCCAGTTATTTGTATCCAGTCTTTTGTCTTCCGCCTAAGTATAAATTCTGAGGGTGGACACAATTCTGTTTGCCACATCATCCCCCAGCAAAGGGCTTGACACATAGGTGTTACGCATGTGTGAGTGAGCGAGTGAATTATGGCATTTTGTAGCAGATTTATCTTCTCGTAATTGTCTGGATTAAGGTAATAAAAATTATTTTGTGTTCCCTAAGTGCATCATACTTGTCTGTGGGAGTGGGAATTCTGGCATGATGTTAGGCTGAGTGATTTACAAGCTACTCTGGGATTGCAAATGTGAGATCAACCACAGAGAGAAAAATCTACAAGATAATGGCTTTATGTGTGTTGCTAGTCCTTCATAGTTTCTATGTTTCTTTTGATATTAAAACATATTAGCTATAAAATGAAACCGGTTTCATTCTTTTTGTTTTTATTGTCTTCAGAGCTTTGAAATTTTACAAGCTATTGATTTGGGTTATAAGCCACACTGAGGCCAAAACTTCTGAGAGGGTATTTAATTTTCACTGCATCTTTGGAAATTGGCCCAAATAATTCCCCTTTCAACCCATGGCACTGGTGTATGACACAGGAAAAATCTGATTAGCTCTTGATGGTTGCCAAATACTTGGTTTTCTCAGCTTGGCTAAAGATTTAGATTATCATTTGGGGCAGGTGGCCTGGAATTAGGAAGAATGTGGAAGGAAATCAATAAGGGTTGGTTTCTCTTATTATTTTCTGTTGGCCTTTCAGATATTCCACCAGGAAAGCAACAAAATTCAATTTTTTATCATTAAACTTCGGGGTAATTTGTACTGGTTCAATTTTTTTTTGGTGAGAGGACTGATTACAATTTTATGGAACTCTTGGAAAAAAGAAATAGAAAAAAGCTATTGGTTACCTTTTTTTTTTTTTCTTCAAAGTTTCTGGTGTTTGAATTTCTATTCTAGATGGTATTTAATTCCTTGCACAGCAGTCTACAGGCAGCTTAATCAAGGCGGCAGGATAGTCAAGTGGATGTAATACTGAATGCTTGGATTGATGGCTTTCTGTTGATTAAAGGAGATAGATTATATAGCTAATAAGAATTCGCTTTAGGGAATAAAATTTAATAAATAAGTTAGACTATAATTGGGTATTGGAATAAATTTATCATGTCTTATGTAGTCTTTCCATTCAGAAAATATTTTTTTTTCTCAAGTACCTACAGTGTGTATGGTACTGCATCAGGGAAGTATAATGAGAAGAAGTAAGAATAGATAGATGCTTAGTTTTGACAAAAACATAAAGAAGACTAAAAAGGTAAAGCGTAAATTTATTAATGAAAAGCTATTTATTTCCATGGTTTTAACTATTTTAAAATGACTTAAAATTCAATCTATATTTATCAATAAGCCTTAATCATATTTACTTGAAAAATATACCAACTTTCAATTTAGTAATATTAAAGAGCCACAATCAGATAATTATGTCTCAGTTAAAACAAATTATGCCTTAAGGCAAGATTAAACTAAGGATTTAGAAATAGTAAATTATACAGAAAGGACTTTATTGATTAAACAAAAAATTGTGGGTTTTCTTTGGTGTATACATATATATATACACACACACACACATATATATGTTTTAATGGTGAAATAAATTTTATAGCAATCATAGGTGAATACTGGTTAAGGAAATTACTGAAGTAAATGTGTTTTATTATGATGTATTATTTTTATTCTGAGAAATGGAATATGCCTCATTGAAGCATAGCATTTTCTTATTAAATAGGATAATGCATTGTGGCACTTTGAAACCCACCTTGATATACTTATAATTTTAGAATCCACTTCCTTATTTTTCTGGTCTTAGATATTTTATTAAGTTTGTTTGTTTCTTTCTTTCTTTATTTGAGATGGAGTCTCGCTCTGTCGCCCAGGCTGGAGTGCAGTGGCGCAATCTCAGCTCACTGCAAGCTCTGCCTTCCGGGTTCACGCCATTCTCCTGCCTCAGCCTCCTGAGTAGCTGGGACTTGCCTGCCACCACACCTAGCTGATTTTTTTGTATTTTTAGTAGAGACGGGGTTACACCATGTTAGCCCGCATGGTCTCGATCTCCTGACCTTGTGATCCGCCTGCCTTGGCCTCCCAAAGTGCTGGGATTACAGGCATGAGCCACTGCGCCCAGCCATTAAGTTTACACTTTTAGAGTTATTTAAAGACATAAGTAAAAACACTTTTTATACCTTCCACAGTTTATTGGGTCAACCTGCCATATTGAAATCAGATGCTTGTGGAAGAGATTGAGATGTATAGGGTTTTTGATGGTTTGGCATAGGGTGTTTACCTCTCGCAAGCTGTTGGTGTCACTGCTGGCTTTCCGAGCCTCAGGGAGGAAGAGTGTTGCTATTGTAGTGAAAGCTCCACCCTGTTTGTTAATCTATCTTAACTCTATAAATTATGGACTCTTGAGACTTAGTCTAATTACAATTGAAATGATTCTGAAGCATTGTAATGCAGTGAAGTATTCAAAGTAATATGAACATTGCATTTACATTTTTCTAAATGTCAAATTGACATCATTCTGGCCTCCTACCATGGCACAAGTTTTACCAAATAATAGCTAATCTGACAACATGTGGTACACTCCAGTATTTTGTTTTCCATTCTATTTCATTCCATCCCACTCCATTCCATTCCAGTCTGTTAAAAAAAATTATTTCACAAACCATTTGAGGAAGCCTTAATGTGAGATAACTCACAGTTTGAGAAACACTGGTTCACTTAATAACCACCTACCTGTATACAGCACTCTTCCAAATAAGCAGTCTTTGTCCTTTATAACCGTACATCCAAAGAGCCATTTTATTTTTTAATTTTTAAAATTTTCTATTTACGTATTTTTTTTGAGACAGGGTCTCACTTTGGCACCCAGACTAGAGTTTAGTGGTGCCATCTCGGCTCACTGTAACCTTGACCTCCCAGGTTCAAGCAATCTTCCTGCCTCAGCCCTCAAGTAGCGAGGACTACAGGTGCACGCCACCATGCCCGGCTATTTTAGGAGAGACGGGTGTCACCATGTCCCCCAGGCTAGTCTCAAACTCCTTAGCTCAAGTGATACACCCGCCTCGGCCTGCCAAAGTGCTGGGATTACAGGCATGAGCTGCCATACCTGGGCCAAGCAGCCTTTTTATAGCGTACTTTTTTTCATTCAGGCAAAGAGGTGTAAAATCAAAGAGCCTAAATAAAAGATTAAGCAGGAAAGTGTGCTCATTTATATGAAAAAGCTCATAATAAGAACATTTGTGGAGTGGAACAGTAAATTCTCTCTCGATCAGCCCTGGACTCTATTTTGGTTTCTGTCTGGCTAGGAAGAACTATCCCTGCAAAATGCTTCTGCATTGGAAGGTCTCAGAAGCTCCCGCAGGCACCCACATGGCCTCCATCAGTATAGCCTGTCACCTCTCCTCAAAACACTAGACAGATGCGGTATGACCTGTATCCCTATTCTGGGATTTAGGTTGGAATGAAGACCTAGAAGTCTCAGAAGGACTTCAATATTAGAGAAGTAGAAAATTCTTATGGAATTTAGAGGCAGTTGGTCATCTGGAATTTGAGATTCTAAATTTTAAGAGCCCTGAATATCAGTCTCTGGATTCATCCATTTCACTTCTGTCCATTGTCAGTTGAAATTCAGGAGTGACACTTAGAATTCCTGACAAAGAGTAAAGACTGGCTTGTAGGAGCTTCCTTGCTTAATGAATCCTGCAGCGAAAGTGGGTCTGTCAAGCTGTGGGCCAGGTGCCCAAGGAGAAGTTTAAACCAGGAGTAAATTCTGTAAGGCCAGAGAATATTCTGCCCGTCCTTTAATAACCTTTTTGCGTGTGTCCCATGTTCCCTCCTACTTTGTAACCAAGGATATTGAATGGAGGTGAAATAGCAGGACCAAAGGCCTTTCCCCACCTCCCCCCGCCCCTTTTTTCTATTAAAGCATTTGCTCAACTGCCTTGCTTGTGTGTATGCATGCCTGGTCTCTATATAGCTTCCTGTTTTAAGGTCCTTTCAGGGCAGGCATGCCATCAGTCTTTGTGTTGTTTCTAGATATCATCTCTGTGTGAATGTTGTTGACGCTATTTTTAACATTGCATCCTTTGTGTGAGCTGCCACAAGGCTGGGATGACCAAATGTCCTGTTTTTATCCCAGATTTTTCCTGGTTAATTTCCACTCTTTTGTTTGTGATACCTAGAAATCCTTTTGAGATGGCAAAAGGATTCGTTTCTGCTTCATTAACTGTGATGAACCTAAATTCAAGCAGAACTGTGCCTTTGAAACAGTGTGACTTAAACCTCTTCAGCAATCCCTGTAGTTGAGACTAAGCAACCACAGAGAAAATGTCCTCAGGCTCTAAAGTAGGGGGCCAGTTTACATGGATTTATGAGATCCTATCAAAGTGAGAAGTAACCTTTGTGGCAGTCCACTGTTTTCCTAATGGTCTAAGGACTGCCAAACTCCCACCCCATGCTCCTTTCATCCTTGCCTTCAATGCAGATATTAATAAATCTGCCCGAAATGAGATTTTTGAAAGCCTTTCAGGCTCACAATGATGATGCTTATATGAAGGGATCCCTTTTTTCTTCTGTCTGACTTAGTCTTCTGCCTCCAGACCCTGCATATTTTCCCTGTAGGACACTGGCGTCTTTCTAGGGATAGAATTTAAAAGCATCTCCTCCTCCCCCTATACCAATAGTTCAGTCTGAAACCATGAAGTGTGTTACAACCCCACTTTATGCTTTTCCCTTCCTCCTTTTTTGTGTCATTAGTGTTCATGTCTGTCTCTCCTATTACATCTTTAAGGGCAGAGACTATGCCATATGATTTTTTTTTCTCTTTCTCATTAGCTGACATGATTTTTGGCTCATTATAGGCACCTGATAAATATGTTGTAACAAAAAAAGTGAATAAATAATGTATATATCACATTTTAGCTGTTTCCTGCATTGTACAATGCATGCGTACATTCACTCTATTTTTGATTCATTTAGTCAAAAAACATTTATTGAGAGGTATTGTCTTTGGAGCTGGGGATATGAGGAGAAATAAGACATGGGCACCCTTAAGGAGCCCATGGTTTATTGTATGAGAAAATAGTTGGTTTCCTCTCTCCTTGTCCTATAAAACCAAGGGCAACTAAGTTTCACATACGGGTGAAGGATCTACCCTGGAGTTTTTGTGTTGGCATCCCCGTATCCTGGCTGAATTGCTTGCCTCCTTTTGCCCTTCCCAGGTACACAGGGAATCACATGGCTGCATATACTTGACACTGTAGTCACCATGGAGTGATTTATTAGTCATGGGCCACAGCGCTTTTAAAACAATCTCAAGTGCTGAATGGAGAGCTGATCTCATCTAGTGAGCAGCATATATCTCATGCTGTGAGTTTTAGATTATTTCAAAGAACAGAAGACCCCTCAAAAACTACAAGAAGCAGGATCACATTTGTTAGTTTTAAGACATATTTATGGCATACGGCCGGCCATTTCCTTTATATCACGTAGGTTTTCACTATTATCAGCCTCCGTATTTCTATGCCAACTTGACCGTTGCGAGAAATGACCCTATTTATTGTCTAAAATACTGGAAGTCAAATGGATTTATTTTTGGTAACTTTTACTGATGTAATGACTTGACATAAAATAAAGACTCTGTTCCAGAGACTGTGAATTACTGCCCACGCAAATTCAACTTTGCAATGCCATTAATATTTTACTGCCACAGTGAACAAAGTTGTTAAATTTAAGTCAAGAATTATTGGTTCCTTTTGGTAGGAGGCGTCTGTGTTTTTACTCAGCCTCTGTACATTTTATTTTTCCCCACATTTACTAACTTAAAACATGACCTACGTTTATTTTGAGAGTGTAGACCAGCATTGAGAAAGCACATACTCAGAGCGTATTTTTTTCTGATTCAACCTGCTCTTGAGATTCCTTTGTAATTTGTGTATTATTTAGAGTAGTGATTTTGATATCCTTCATCAGTAGCTTAATTTTACTTGCTTTACATAGAATCCCTGCTTTGCTTAGACAGAAAAAACAACTGACAAAAGCATCACATTGTTATACTTATTGGGAGAACCATGACATCTTGTTTATATTAACTAGCAAAAGACATTCATGTGAGGAAGAGAAATATAATGTAGGCATCTTAAAATATAAAGAGAAGTGTTAAGAGACTCCCTGTCATTGGTGAGCATAGTGGGTGTCTATCTTTGAGCTTTGAGAGTTACCACCTGTCAGATGGCACCAGGGACTTTTTGGACCTGGTACCCACTTCATTCCAGGCTCATATTGGCTCTCCCCAGTGGGTACCTGTACTGTCACACAGCCCCTGTCCTCATCCTGTAGTGCTCCAAGACTGGGATGCTGTCCAGGCCTGCAGCTTCCTGGATTGCTCTTTCCTTCCAGGTTTGCCAGGTGACCTCTTACCCAACATTCAAACTCGGCTCAAATTTCCCTGAATGCGGGAAGCCTCCCCTGACCTTTCCAGGCAGAGTTAAAAGTGGCTCCGTGTCTAGATGTGTTCAAGGCCCTGTTCATTTGGATCAGGAACCCCAAGGACTTGTCACTGGGGGAATGGCTTTACTGAAAGCCCAAGATTATGGATATGTTAATGCATTTGCTTCTTCATTTTATCCCACTATAAAAGGTGTGACAGAGGATTGCATTTTGAGTTTGGTGGCATGAGATCTAGTCTCTGTTCTGCTGCTAGGGTGAGTAACTTGGGGGAAATGACAACCCCATAAAAGGAGGAATGTTGTCCTCCTCTGCTGTTTATAGATTTCTACATATGAATGAGCTAAAAAGCTGCTTGGGATCTTTTGTTTTTTCTTTTACTTACATTTGAAATAATTATAATTATAGACTCACAAGAGTCTACTTCCACATGAAGAATTTTGTGTACCCTTCACTCAGCTCCCCTAATGGTGACATCTTATACAGTTATATCAAAACCAATTTATTAATATTGGTACATTGTTGTTAAGTTAGACTATATGGCTTGTTCAGTTTTAATCATTTTGTACACACACTAATGTGTGTGTGTGTAGTTCATTGCAATTTAGTCTCATGTATGGTATATGTAACGACCACAATAATCAGGATACAGAATTGTTCCATCAAACAAAAGATCTTCCCTTATGCTGCCCCTTTAGAGGTGTACCCATCCCTCCACTGTTCCCTGGCCACTAATAAATACTTGTTTGTTCTCCATCTCTTTAATTTTGTCATTTCCAGAATGTTATATAAATGGAATTATACTATATATAACCTTTTGAGATAATGCCTTGGGATCCATTCAAGTTGTTATAAATAGTTCACTCCTTTTTATTGCTGAATAGTATCCCACAGTGTGCACCAGAGCTTATTTAACCATTCACCCATTGAAGGACATTTGGGTTGTTTGCAGTTTGGGACTGTAAAAATAAAGCTGCTAAGAACATTCATGTACAGATTTTTTGTGAGCACCTAAGTGTTTACTTCTCTGGGATAAACATCCAAGAGTGTAGCTATTAGGTTATGTAAGTGCATGTTTAGTTTTATAAGCAACACCCAACCTGCTTTCCGCAGTGACTATCTATTTTACATTTTCACCAGCAGTATATGAGAGGGATCCGTTTTTAAGGGGAGAGTAATTTAACACTGAGAAGGTCATCTGGTTACAGAACTTAGAATCTTTTAGGATTGGGGAAGGAGAGTACTGGAATCTACCCTTGCCAGAAGATATTAAGAGACTCTTTAAATGGTGTGTTTGTGGTACCGTTTGTCTAACTGAATGTTGTTTTAAGTAAATGAGGCATAAGCTTAGGCTGCCCTCCACCCTCACCCCCAGACGGAGTCTCGCTCTGTTGCCCAGGCTGGAGTGCAGTGGTACAATCTTGGCTCACTGCAACCTCTGCCTCCCGGGTTCAAGCAATTCTCCTGCCTCAGCCTCTTGAGTAGCTGGAATTACAGGTGTGCACCACCACGCCCGACTAATTTTTGTATTTTTAGTAGAGATGGGGTTTCACCCTGTAGGCCAGGCTAGTCTCAAACTCTTGACCTCGTGATCCACCCACCTTGGCCTCCCAAAGTGCAGGGATTACAGGTGCTAGCCGCCGCACCCAGCCAAGCTTAGGCTTTCTTTACAAAGCACACGTACTCATTGGTGATGTAGTATTGGTTTACTTTGTTGTTGTTGTTTTTATTTTTATTTTTATTTTTTTGCTATAAAAATTTAACATTTTATTAAATCAATTTAATTTTTAAGCAAATTCTATGAATGTTCTTCAAAATAAAGAATTTTTATTATTATTATTATACTTTAAGTTTTAGGGTACATGTGCACAATGTGCAGGTTAGTTACATATGTATACATGTGCCATGCTGGTGTGCTGCACCCATTAACTTGTCATTTAGCATTAGGTATATCTCCTAATGCTATCCCTCCCCACTTCCCCCACCCCACAACAGTCCCCAGAGTGTGATGTTCCCCTTCCTGTGTCCTTGTGTTCTCATTGTTCAATTCCCACCTATGAGTGAGAACATGCGGTGTTTGGTTTTTTGTCCTTGCGATAGTTTACTGAGAATGATGATTTCCAGTTTCATCCATGTCCCTACAAAGGACATGAACTCATCATTTTTTATGGTCGCATAGTATTCCATGGTGTATATGTGCCACATTTTCTTAATCCAGTCTATCATTGTTGGACATTTGGGTTGGTGCCAAGTCTTTGCTATTGTGAATAATGCCGCAATAAACATACGTGTGCATGTGTCTTTATAGCAGCATGATTTATAATCCTTTGGGTATGTACCCAGCAATGGGATGGCTGGGCCAAATGGTATTTCTAGTTCTAGATCCCTGAGGAATCGCCACACTGACTTCCACAATGGTTGAACTAGTTTACAGTCCCACCAACAGTGTAAAAGTGTTCCTATTTCTCCACATCCTCTCCAGCACCTGTTGTTTCCTGACTTTTTAATGACTGCCATTCTAACTGGGGTGAGATGGTATCTCATTGTGGTTTTGATTTGCATTTCCCTGATGGCCAGTGATGATGAGCATTTTTTCATGTGTCTTTTGGCTGCATAAATGTCTTCTTTTGCGAAGTGTCTGTTCATATCCTTCGCCCACTCTTTGATGGGGTTGTTTGTTTTTTTCTTGTAAATTTGTTTGAGTTCATTGTAGATTCTGGATATTAGCCCTTTGTCAGATGAGTAGGTTGCGAAAATTTTCTCCCATTTTGTAGGTTGCCTGTTCACTCTGATGGTAGTTTCTTTTGCTGTGCAGAAGCTGTTTAGTTTAATTAGATCCCATTTGTCAATTTTGTCTTTTGTTGCCGTTGCTTTTGGTGTTTTGTTGTTGTTGTTTTTAATGTTTTCATTAGCAGACATTCAATGTGAGACTGCTGGTACCAGACACTAAGCGGGAAGCTGATCTAATATGAGGAATTGGAAGTCAGGGAGATAGTGTTTAATTCACCACTCTTACCCATTTTAACTGTAGGTATTTTTGTGAGCTTTACCTTCATCTCTAATGTGGAGATGATAATACCCAATTCTCTGGGCTGCTGTGAGGACTAAGCATGATAAATAAATAAATAGCATGATTCTTGATTATGGTATGCACCCAGAGAGCCTCTGTCCTTGAAGATTTCAATGTTATGCCATTTTGATTAATTTTTATGTTGATTAGAAATAGCTAATATTTTCACTCGTTTTGCAGAAGAGAGAAAATTCCATTGATGATTCTTCAATAATAATAATAGTGAAGGCCAGGCACGGTGGCTCACACCTGTAATCCCAGCATTTTGGGAGACCAAGGAGGATGGATCACTAGAGCCCAGGAGTTTGAGATCAGCCTAGGCAATATGACGAAGCCCCGTCTCTACAAAAAATTAGTCATGCATGGTGGTGCATGCCTGTAGTCCTAGCCACTTGGGAGGCTGAGGTGAGATAATCTCCTGAGGCAGGGAGGTCAAGGCTGCTATGAGCCGTGATCACGCCACAGTATCCCAGTCTGGGTGACAAGTGAGACCCTGTCTCAAAAAAAAAAACAAAAAAACAAAAAAATAGTGATGATGAGCCTGCCATTTATTGAGAATATATTGAGTGCAGTGCCATGCTTGTTAAGTATGAATTACCTGTCTCACTTAAGCTTTATAGCAGATCTATGACTAGATACTCTTACAATACCTGTTTTTCAGATAAGGAAAACCAAGGCTTAGAGAGTTAAATAACTTGATGAAGGTCACATATCTTGTGAAACTGAAATTGGTAACCCAGTCTGTCTGTCTCTAGTTTTAATCATGTACCTGTATCTATTCCTTAGTATTGATTGCTTCTTCAAAGGCCGTTCTCTGCATGGTATAAATTATAACTGAAGTGACTTTATACTAAGCAACACCAGATACACTGCTGCATTCATTGGGAGACAGCCTGTAAGAAGTACAATTGAGCTTTGTCTATAGGTCAATGGAAGCAACCACACAAACAAAATGACCTTGCGTTTCAGGAAGAAAGACTCTGAATAATTTTGGTATTTTTTAAATAGCTGGTTTGGATTTTTGAGAGGCAAGACAATTACTCTAAATGACATGATAGAGAGGGTTTGGGATCATCCTGATGGGGCGGGGCGGTGGGGGGGAGCATTGTCTCTGAAAACATATGATTTTCCCGACACACTGTAATTTAATTCACAAAGATATTATAGAAAATAGTGGATATTATAATTACCTGAGAGTAAACTGACTTATCCCTTTATTCATTCATATGTAATTTCAAATTTGGTGAAGCTGTGGGATTTTAGGCTTGTTGTTTTCACAGTGAGGCCTTGGTTAACTCAGTGCTTTAGGGCCATGCTTGAGACTTAGGGCCCTGAAGCATCCTTATGAAAACATCTTTTTGATACATAGTAAACCAAACTCATGTTTATATGAATATCTCATCTAAGTCTGTTATTTAGTTCTTAGCACATGAATAGATTCAAATACAGCCTATGTTTTAAAAGTTTAAGCAGGTCATTGTTAGGAAGGTGGTTAAAAAAACGAATTATATATGAAATGTATCAGTAAACATATTGCTTTAGTGAATGTGGGTTCCTTCAATGAAAAATAAGCAATTAGCTAAGTGGTTTTCTTAAAACACTATGGGCCAGGCACAGCGCTAGACAGTTGATAATACATGATTTTATTTTATCCTTAAAACGGCTTTATGAAGCAGTTAATTATGTTATTCCCACTTTATAAATGAGGAAATGATATTTCATGTCACATGGCCAGTGAGTGGGTAGGCCTCTCTTCACTTATTACACTTCTGCTTCTAAGCTGTGTTCTTTCCTGTATTACACTGGAGGAAGGAGAAAAAGAACTTGTATTTGGTCCTTGACTGGGTGGAATATCCTTTAGTGTGGCTGTAAGGACATGGGTAGAATACTCTGGTCAATTCATTTCTTATTTAAATAGTGACAAAGGTATGTCCATGTTAACCATTTCTCACTTATGCTTTATACATAAGAATGGCTTATAGAGAATGTTGCTTTATTATATCACTTAAAATGTTTGGTCAGGCAATGGTGACTCATGCCTTTAATCCCAGTACTTTTGAAGGACAAGTCAGGAGGATCACTTGAGACCAGGAACTCAAGACCAGCCTGGACGACAAAACAGGATCTCGTCTCTACAAAAAATAAAATAGTCGAGTGTGGTGATGCAGTATTGTAGTCCCAGCTATTTGGGAGGCTGAGGTGGGAGTGTCGCTTGAGACCAGGAGTTCAAGGATATAGTGAATGATGATCGCTCCACTGCATTCCAGCCTGGACAACAAAGCAAAACCCTATTTCTAAAAAAAAAAAAGAAAGTTTTTAATTTCTTAATGATCAGAAAAACTAATACCCTATCCTCATGATATACTTCTGAACTTCTGATTAATAGCTTGTGCCAGGGCAGAGTAATAGGTGTGCCATATAACTATAGACAGTCCTTCTGTTACTTCTAGTTAGATACCTTTTATCTAGATAGACTCTGTCTGTTAAGATTTAGGATATATTCTTTAGTTTTTAAAGCAGGTTTTTCTTCCTTATGATAGCTGATTCTGGGGATAATGGAAATTAATTTGCCTGCCTTGAGTTATAGCAGAAGAATGTGACAGAAGATAGTTCAAGGCTGTAATGGTTCTGGAATATACAAGTTGCCATGGGTATTACACAGGTTGGTAGTAGAAAATTTATTGAGCAAATAGTTGATACATTGGATAGACTCATTTAGAAAATTATTTCCTCTTTTATGCAGGGGCTAAGAGGTTTCTTGACTTGATAGCTAAAATTCCAGAATCTGTTCTTTGCTTGAATGATTGAAATGACTGGTGTAAACTGCAATCACTTAACTAGACTTTTATTTTGACTTTGAGTCAAAGATGTGTTCATGGTCCTTTTTATAAAGGCCATGAATTTTCATGTTACTTTTTTGTGATATATGTTAAATTTCTTATCCCCGTGTTGGGGTTCAGAAACCCATATCCCCAAATACGGCACTTTGACATGCTGAACTGAAGAAGCCTCAAGGTCTACGTGACCTTCCCCCTTTCTCCTCAGCCACCATCTCTCCCAAACACAGGATGAAGTTAAAGTTCTTTATCTGCCTAAAATCCAGACCCACCAAGGAGATCTTCTCCATCTTGTTAGACCAAGATGTAACCACACCTGAATGGACATTTTCACAAGAGAATGTCTGAGTTAATCCCTGCTCCCTGATCCATTCATTCTCCCTCGAAATCCCTTTAACAGAATTCCTCTTCTCTCCCTGCTATTTTGCCAGGAAGGCACAGAAGCTTCTGACTCTAGTTGGGGTTTTGTGGTTCTCCCTGTGTATACATTAATAAAGTTTGTATGCCTTTGCCCTGAGTAATTTGCCTTCTGAGAATTAATTTTTCAGCAGACCTTCAGAGGGGAAGTTTCCCTTGGCCTCTACACCTCATATGAGAAAATTGGAAGTGATCTTGTTCTTGACTACATAATTAGGGAAATATGGGCTTCAGCGTATATTTGATAACTTAAAGATAGTCACTCATAAGATAAAAACAATGTTTCAACTTTCAAAATACTAAAATTAATTAAAGCAGACCAAAAAACTAGTCTTTATAACAACATAGAAGATAAAGTATATAGCACGTAAGCATACAACAAAAGGATGAAATAAAAATGACAAATTCAAATATATCATCATCTCAATAAATGCACTTGGGCTAAACGCTAGAGGGTTAAAACTCAGATTGAGCTTTAAAAAATCCAACTAAATACTGTTTATAAGAGGCAGTCTTGGCTGGGCGTGGTGGCTAATGCTTGTAATCCCAGGACTTTAGGAGGCCAAGGTGTGTGGATTGCTTGAGGCCAGGAGTTCATGACCATCCTGGGCAACACAAGAAGACCCCATCTGTATTATTAAAAATAAGAAGAAGAAAAAAGAGACAATCTTAAAACATAATGACCCACCTCTAAAGTAGTCAGATTCAAAGAAACAGAAAGTAGAATGGTGGTTCCTAGAGGCTGGGGGGACAGAGGAAAGAGGAGTTAATGGGTATAGAGTTTCAGTTTTGCAAGATGAAAATGTTCTGGAGATCTCTTTTACAACAATGTGAGTATACTTAACACTATTGAACTGTACACTTAAAAATGACTAAGATGGTAAATTTTATGTTTTGTTTTTTACCACAATTTTATAAAAATACTAACCATAATGACCCACCAAAATTAAAAATAAAAAGACAGGGTAAGATCTATTAGCAATGGCAAATGAGAATCAAGTATGACAATGTTAATATCAGACAAAGCAGAATCCAAGGGAAAACTTAAATGTGGAAAATATTATCTAATATTGTTTGCAGCATTTTTTTATAGTCAGGAGTAAATGTAAATCAAATACTTATAGAAGTGACTGGAGAAATTGATTTTAGTATAGAATTCTATACTATATACTCTGTAATTCAAAAAGAAGAGAGTATCATCTGTGTTTAATAAGAGATCAGATATAATTTTGCACCAGGAAGGTCATGACTTTGATAAGAGCAGTTTCAGTGCATGAGTGGGGTCAAAACCACTGGTCTCTCAAAGAAGAATAAAAGGAAACCAGAAAGGGATTTCATAGACCCTGAATATCTGTATGTTGGTCCATGAGCCTTCCTGCCTAGAGTTATTTTCTTTGCTGTCTGCAAATGAAATCTAATTTTTAAAAGTTAAAAGCATTCAATTTGTTGCTATTCTCTCTCACATTAGAGTGGGGTGAAGATTTCCTGAACAAGGGTGATGAAATAATGCAGGGGGGAAGCCTAGAAGGGAAGGTTTCTGAAAGTTAAAGAAAATTGAACCTAATGCTAAGAGGTCAGTGACCGAGAGAACATAAAGTGGACAAAAGAGAGAAGGAACCTTGCCCCTGTGGATTTGTCTAAAGCTATGTTAAACGTTTTGTTGGTGGAGATGGACCTTTGTAAGAAGCACTAGGAGCCTGTGCTCCGCAGAACACGTAGGGGAATGTGGGAAATCTAATAACAGGATAGCATCCTGTTACTACTCCCTAGAAGGAAGAAGACTTCTTGGAGATCAGAGTCTTTATCCAAGGATACAGAAAATATCGTATCTGGTAGAGAAATACCATGAGACAGGAAGAGGGCATGAGATTTGGAGTCAGGCTGACCAAGTTCAGATCCCAGCACTTCCACATATGAGATGATAAGAGAGTTATTTAGTTTTGCAGTTTTATCATGAGGATATAACATACAAAAATATCTAGCACTGTGTCTGGCATATAGTAGGAACTCAGAAAGTGACACCTGCTAGTTAATAAATGTCTCCTTTATGCTAAGATGACTGAAATCATGGGGTGAATTCCCTTGATGCCAGTCTCCTAGGCTGAATCCTCTGTTCTCAAAGAATGAAAAATTTAAAGGTACTTCCCAATCCCCCTACAGTCAAATGACTGCAGTGACCTAACTTTGATAATTATGTATTTCAGGCCTTGGAATGTCTAAATGTTTCTCCAAATGTTGAATTATTCTAAAATTAGCAAAGACTTGTTGAAGAAGCTCACAAGATCATGGAATCAGGCCTCTGAGGTCATAATATTCAGTAGATATATTGCTTATGAGCCTGGAAGGAAAGGTTTGCAATTTTATATAGTATAATATAGTATTTGCTCTTGGTATCAACCTAAATTCATAAACAGATGTGTATATATCTCTATTTATGTATATTGAAGTCTGTATTGTGAGGGTGAATAATTAGAAGTTGACTTTATATCAAACCGGGTTTATAGAATTCAGATGTGTCCCCAAAATTTGTCCTCTTCTAGATATGTCCATTTACTTTTAGTATGACTAGTAGGAACATAGGGGTTTTAGTGTCTGATTTTGAGGATATAAACACGAAAAAAGTATTTTTTCTCTTTTGTCTAGATTACTAATCCAGACAATGTAAACCTCACCCCAAATTTGTGAAATTTGAGACCGGATTTCTTTTTCATGGCATTACAACATTATTTTAAAACAGCGCTACTAAACAGTTTTATCAAAAAATTCCAACAAATGACATGTGGCCCAGTGGATGAAAAAAAATTCTGCAATTATTAATAGATGTTTTTACTGTTCAGAGCTTTAGCTGTTATTTGTTTAGTAATGTTGGTGTTTGTATGTAGGCTTTGAGGCAAGGGGACTAATTAGGAATTCTCTGTAATAATTTAAGTGAAGCTTAAATTATTAAAAAGAGCAATCTTGTAATCCCAGCACTTTGGGAGGCCGAGGCGGGCAGATCACGAGGTCAGGAGATCGAGACCATCCTGGCTAACATGGTGAAACCCCATCTTTACTAAAAATACAAAAGATTAGCCTGTTGTGGTGGTGAGCACCTGTAGTCCCAGCTACTTGGGAGGCTGAGGCAGGAGAATGGTGTGAACCCGGGAGGCGAAGGTTGCAGTGAGCCGAGATCGCGCCACTGCACTCCAGCCTGGGTGACAGAGTGAGACTCCATCTCGGAAAAAAAAAAAAAAAAGCCATCTACCCATTTATTGAGCACTAAATATACGCCAGGCACTGTGCTACCTGCCTTTGTATAATCCTTACGGCAGCTTCATGAGATGGGTTCCATTATTATCCCCATTTTATAGATAAGGGAACTGAGGCTCAGAAGAATCAGTGAGTTCCCCAAGGCCACGGAAGGGTGGAGCTGGGATGTGAACCCAGGTTTTTGACTTCAGAACTCAGACTTAATAACCACCTGGTTCTGTTTCCTTATGAAAGGGCTGTGTCTCCAATGTTCGTTTAGGGCACAGTTGCTTGGATTTGGCACACGTTGCCATAGAACCTATATTTCAATCAGTGTTAGACGTTTGGGCCAATATTAATGTGTCAGAGGTGTCTGAGTGCCAACAGCACTGTAGATCTAAAGCCATCCTGAGATGGTGTTGGGCTTTTAACTTTGGCGGGCCAGAACTACTCTTTCCTCAGTGTTGTCTTGCCCTGGACATATTTGCCCTTTATTGTACCCCTTCACCTACTGCCTGGACTGGTGGGGATCTACTGCCACAGCGGGGTGGGGGCAGAGGCTAAAAGCGGCAGGGTGGGGTGGAATGGGGCGGAGGCTTCTATCTGGCAAAGCTTCTGGGATTCTCCATTTATTCAGTTCTCTATCTTCCTCTGCTTCCCTCCCACCCTGCTGTTTTCACTTCTTGTCTTGGAGAGTGAGTCCCTCTGGATATCTCTTCTGCTGCTCTGGGTCCTTGATGGAATGACATAATGACTTGGCCGTTGTCTGTGGGTGTTTTTACTGCCAACAGTGATTGGAAACAGCGAGCCAAAGTGACTAGCTCTGGTCCCATCCCTGCCCCTTTTTTTCACATAGATACACAATTTCATTAGAAAAAGATGAAGATGCGTATGAGCTATATGTAGGCCACTGAATATTCAGACTTATAGGGAAAGGCACATCTACATTTAAGGAAAAATGAAGTTTTGAGTCTTCTGGGTGGTTATTGAAGAAACTGGGCTCTGACTCTGTATGTACAACAGATGGAGAGTTTGGGAGCATGGCAGGGGTGAGCTGGAGGGCTGACAGTTTCTCCTGCTTCCTCTCCCCTTGCCAGACAGGCTTGTTTGCCAAACTGGCTTGTTTCATTCGTGGATTGAAGACAGGCTCAGGACTGGGGTTGAAGGGGTTAGAAGAGAAGATGATCTTAGCATCTTGGTCTATATTACTGAAGGGAAAAACGTAGCAAGGGGAGTTTGAAGTATGGAGAGAAGTCCCAGTGGCCACTCAACGGTGAGGTACAGAAGGAAGGCTTTTTTGGCAATGGTTTCTATATAGAGTCATTGAGTATTAGTTACTCTATATTTATACGAAGTGTGAATTTTATTTTGGTGTAGTATCTTTGGGTAGATTGAGAGGCCAAAATATTTATCTTGTTTTCAAATTACTCTGAAATCTCACTTCTTTACTTTATCATCATCTTGCCTGTCTCTTTTGAATGATTTTCATTTGAAGCAGTTCAATTAAATCTTGTTAAGTATAACAATAAATTACTCAGTGATTCCTATAAATTCTCTAAAATACAAGGAGAAAATTGAATATAGCCCAAGTAAGCAGCAGGGATTTTTACAGAAATGATTTCTTCAATCTTGTCTCCATGGTTCTGTTGTTATTCTTTTATAAAAAGGTCTCAAGAGGAGGAGAAAAAAATATAGGAGACAAAATATATATATATATATATATATATAATAAATAAGAAGTCTGCAAGAAGATCAGAGATTTTTGTGGAAAATGGGGACGGTTCAATAAGCAAAATGAATTTCCTTACACAATAGCTCTGTATTTTGTGTAGAAAATCGTGCATGGATTTTCCTGGCTCTGGAGGAGGAGGCCATTCTTTCTTATGGTGATATGAGAAGAAAGGTTTTAAAGAGTTGAGTGGAGAGAGGCTTTTAGAAAGTGCAGTGATGTCTTTGGGTGTCCAGGATTGACTCAAGGTAAAGGAAGAGGCATGTCATGAAGCTTGGTCTTAGACCTAAGCTTCTATTTGGAAATCAAAGCCATAAGTCAGTTCTGCCATAACACGAATGCTGCTCTCCTAAAAAATCACCATGCCATACAATAACACAACAAAACCACAGTACTTATGAGGCAAACAGACGCAACATCCAAAAACTTCATCAGCAATACATTTTACAAAAGGAAAAGGTGGCTGGGCACAGTGGCTCACGCCTGTAGTCCCAGCACTTTGGGAGGTCAAGGCAGGTGGGTCACCTGATGTCAGGAGTTCGAGACCAGCCTGGCCAACATGGTGAAACCCTGTCTCTACTAAAAATACAAAAATTAGCCAGGCGTGGTGGCTGGCACCTTTAATCCCAGCTACTTGGGAGGCTGAGGTAGGAGAATCACTTGAACCCTGGAGGTGGAGGTTGCAGTGAGCTGAGACCACATCACTGCACCCCAGCCTAGGCAACAAGAGTGAGTGAAACTCTGTCTCAAAAAAGAAAAAGAAAGAAAGAAAAGGTATGAACCTAATAAAAGTGGTAGCATGGTTGTACACATGTTCAATGGTTATGAAATTCACAAATACTACGATAAATATGACATTTTGACTTTAAAAAGACCTGAAGTTTATTTGTGAATGAGGGCTTTAGAGGGCTGCAGCTTGTGAGTTACTATGAAAAGGTGGGAGCAAAGCTATGGGACTCCCAGGAAAGCTGTTAACACCAGGTATCAATGGGTGTGGCTTACAACACAGGCAGTGAACTGAGATGGTTGCTGGATGTTTTAAAGTGTGTGCACAGGTGTGTTTTGTTTGTTGTTGCATGGCTTGGTTCACCTGGGAGTCTTCAGTTACTGTTTCTTTCAGAGGAAACACACTAAATAAACATGAAATTTGTGTTATGCTCAAATTGTTCCCTTTTAAAATCAATTGCATTAGAACAAATTTGTATTTTCAAAACAAGCATTAGAGAGAAGTGACTGTACTGGCCGGGTACAGTGGCTCATGCCTGTAATCCCAGCACTTTGGAGATGAGGTGGGAGGATCACTTGAGGCCAAGATTTCGAGAACAGCCTGGGCAACAACAGCTGACTCTACAAAAAAAAAAAAAGAAAACTGTACAATAAATTCTTTTGACTTTGTTTATTCTCTTTGATATTTACAAAAATATAAATGCAAGTCCTTTAGTTGGTCTAAAGAACAGGCTCTTCACTCTTCATTGCCTTAGTTGTGAATATGTTATAAACAGAATTGTGGCCAGAGCTCACTCTTTCTGTAGTTACAAAGTGATGTTTGCAGTCATTTGCTAATCTTAGGTTTTCTCTTCTGGTTTCCCCACTTGTGACACATATTCTTTGTGGCGGAAAATGGGGCAGGGATGCTGGGGCTGGCAGTTGCTTTTCTTTGATGTATGATCGTAAGGTGAGCATTTTTTAGTAAAACTATGTATTCAAGTGTCCATCAAGGGATGAATGGATAAACAAAGTGTTTCTATACAATAGAATATTATTGAGCCATAAAAAGGAATGAAGTACTGATACATTCTACAACTTGAATGAACGTTGAAAACATTATGCCAATTGAAATAAGCCAGACACAAAGGGTCACACATTATATGATTTCATATATATGAAATATCCAGAATAGGTAAATCTGTAGAGACAGAAAGCAGGTTAGTGGTTGCTGGGGGCTGGGGAGAGGAGGGTGGAGGGTGTGAGGAGTGACTGCTAATGGGTATGGGGTTTCCATTTGGGGTGATAAAAAAGTTTTAGAACTAGATGATGGGGATGGTTGCACAACCTTGTGAATGTACTTAGTGTCATGAGTTGTACACTATTTAAATGATTAAGATGGTAAATTTTCTGTGATGAGTATTTTACCACAATTAAAAAATAGGCCGAGCATGGTGGCTCATGCCTGTAATTCCAGCACTTTGGGAGGCCAAGGTGGGAAGATCAGGAAGGCCAGGAGTTTGAGACCAACCTGGAAAATATAGCTAGACCCTTTCTCTACAAAAAGTAAAAAATAATCTGGGCATTTTGACTTGTACCTGTAGTCCTGCTACTCAGGAGGCTGAGGCAGGAGGATCACTTGAGCCTAGGAGTTAGAGGCTGCAGTGACCTATGATCGCACCACTGCACTCCAGCCTGGGCAAAAAAGTGAGACTCTGTTAATAGATAGATAAAGAGATTACATAGATGATGGATGGATGGATGGATGGATGGTTGGATTGATAGGTGGCATATGTTGGATCTCTGTCCTGGGCATGGCACCATGCTTAGCACGGCAGAGGATACAGTGAGGAGTGAGGCAAGGTGCTACCTCCAAGGAGTCTGAAGCGTAGTTGAAAGATGAGATAAACAGAACAATAGTCGGACTGCAAGACAGAAATGAAATGTGCCATGGAGGAGGTGAGAACAGTAGGCTGCAGGTGTCCAAAGCAGGAGTGCACCTGTTCTGGAAGAATCTAAATGGTGTTCTTTCAGGAAGTAGCACATCAGATGGACTCACTGGGTCTGAACTGAGTGTCACCTAGATAGCACTGAAAAATATCTATTCCTAGGCTAGGCCCTATTCAAATTAAGTAAAAGTCTCTAAAGGGAAGAGCTTTGGAATAGATTTTTTTCTGTATATATTTTTTAAAGATTGCCAGGTGATTCTTTTATGCAGCCATTGGTGCAAACCACAGGTTGAAACAACAGTCAGATATTGATAGGTGTATTCTGGGCAGAGGGAATTTTAGGGGCAAATGCCCAGCTGGGAGAGCCCAAATTCTGCTTGACTAGATATTAGGGTAAGCCAGAAATAAAAATGTCTGCAGTATAGATAGACTGGAGAGAGGCAGGCCTGTTGGGAATGGGTTTTAATGGTCTTTAGTAGGTGCTCTCAAGGTGGAGTCTAGGGGTCCCTGAGACCCTTCTGGAGAGTCTGTAAGGGCAAAATTATTTTCATGATAATTTTAAGATGTTGTCCGCCTTTTTACTTTGGATTTGATGTTTGTGTCAATGGTGCAAAAGCAATGCTGGGAAAACTTCTGGCGACTTAGTGTGAATCAAGACCCTAGCACCAAACTGTAGTGATTGTAATTTTTACCTCTTTTTGTTCTTGCAGAAAAAAATAGGAGTTTCACTTAAGAATGTCCTTGATGAAGCAATAAAAATCTCAGTCCCTCGGGTTCACATCTTTTTAATATTCTGTGGGACAAGATAGGAAGCACACATAAATTACTTCTGCTGTGTACTAGAGAATGCTGGTTGTCTTGAGGAAAAACACTTCCACAAATATTAGAGTGAAAACAAGTGAACTAGACAGTTTTTTCATGGAATATCATTTTACTTGGTAGACTGACACACAATAGTTACTCAGACTTTGGTGTTTGACAGACATTTTTTTGGAAATGAATAACAAGAGCCTGTCACTTCAAGGTAAACAGTTGACAACATTTATTGCCAATGATAAAATTTGAACTTTCAAGCAAAAATGCAAATTTTGGAAAATGTGTTATTTCTGCCACTGAGAACATAACAGCATACCAACACTTTTAGACTTTTTACTTTTATATTGTATAATGAAATGCATCAACATTTGGATGATCTGTATTACAGGTGAACCAACATTTTCCAGTATTAGTGGTGGGGAATGACCGTGTCATGAAGGCTTGACCAGGACGGGGATAGCTCAAGGAGGCAGGATGGCTCATTGTTCATGTCTTCGTTCAGGAACACAATGAAGTAGGCTGAGTTTCCAGGATTTGGCCCCTGCATTGGGGATGGTTGGAAGAAAAGCCAAAAACCATAGCTTCTTCAAGCCAGTGGACTTAAAAAACAGTAGTACTTTTAAAGAAACAAGGAATTCAAGGCAAGAGCTGTTTGTGGGGCTAGGGGTAAAGAAAAACGATGGCTTTGCCAAAATTTGCTAAATTTATATCAGGCTGGGTCCTGATATACATTTTTAAAAATCCAGGCCAAGCATGGTGGCTCATGCCTATATTCCCAGTACTTTGGGAGAACAAGGCAGGAGGGTCACTAAGGCCAGAAGTTTGAGAACAGCCTAACAACATAGCAAGACTGTCTCTACAAAAAAAAAAAAAAAAAAAAAAAAAAAAAAATCGGCCAAGTATGGTGGTGCATGCCTGAAGTCTCAGCTACTCAGGAGGGATGAGGATTGTTTGAGGCCAGGAGTTGGAGGCTGCAATGAGCTATGATTGCACCCCTGTACTCCAGCCTGGGCAATAGAGCAAGACCCTATCTCTGAAATATATACATACATATTTTTTAATTTCTAAAAAATTCTTTATTGAATTTTTGGAAAAGAAGCTAAACATATTAAAGCTTGTCTACTTGGGGGAGACTTTTATGGAGTAAGATACAGAGAAACCAATTTTCCAATGTGATTTTTTTCTCTCCTTACCTGCCTTAATAATCATAATTTCCCTTTAAAAAAAATCTTTTGTGGTACTACAATTTAGTCCTCTCTGGCCCACTGACCTTAGTGTCAGAACCCCTGATCTTGTGCAGAGTTGCCCTCTCCTCCTCATCCCAGCTGTTTTAGCAGGGTCCTAGTTCTTCTGTTGTTCCTACACACTACAAATTTTCTTCCTTGGTCTTCAATACTGGCGTTTGTATTTGGGAACTCACGAACAGATCTCTTTGGCTTTTAAACTGCTAGAACTTGGCCAACACCCCACTTTGCCTCAGGAATTTCCTAATAATGGCTCCTTTCACCATAGCCTCTGACCTAATTTGTTGTTGTTCTTTATTTGCATGCTCGTTTTTATTGAATATGCAGTAGTATAATTTCTCTTACCTATTAGTAATCCACTCCTGCCTTCTAAAAACCCTAGTCGGGAAAAAATCTGTGGTTTCCTGAGTACACAGTCAGCTGTTTCACAACAACAGCCCGTCACGTCCTTGAAGACAGTGCTGAGGTCAGGGATACAAGAATTGAGGTAGAAACTGGAATAGAATATGCAATTTTTCTGTGTGGGCAATTGGGAGAGATGAGAGGCTACTGAAAGGTACCTGAGGAGGAATCAAGAGCCAATGAGATTCAGAGGCCTCTTGTGTGAGCCACTGTTTCTTTGCTATAAAGAAATACCTGAGGCTGGGTAATTTATAAAGAAAAGAGGCTTATTGGGCTCACAGTTCTGTAGACTGTATAAGAAGCATGGTTCCAGCATCATCTTCTTTTTTTTTTTTTTTTTTTTTGAGTTGGAGTCTCCCTCTATTGCCTAGGCTGGAGTGCAGTGGCACTATCTCAGCTCACTGCAACCTTCGCCTCCTGGGTTCCAGTGATTCTCCTGCCTCAGCCTCCTGAGTAGCTAGGACTACAGGTGCCCACCACCACACCTGGCTAGTTTTTTTGTATTTTTAGTAGAGATGGGGTTTCACCATACTGGCCAGGCTGGTCTCGAACTCCTGACCTTGTGATCTGCCCGCCTCGGCCTCCCAAAGTGTTGGGATTACAGGCGTGAGCCACCACACCCAGCCAGCTCCAGTGTCTTCTTCTGGTGAAGGCCTCAGGAAGCTTACAACCATGGCGGAAGGTGAAGAGGGAGCAGGCGTTTCACAGGGTGAGAGAGGGAGCAAAAGAGATGCTATGTTCCTTTGATCAACCAGTTCTCATATGAACTCATTACAACAGTGAAGGCACCAAGCCATTCATGAAGGATCTGCCGCCATGACCCAAGCCCAGCCCACTAAGCCCACCTCCAACATTGGAGGTCACATTTCAACATGAGATTTGGAGGGGACACACATCCAAATCATATCACCTCTCGTGGGGAAGGCAAAGAGAGGGTAAGCTGGTGGCTAGAAACTAAAAACAAAGATTTGAGAGGAGAGAGATGCTACAGGTGTTGGTACAGTTGTGTGGGTGTGAGCATCCTGGCACTTCCACTCACTTCCCGTTTACTGTGAGCAGAATTTTCTGGATGGGTGTGGAAAAGTCTTCATCCAAGTTGGGTCTGAGCAGAATCACAGAGGCTCTTGGAAATAGCCCATGTGGATTTTATGTAGCCTACTCAACTCTTTTTTACATGAATGAAGAAGTCTGTACTTATTTAAAGTATCTGACAATTCCAGGTTAGGCCGGCAGGTTCTACTCTGCCCAGAACAGGGACCTCGCCCCTGGCCCTTATATTAGGAACTTGGTCCTGTGCAGGTCAGGACACTATCACATGAGTTCTGGAGAGCAAAAGCCAAAGATGGAACTGAAGGTTAGGGAGTGATACATTTTCTGAATTAGAGCTCATAAACATTAAGATGGTTAAATATGAAAAATAGAAATTACTGTCTAGAATTAAAATAAAAAAATGGCAAGATAACAAAAGACTTGTGAAAATGTCTAACATAGGTGTAAGTTCAATATAGGCTAAATGATGTCAATATAAACTGGTGGTTTTCCACCTATTTGTGAAATTAAAGTGTTTTTCTCAGCTTGATATGGATACACCTGAGACCCCCGCCTATGTCCTAAGGAGAAGAAGGCAGAAATAATGAGAACTGAGGCCTTCCCTACCCCCTCCCTCCACACACAAGGTGGGTCATACCCCTAGCATCCTCATACCTACCTCTCAGACCTCAAGGCATCCCTGCCCCACTGGAGATGGCTTTTCTTCCCCAGAGTCCTCACAACCCCTCCTGGGTGTCATGTGATCTACTTGAATGCTGTCAGGCACTAGCTATTGAGCTTGTGCCAGGACCAGAGGCCCCAGATGTGATGAACTAAAAGGACCACTCTTCCTGTACCTCAATGACATCACCTGCGGTGGGTGCTTTTCAGAAATGATCACACCCTGTTTCTGATGTAGGTCACCCGCACGCCTTATACTCCACTCAAGGGTGGACATCCAAGGGGCAATGGGGGTTTGGGGATTCGTTAGAACATGGGCAGGGATTCTTTTTGCTGAGGTACAGGTGCATTCTGAATGGGGAAGACGCTGGCAGGGAGTGAGGGTCCGCACATTTCAGTGGGGAGCGGAGTTGCCCCTGTGGGACAGCCTCCTCCTGCAGCATGTAAGTCACCCCTCCAGCTGACCACCAGTCTGACTGCCCCAAGCAGTGGATACTGTGTCTATACTGGAAGTGTCTGAAGGAGGGTCATCAGAGCAGCCCATGATAGGGTTGAGGAATCTTTAATCTGAAAGGCTACAATCCAGAAGTCACTCCAGGCAGAGATGAGGTCTCCCCTGAAAGCAGGGCCACCACCTCTTTGGCTCAGAGATTCCTGGATGACTCCCCCATGCATGACACTTGCCAGATTTGTCCTTTACCCTGCCTCCGCCCACTGATGAATGTGGCCTGAAGATCGTGTTCACCATGTGGCTCCTCCCTGGACAGGCCCAATGTCAGGGCACTGATGCAGGGGTAATAACATTTAAGTGTATTCTATCCCATTTGGTTTTTTGGCATACCTAGTCATGTCTCTGAAGACTATGGCTCTAAGATGGATGGACACGTAGTAGATCTATAAATATATCACCCTGGACTCAATCCACAGAGTGATGAATGTGAAAGGTGGTTTGCATGCCACTGCACAAACCCATATGAAATACTTATCTTGGACTTTTAATCAAAATTGAATTCCGCAAGTGTTAGCAATGTTTTTAAGAGCAGATTTTTTAGTATTTAAATTTTGTACCTTTATTGGGAAGTTATCTGTTAGGATAATACAATTTAATAAAAGAAAACAATAGTAGGAGACTTGGAAGCTCCTATTCATATTTGGCAGCCCTTTGGCTTCTCTGAGAGGGTATCCACAAATGACTTTGCTATGGATACAATGCTGTGTTCAAAGATGATTTTACTGCAGCTTAAAAAAAATAGTGCTATATATAGAAATGGACCCTGGCTACTCACAAATATGTAGCAGTTGTCCAATAACTACCTTCTCTTCGAACTTCTTAAAACTTGAGGACTTTCCTTTTCTGCAGGGGCACACTGTCGCTGAAAATCAATACATTCTTATTTTTAGTTCAGTAGTTTTACCTTGAGAGAGCAGGTAGCCCAGGAGTTTCTATCATGAAAGCTAGTTGCATTTATGTGAGAGGTAGATTGCCTGCTTTATAGAGCATTTTCTTCAAAAGAACAGTCCTGCTTTTTCTACTTTAAGCTTCCCATACATTTTTTTTCTTCTCTGTGACTTATTGGGGGGCCTGTGGAGGAATTGAGTTGGCCAGTGCTCTATGTCCTCTGGAAACCTAACTAGAGGGAGAAGTGTAGTTAGCACTTGTCTTGGGTGGTACTTGGGAAAGGTTTTTTGTGTGTTTGTTTTGTTTTGTTTTGCGTGGGGAAATAATGGGAAGAAGGCAGTGCTGCAGTACTCATGAGCACCCAGCATGCTGCTTCTGCTGCACCAGGGAAACCCCAGCCCCTGGCCATGCCAACTGGCTTGGCACCATGTGGCTGGGGAGTTTTAGTCTTCCCCTAAGGGAAGAGAACATCTCTTATTGAGATAAATCCATCAAGAGAGGCAAAGGCACGTTCCTCTTACATCCATCTTTTGAAATGGGGTTAGGATAGGGGAAATTTTTCTCCATGGCTGCTCTCCTCCCCCAGTAAAAAAAAACTGGGCCAGATACTGGAAGAGATTTGTCACCTTTACATCCTGGTCCCTGGCAGTGCTCAGAAATAAGGGGTCTCGCCAAAATCCCCTACATTCTACTTATACCCCTAAGAAGCAGGATTACAATATTCACTTTCAATGTCCATTTGCAAGGTTTCTTTAGCAATTGTTGGGTTTCCATTGGCACTGAAATGCAATCGTGTGGGTATTTTGACATTTGTCTTTGATAAATAGAAAGGATGTAATTAAAGGTCAGATCTTGAAATGAGTTTTTAGTTTATTTTGGTATATGTGGAAACTTGCTGTGTTTGGTCAATGTTCTTTTAATGATCTAAGTTTTAAATACCTTTTTAATTATCTAAGTTTCACTGGGTTCTGCAAATTAAAGGAGTATAAATAAATGTCTTATTGCCAGCAGGGTGACCCAACAGTATCCTCAGTGGTCTAATAAGAAGTAGTGTAATTAATGGTGTAAAATATTACACTGTCTTGTTTATTCATTGAAGTAGAAATTTTAATTCAGAGGGAGAGTGAGTGTCTCCTTGGCTTGTCCTACGAAGTTTAAAATCAGAGCAGGCTAAAATGAGGGCTTTGTTTAGATCAGTCACTTTTTATTCAGTTCCTAGAAGGATATGTATCACTCTAGTATAGTGTTTTGTTTGACACCCAACAGATTATGTAAAGAATATAAATTTAGAATTCAGGTTACTATTTTTTTTTATTAGAGAGTGGTATTTATTTTTGCAAGCTCTTTAGGGTTCACGATAGCTTGCAGGGAAATAATGTCTTCAACATATATCTAAGCATGTAATTTCAGAAATGTTTGTATTATACTAATCTTAGGCTCTTATAATAAGTTTAAACTCAGAACTTTTGTGTGTGTTTTTCTTACAAATAGGAAAACTAAGAAACTTTAGTAGCTCTATTGCTCTCTATAAGGTACTGTCCATATTCTGAAATAGTTATTGTTGTTGCATGTGAAGTCTGGGTAGTTGATGATTTCTCTTTTATGGGCACTCCTGCCTCTGCAAAATTTAGTATAAATTCCTCAGGCTGACATTTCCAGCCCTTGGCTTGTGGCTTTACTAGGCCCTGTCTTCCTTGGTCACAGGCAATCAGCACATCACCAAAGTGAGTGACTGGCTGCTTTCCAGATGCTGTATGTACTTCTTCCTACCTGAGGATCTTGGTCATGCCTAGAGTAACTTTTTCTGTTCTTCCCTGACCTTCACTCTTCAGAATTCTACGCATCTCCAGGGCTCATCCCAGGTGCTTCATCCATGTTGTCTCTCCTATTTCCTTCAATTGACTGAAGCATCACTTTTCTCTTATAGTATGCATTATTAGTTCCTTTACAGAGTGGTTGTGTTCGTCTGCTGGAATTGCCATAACAAAATACCACAGACTGGGTGGCTTAAACAACAGACATTTATTTTCTCATAGTTCTCGAGGTTGGAAGTCCAAGATAAAGGTGTCCATAGGTTTGGTTTCTTTTGAGACCTCTCGTTTTGTCTTGCAGACAGCTGCTTTCTCTCTGTGTCCCCACATGGCCTTTGCTCTATGTGCCTGCCTCCCTGGTGTCTTTTCCTCTTCTTAGAAGGACACCAGTCAGACTGGATTAGGGCATGCCATCCATGTGACCTCGTTTAACCTTAGTTACCCCTTTAAAGACCCTATCTCCAAATACAGTCATATTCTAAGATACCAGGAGTTAGGACTTCAATATATGAAGTTTGTGGGAACACAAGCCAGCCCATAATAGTGGTTATTTGTATACATTACATGTCTTCTCCTCTTTCCTTTCCCCCATTAGATTGTGAGGTATTTGAAGGCAGAGCCTTATACAGATGGGCTTACTAAATCTTAATATAATGCCCATACATAATAAATAGTCTCTGAATATCTGAAGTTAATTTTGATTAAATCAACACTTCAAAAATTTAGTGTAGTTATTAGACTTTTATGGAAATGATCTATAGCCACACATACTACTTAAAAAATTACTTTATGAATTTGGCAAAATGCTGCCAAGTCATTTATAAAACAACACATGGCCAGAATACTAGGCTTCTCTTCTTTTTTTTCCCCTTCAGACTTAAGTGATACTCATTGTTCTTTTGCATACACATCTTCTCTCATTCTTATAAACTCAAGGTCGAAAAAAAGGTCAGGGTGGAACTTAACATGTCCACCTCCTAAATCCGCACAGGAATCTTCATTCTCTGCATTCAACTGGCAGATGTTAAATAAAGCTTGGATGTAACAAGCCAATTCATTCAGCTCTCTGGGGTAGTAACATCAAAGGCGACATCAGGAAGCCATGCTACTCAGAACTGGATGTTCCTTGGGAATACTTATGAAGTGAACATTGGCTAGGCGAGGAATGCAGTAACTGCCATTTTGAAAACATATGAGGCTTAAAGCATTTCTGCCATCCACCGTGGTGTAGATTCCTGGATGCTCTATCAAATACATGTCTAAATGTCAGAGCAGAGTCTTTGCTGCATGCTAAAAAGAATGCCTTGTTTAGCTACAGCCTCCTTAGCACCCCACCTGTGTGTGTATATGCATTGTTCAGAAAGGTCTGGTTAAATTCTCAGCTTTACTAACAAGGTGCTGCCCTGCTATCTGTTTGTCTGATTTTCCCTGTGTTAAGAGTTGTCCTCATCAGTGGTTTAGAATACCAGTTTGAGGCAGATTGGAGTATAAGCTCAACCTGTCTGACAAATAGCTTTTATTAGAAACCTGCCTAAGAGAAAGAATTTAGTGTCTGCCTAAAGGACTTGTATTTATTCGTATCTGCAGGTACCAGGTTCTCATAAATTCCATTGTCACCTCCCCAGAACTGTAGTTAGTTGAATGTTGTGCACTCTTCTCTTGCCACAAGCCACAAAAGGAACAGCCAAACAGAATCTGTTGTGGTCCGTTGCCCCTTACATGCCTTCCCATTCCTTGATAGAAGATAAAGGCTCTGGCTGGGCGCAGTGGCTCATGCCTGTGATCCCAGCACTTTAGGAGGCTGAGGAAGGAGCATTGCTTGAGCCCAGGAGTTCAAGACCAGCCTGGGCAACATAGTGAGATCCTGTCTCTACAAAAATTTTTTCAAAATTAGCCAGACATTGTGGCTTATGCCTATAGTCCCAGCTACCTGGGAGGCTGAGGTGGGAGGATTGCTTGAGCCCAGGAGGTCAAGGCTGCAGTGAGCTGTAATTGCATCACTGCACTCCAGCCTAGGTGACAGACTGAGACGCTGCCTCAAAAAAAAAAAAAAAAAAAGGAAGAGGAGGAAGTGGAATGACGAGGAAGGAGGAAGAGGAAGAAGAAAGAAAAAGAAGAAAGAGGAAAAAGGAAAGAAGAAAGAAGAAACCTTTTATAAGAATTTTTTTTTTTTTAGATTTGTTGTCTTTAGTTCCTTGCTTCAAGGAAGCATAAACCACATTTGAAACGTAGTTTATCCAAGTTAACTCATATAGTTACAATGTTCACATTTTTATTTCACTCTCATGATGATGTAAAAACTTCTTATATTTTTAAAAAAGAATTAAGAAGTTGTACAAACAGCACAGAGGGGTCTCATTACCCATCATCTTGTGGTGGCTACTATTTTTTAAAAATGTACTTTTTATTTTTAAAGGATTTTGGATTTTCACATCGATTTTTAAATTTCTTTCCCTAAACATATACCTATGTTCTTTATTGCAATTTTCCATAACTTATTAAGAGAAAGATGGAAAATAAAGGCAGATAAATAAGAGAAAATAGCTTAGGAATCTGTCCTCTATGAGTTACCCTAAACATATTTCAGATTACTTTTCAAGGTGATGGTGACTGGGAGTTTTTCCACTTGGATACAAGAGCAGAAAAATGCACTCAATATGATTTCTGACATGTTTCTGACAATGGCCAGTATCTTCCTGTTTTTTATGATCCCAGCAGCATATTAAGCTAGTAGTCTTTAGAGGATAACCTAAAATGATGCTTTAATCCCTTTCTTGAGACATAATAGTTACTCTTGAATGTATATCATCCCCCAGCGTTACTGATCTCATCTTTGAGCTCATTTACTGCTTATTATTGATATATCATTTAGCATTGGGTTAATTATATACTACCTTATATTTTTCCACCTGTTTTTTATTCTCCAGAGCTGTGAGATAAGTATTTGTTGTTGAAGCCATTCACTCTATAGCATTCTCCCCACCCAGATTATAAATATTTTGAAACTTCTTCCTTATGCTTTTTATATTCTTTCTATATTTCTTAGCACAAATTTAAAATACCATAGGTCATTTGGATATTTTTCTCCTAAAAAATGGTATTTTATACTTGTCCATTCAAATTACGCTCTCCAATACAGGAGATGAGGCGGGGTGGGAAGCCAGTTCCTTCTGAAAACTGATTCTCAGAACTTGGTAGCAGCCAAGGTTAATTTTGAGTTTTGGCGCTTACCTTGCAATCAGAGAGCCAAGTTTCATAAGCCATGGCCTGCAATTATGCCTAAAGAGGCTGTAAATGTTCTGAGTTGGGAGTTTTTTTTCCCGTTAGAGTAGAGGGCCGCACTCTAATGATTAGTTTGCTAATGGAGACAGCATGGCTGGTTAATGAGGCATTCTATTGCAGTGATGTACTTAAAAGTAATTCAGTAATAATTGCTGCATGGTATGATTCATATTCCAGAACACACAGTAGCAATAACACATCTGTTGTGAAAGTACCAAAGTACCATTATAAGATTGAGAATGCATTAACCTACCTAACCCTGTTCACTAATGACCACTATGGTACGAAAAAATTCAGAATGAATTTCTCTGCAAAAAGAGATCTTTCTGTGTGGCTGGGCAAACACTGGTCCTCAGCAGGGAGAATATAATTGAGAATGGGAGGTGGGAGCTTGGTTTTACTATCCCTGTTGGAATAAAGCTCTGGCTGCTAGGTGGTCCCCCAGAAGTTAGCCCTGTATCTTGTTCCTGAAAGGATATGCAGGACCAGGTTCTAGGTCTCAGAGAAAGGGAAGAATTATTGAGGATTATTCTTATTAAAGAACACTCATTAGTTTATGGATTTTTTTTCTTCTTTTATTGAGACAGAGTTTCTCTCTGTCGCCCAGGCTGGAGTGCAGTGGTATGATCTCAGCTCACTGCAACCTTCGTCTCCCAGGCTCAAGCAATTCTCGTGCCTCAGCCTCCCAAGTAGCTGCGATTACAGGCATGCGCCACCATGCCTGGCTAATTTTTGTATTTTTAGTAAAGACGGGGTTTCGCCCTGTTTGCCAGGCTGGTCTTGAACTCCTAGCCTCAAGTGATTCGTCCGCTTCGGCCTCCCACAGTGCTGGGATTACAGGCATGAGCCACTGCGCCCAGACTGTTTATGATTTTTAAAATTCTATATAGATCATCTTTCACCAATCTATGCTTTCCCAAGACAGAACCTTTGATTTTAAGGGCCAGGATCAAATATACTGCAGCCCTGATTTGTCTAAGTAAATAAAGCTGCTTCCTGAGGCCCAGGAGATCACACTTTGTGGGTTTCCCCCTGGCTCTCAGGAACATGGGGTTGGGCCTAGAAAGGAGGAAGGAGGTGCTGTGGATTTGTGGTTAGGACTTCTCCGGGCTCCAGTTCTCATTCATTTTTCAGTACTTCCATGGCTACTGTCTTGTTAGAAAAATTATACCCTTTTCTTGCTTTGCATTTGCTCTCCAAGTTTGAGGATTTTGATCTGAGAATTGAAAAAAAAAACATAAAAGTGAATTATGTGCTATTTTCCTATAACTTGATGAGAAAATGATAAACAGTGATTCATAAGTTTAAGAAATGGAACTGTTTCATGTGACTTGAGTTTATTTGTAGATATTTGAAGTGATTTCTGTAGTATCAGGTAAATTCAGACATGTCAGACATGTGGACAAGTCAATATAACCAGAGACAGAGGTCTAGGCATCTGTGGGGTTCAATAAGAAAACTCTTAAACATTTTTTAAACTTCTTATTTTACTCATAACTTTAAAAGTTTATTGGTATAAACAGAATTTTTAAAGGGCTAAACTATTGTGTAAATGGTAATTTTTGACACAAAGTGTTTAGAATACTTAAAGGCATTTTAAAAAAACGTTTGGCATATATTAACTCAGTTATTTCTTATGACACTCAGTAAAGTAGGTACCTGCTGTAGTTCATTTGGGCTGCTATAACAAAAATATCATAGACTGGGCAGCTGAAAGAACAAATATTTTCTCACTGTTCTGGAGGCTGAGAAGTTCAAGATTAAGGCACCAGTAGATTCAGTGTCTGGTGAGGGCCTGTTCCCCAGTTCATAGATGGCACCTTCTCACTGTGTCCTCACATGTTGGAAAGGGCAAGGGAGCTCTCTGGGGTCAGTTTTATGGGGTCTGTTTTTTAAGAGCATTCATCTCATTCCTGACGACTCTACTCTTAACAGCCTAATCGCCTCCCAAAGGCCCCACCTCATAATACTATCTGATTGGAGGTTAGGATTTTAACATATTAATTTTGAGGCAACATAAACATTCAGTTCATCATGGTACCTTTCCCAAGGCCACACAACTAGAAAATGGCAGGGCTGAGATTTGAACCCTGGCATTTGGCTCCAGAGTTTTTCCTTTTAATGACTATTTTCTTGGTGTGCCTACTTTAAGCATTCACAGTGTTTCTTAGTCACTTACTCGTTAATCTTTCATTTCTTGAGACCTGCTATTAATTAGATGTTGTTAACGGATATGTTTTCTGTCCTCAGAAACATCAGCCTGGAAGTGGGAGACAGATAGATCCATAAACAATCCCAGAGTGGTACAGAAGGAGCGTTATAGCAAGAACCGAGGGAGGTCGGCCGGAGAGGGGAGACATCCATTCTGCCGGGGAAAGGGGGAATGTGAATCTTAGAAAAGGTCTCAGAACCGACCATCCTTGCTAACATGGTGAAACCCCATCTCTACTAAAATTAGCCGGGCGTGGTGGCGGGTGCCTGTAGTCCCAGCTACTCGGGAGGCTGAGGCAGGAGAATGGCGTGAACCCGGGAGGCGGAGCTTGCAGTAAGCCGAGATCGCGCCACTGCACTCCAGCCTAGGCGACAGAGCAAGACTCTTGTCTCAAAAAAAAAAAAAAAGAAAAGAAAAAAAAGAAAAAGAAAAGGTCTCAGAACCTCAGCATTTAAATGATGGGTGGAGGATAAGGGCCGAGCAAAAAAAGACTATAAGAAAAGTTGGTCAGCAGGTATTGAAAGCAGAAAGTTCAAGAATGAACTACAGATCTATTTAAGAGCAAAAGGAAAAATGAGTCTATGTGCCAGCTTGAGAGAGATAAAACAGTTATGGTTGGAAAGTGAGGTAATGGAGTTTAAAAATACCGAGGGGGAGGGTTCTGAGGGGCTTCACTGTGTGGAAAATCATAACAACAGTTAACATCAAATCCAACTGAGGGAATTGCTTCAGGAAGCTGGCACTGGGTCATGACTTTTCTAGGTCTGATGGGTAGCCTTTGTAATAAGCTTTTTTATTGGTCCCATTTGTCTTTTGCCATAAAAGTACTTGATGCTAAGCAACCGTGTATACAAATCAAGCCTTTCTTCTTCATAGCATATATTTTACCCCTCCGGGGACGAGAGCTATGGAGTAGGCAGGGTGACCATCGTCTAGATTCAAAAGACATTTTGAGTGATATATTGTAGATGACTTTCTTAACTAGCATGTGAAATATATAGTAAATCAGCATGACCTTACACTGGGATAATGGAGCTGAATTTATACCAAGGATCCGTCTGCCTGTGATAAAATTGCTTGTTAATTCTGGGTAGATGACATTTTTTCTGACGGGTTGTTGACCATTATAATTCCCATCTTTAGAAGTGGTTTCCAAAGTGGAAATCTCACTCTATGTGTCCCCCCTGTACCCCTTCCTTCCATAACACACCCCCAGATTCTGTTCCTAGGAGACTCTTACAATAGATGAATGGCTATTTCCTATAAACTTCTCAGTGTTGGCTGTTCACTTGGTTACTTAAGTCTGAATTCAAAGCTCAGAGTTTGGAATATAACCCATTCTTTAAGGGTGGAGCTTATTTTAAATGCTTCCCTTATATCCCTGATATCTTTTGGGTGATGTGTGTGTGTGTGTATCTGTATCTCTATCTCTATATAGATATATAACTTTCATTATTCATAATTTCTGACCTCATCTTTGCCTTTGGTAAATACTTGAATGTCTAGTATGTTCCAGGCCTGAGGAATATGGGAGTGAATGTGGTTTGGTTCTTGAATTCACTGAGCTCTGAGTCTAATCAGGGAGGTAGAAGTGTACAGCATGTCTAATGCACTTTGATATATGCAATCTTGGATGTTGAGTGGAAGCTACTCAAAGTATGTCGCCATCTTTTGTTTGGTGGAAAGTCAGGAAAAGCTTTCTCGTAGATGTGGTGCTAAGAATGGGGCCCTTGGGCCAAATCTTAAGAAAGGAACAGCTCTCTAGCAGGCTCAGAGGGAAGGACGGGGTCTTTTCAGGCTTGGGTAAAAAACTGGAGCATCTGTGTCCACTTGCCTCTGCTGGATAATGAATTGGCTTTCTATAGCTGTTTCATCTTCTTCCCAAAGGGAATGGTAAATTTTATACTCAGCATCCAAATGCGTATCTATTCCACAGTGAATCTCATGGGAGTGCCAGAGATCTCAAAACAGTAATCTCAACTAATTTATCTTTGAGGAGAATTATGCATAGTTATTTTTTAGAGTTACCTAATTTCGTGAATGGCTTTACGTAGTTTCTAATAATACCTCAACTGTATCAAAATGTTACATGAAATGCTTCATGCGTAATATAATATTCCTATGCACAGTAGGAAGGAGGTATGATAGTTAGCATACGTAGGTTTGAAACACAGCTCACTTTTATTGCCAGGATTTATTTTTGTTAAAATATTTCATGGGATCTAAAAATAAAGGTATGATTGTAAAATTATAATAACCTAGAACATTAAGAGGATAAAATACTATTTGCGAGTTCTTGTTTTGCAAATATTTATCAGTGTTTAATTTGTGTAATAAATCTACAAAAAACACAACCTGTTCATTATTTTTTATTGGCTTTTAATTTATTATAGTCTACTTACAGTTATGTCATTAGTAATGTGTTATAATGGGTTCAAATACCATCAAATATATTTATAAATATGAGGGAGGGGGTAGTTTTATCTTCTATGTCATCTGTTTAGCTAGCTGTCTAATTACATCTGTTTTCTTATATGCACATATTATGAGGTTCCTGGACCAACTTCATACTTGGCTTTTCTGAATGATGTGTGTATAAGGTCAGTGAACCTATACGAAAATGTTTATTCATGAATTCAGTCAATCAACTTATCAATTTTAATGAATACTGACCATGTGCTATGATAGTTGCTGAGTTGTCAGCAGAACTGTTACCCTTCCTGACCTCATGGGACTTACAGTGAAGTACTGGGGACAGGCATTGAATGAGTAAACACAAGTAAATACGTAATTATCAGTTGTGTTAGGGAATGCGGTAAACTTTTTTCTGTTAAAGAGAATAAGGAACTACTGTCAAAGAGACGCATGTGTGTGGTGGGTCGCATTATAGATATGGTTATCAGGTTTGGCCATTGCCAATACAGGGTTTCTTTGGACTACTTTTTTTTTTTTTTTTTTTTTTAATCTGAGACAGGGTCTTGCTCTATCACCCAGGCAGAAATGCAATGGCACGAACTCAGCTCACTGCGACCTCTGCCTCCTGGGCTCCAGCGATTCTCCCATCTCAGCCTCCCAAGTAGTTGGGACTACAGGCATGTGCCACCAAGCCCGGATAAATTTTTGTATTTTTCTGTAGCGACGAGGTTTCACTATGTTGCCCAGGCTGCTCTCAAACTCCTGGGCTCAAGCCATCCGCCCACCTAGGCCTCCCAAAGTGCTGAGATTACAGGCCTGACCTACCACACCTGGCCTTCTTGAACTACTATTGATTGACCTTTCTGGGCCGCAAATGGGGTAATTAAGTATTCAGAATTTAAACTTCTTTTCCTTTGCTTTTTAGGTGTTGTAAAATGTTTCTTAGATTATATAAAAATCAGTATATGTTCATTTGAGTCTAGTATTTAAATTATGCTCATGAGATATAATTTAGATATAAATATATAGATATATGCTCATGAGATATTATTTAGATATAAATTATGCTCATGAGCCTAAGTTAAATACTAGACCCAAATTAACATATACTGAATTTTACATAATCTATATAATTACGTAAAATTACACATAATTTTACATAATCTATATAATTACATAAAATTACACATAATTTTACATAATCTATATAATTACATAAGCATTTACATGTAATATTACTTAATTACTTAATTTACATAATCTTACATAATCTATAAAATTATCTATCTATATATTATATAAAATAGTACCTATTCACTGCTAAAGGAAATTATATATATATAATTTAACTATAAGATATATAATTTATAGGCTGGGCGCTGTGGCTTGTGCCTGTAATCCCAATACTTTGGGAGGCCGAGGTAGGGGGCTCATGAGGTCAGGAGTTTGAGACCAGCCTGACCAACATGGTGAAACCCCATCTCTACTAAAAATACAAAAGTTACTCGGGTGTGGTGGTGCACGCCTGTAATCCCAGCTACTCAGGAGGCAGAGGCAGGAGAATTGCTTGAACTCAGGAGGTGGAGGTTGCAGTGAACCAAGATCGCACCACTGCACTCCAGCCTGGGCAACAGAGTGAGACTCTGTCTAAAAAAAAGAAGATAAATAATTTATAAAAAATTGATATAATTTCTTTAGCAGTGAATAGTTTATTTTTAGAGAATTTGAGCAGAGGTATATGGATTATCCTTGCATTTTTAGTGCATATGACTTTTCATTTCAGTGTTTACTCACATTTCTGCTGTTGCTGATAATTGTGTAGCATGGAAACATTTGAGACGTGGAGAGAGAAGGAAGGCATTTCTTGAAAGACTGTACTGTTTGTATATACCACTGTAAAGCTCTGGTTATATAACAGATTGTTGATGCTGAAACACACAGTGGAATCCCTTGAATTCTACCAATGAATTTAGCTTTCTAGGAAAAAACTCTGGTGTCCTAAACTCTGTTAGGATTGGGATTTACTTTGACATTCTGGCATTCAGCATTATCTCCTGCATCTCAGGGTAGTAATAGGAAATTCATTACTGAGTTATTTTCATAGGCTCAGGAATGACCAAGTTCTGTTCATACATACACCTGTGTGGTCATTACAAACCATACTGATCAGAATAACAAAAGTATATATGACTAAGCACGTTACTATAAAAATACTAGTCAAACATATGTTTATTCTACAGAAGGCCAGTATCAGAGGCCCATGGAACAACCTGAGTCTTTTTTTTTTTTTTTTTCTGGATCAGGATCTTGCTCTGTCACTCAGGCTGGAGTACAGCCTTGACCTCTCAGGCTCAAGCGATCCTCCTGCCTCTCAGCCTCTTGAGTAGCTGGTACCACAGGTGCACACCATCACACCCAGCTAACTTAAAAAAAAAAACGTAGAGATGAGATCTCACTACGTTGCTCAGTCTGGTTTCAAACTCCTGGGCTCAAGTGGTCTTCCCACCACGGCCTCCCAAGGTGCTGGGATTACAGGCATGAGCCATGACGCCCTGCCAACAGCCTGAATCTTTTTCATCCTTCTCCTAGAACGTTTTAAACTTTCATATGTTCAGACCTTCCCTGGGATTTGGAACCAATCCTTTTCTTAGCCAAGGAAGTTTAAAAATCCTTAATTTGGTGGCTTGAGGCTGGGTACCAGTACTCCTCTATCACTTCCTCTCTTCTGGGTGGGTACTTGGGTTCCATTAACTTAGTTTCTTCTCTTTTCCTGTGAACTGATAGTTGGCTTTTTGTGGTAACCAGGTCCTGTGTTCCATTCTCAAGCTCTGCTTTAAGGTCCTCCATCTGGTACGCATTCCATTTATTCTGTATTAAGGCCCTGCTTTCTAGAGACAGAAGTTCTGCCCCTGAGCCTTGCTGCTCGGCCCCTTTTATGCAGACAGCCTACTTCTCTGCTACCTTTCTGTTCTGTGTTCCCCAGTACTGTGTCCTGTAACCCACTGTCAGAACGTCCAGTTGCCCTTCTCCATACTGGCTTGGCTTGTGACATTCCTTATCGTCTCACTGGGAACTTTACTAACCAGGTACCTTTTGGTCTTTGGGTCTGGGCAGCACCAAATCTCACTCATTCTAGAGTGCCTAATTTACATTTAACACTGTCTTAGCTCCTGGGTAGAATTCAAAGGCGTTAGATTCTTCTTGTCTGATGGAATATTTATTGAGTACTAGCTGTGAATAAGGCAATACTTTGTGTTGTGACAAAGAAATAAGTGAAACTTGATCGTTACTTCCAGAACCACACACTTAAAAGACCAAAATAAAATTAGTACATGTTACATAATGGGTTAAAGAATGGCCTAAAAAGGCCTGGCACAGTGGCTCATGCCTGTAATCCCAGCACTTTGGGAGGCTAAGGTGGGAGAATTGCTTGAGCCTAGGAGTTGGAGACCAGCTGGTGCAACAAAGTGAAACCCCACATCTACCAAAAAGTAAAAAATAAAAAAATAAAAAAATTAGACGAGCATGGTGGCATGTACATGTCATTCCAGATACACAGGTGGGAGTATCGTTTGAGCCTAGGAGGTCAAGGTTACAGTGAACCATGTTCCCACCACTGCATTTCAGCCTGAAGAACAGAATAAGACTTCGTCTAAAAAAAAAAAGAATGCCCTTAAAATATCACACACACACACACACACGCACATACAAATTTTATATAGTTGAAGAACTTTCTTCAAAAGACCCTATTTAATTATTTATTTATTTATTACGAGACAAAGTTTCTCTCTTTTGTTGCCCAGGCTGGAGTGCGATGGTGCAATCTCAGCACACCGCAGCCTCCGCTTCCCGGGTTCAAGTGATTCTCCTGCCTCAGCCTTGCGAGTAGCTGGGATTACAGGCATGTGCCACCATGCCTGGCTAATTTTTAGTAGAGGCTATTTTCAGTAGAGACAGGGTTTCTCCTTGTTGGTCAGGCTAGTCTCAAACTCTGGACCTCAGGAGATCTGCCTGCCTCAGCCTCCCAAAATGCTGGAATTGCAGGTGTGAGCCACCACACCCGGCCTAAAAGACCTTATTATACCCATTTATTTTTTATTTATATTTTATTACAAAGCACACTTAAATTCATGAAAATTGCTTATTCAATTTTCTTAAGGGAATTTACTGAAATGCTTTCATTTCATGGTTGTGTTTTAAAATTTCTTGCTTTTATTTTGTCCTCCTCTACATCAATGAACTTTATACAAGTATATCAAGTTAGTATGCATGGATTAGAAAAGATACCATTTTTTGATAGAGTTATCACCGCAACAATTATGAGAAAGAAGACTTCCGTGAAATGTTTGCTGAATTCTCTATTCATAGGAATCATAGTCAAATAACTTTAAGAAATGCCATGGGTCACTTACTTACATATTCTTTCTCTTAATAGATTAAAATTTTGAGGTTTGACTCCTTTTTGTGTCCTGTTCGCCATTTCTCTTGATTTAAAACTAAATCTAAACTAAATATTTCTTATAGCAATTAAAATCCCTTACCCTCCCCAGCTTCTTCCCTCTTAAGACTTTTATTTTCCTTTATGTAACTTCAAGTCTTTATGTGTTCCGCAGTGATTTAACATTGCCCTCTCAACTCAATTTCATTGTCTTTCTTTGACTCCTCCTTGCTCATAATCCATATAAAATAAAGAAGCCAAATGTCAGCCCTATACCATTGAAAGACTGATCCATGGTAAGTAAAGTAGAAGGAATTTTTCAGGATTGCAAATTATCCTTTTGCGTACAAAAGTTCACAATAAAAGTCCTGTATTAGGCTGTTCTTACATTGCTATAAAGAAATACCTGAGACTGGGTAATTTATAAAGAAAGGAGGTTTAATCAGCTCATGATTCTGCAGGCAGTACAGGAAGCATGGTGCTGGCATCTGCTTCTGGGGAGGCCTCAGGGAGCTTCCAATCATGGCAAAAGACGAATGGAGGAGCAAGCACATCGCATGGTGAAAGCAGGAGCAAGGGGTCAGGGAGGTACCATATACTTTTAAACGACCATATCTATCATGAGAACAGCACCAAGCCATGAGGGATCCATCCCCATGACCCATACAACTCCCACCAGGCCCCACCTCCAACACTGGGGAGTTACAATTCAACTTGAGATTTGGGCCAGGACGAATATCCCAACTCTATTAACTCCCTAGTTTGGTCATTGCAATGTACTGTTAAGCTATGGTCAATTTTCAGTTTCAAAACTTTCTTTGTTGTTGGTTTTGTAATTTTCAATCACATATAATTAAATTTTCTTATCCCTGGGTATGCATCATATTTTAATAGGCAGTTGTCATTTCTGAATTTCAAGTTTGCTACAACTAAGTTGGTGTAATTTGAAAAGTATTCTTTTCCAATTTGCAGTACTGATAGCCACTAGAGATTCCCTGGATGTAAACTCAAAATTTTTGGAAGATGTTTTGACCTAAAAACTATGTCGATTTGATATAACTATCATTTGGGAAGGAATGGGCTTGCTGAAATACAGCTCTATTTCTCATAGTCCACTTTTTTCTGTGTAGCTTATCACTGTGTCACAGAAGAAAATTCACTGTTGCTCATCCCTGAGCCCTGACCTGATACCATTGTAGTTTTTTTTTTCCTTGTGATGACTGTTAATTCAACCAATGACAGACCAGTGTTATTGAAGTAAGGAGTGTTTTATTTTAGTGGGATTAAATGAATGCTAAATTTGTTTTTCAGACAAAGATAGCATGATGTGCTTTGGAAAGAAACCTATTGATATATATTTTAATATAAATATTTGCCAATCAGCTGCCATTATTTTAGTGTATTTTTATGCTTACCCTGGGTAAGTCAAATGGTCTCATAATATCTAAGCTCAATATGCTTTTCTAAGATGAAGGCTAAAATTTCTGTGTTTAAATTTCAAAAATAACCATTTGAGACAGTTTTGGTGCTTTTTCTGTTTTTTTTTCCTTATATGTCAGAGAGCCATTAATTTTTTATAAGGGCCTAAAGTTATGGTGGATCAATTTTTTATCTCAATATTTCAATAGAATTTTTAAAAGGCAAGCTTTATAAAGCTAACTTTATATTAGATGGGTGTAAGACGTTCTCTTCCTTAAAAACTAGAATCAAAATTGCTGGATTTTTTTGCAGTAGTTTTCAAGGTGATATATTACAGTAATAAGAGTTTCTTTACAGAAAGGTCACTTTGCTTATGCAGCATTTCTCATTTAAAAGGAACAATACTTTTGCCGACTATGAGCTTTACTTTGGGAGTGTTTTAAAACAGGGAAAGCAGCCTTGCTTCTTAGAATTGTTGATCCACATGAAGCCACCAGTGGGGTGTTCATGACTGGACTCCAGTGTGGTGATATATTAATATAATTGTTTCCCCCCCCCCCTTTAAATGTATGATGACTTTAAATGTAGTCACAATATTAGGTAGTGGATTATTTTCATGAAGAGTATATTAATGATGATTTGTAGACTAGCTTAAATAATAATTTAAAACCGTTAATTGCCCAGAAAGAATTACTTAACAGTGTTAACAGGAACAGAGATTTATGGGGAATGGGAGGTGGGAATGTGGGCATTGAGAAGGAGCACATGTGCTAAGAGCCACTTCATGTTTATTTGTGATCAGGTGATCCTGAAGCAATTCTGGGGTAACATTGTGCCTACTTGTATTCTTCCAAGCAACAGCGTGACTATCTGCCTATTTAAGGATGCAGCAGCACACCTTAACAATGTTTGGAGTCCTTTCTTTTCTGCATTCTGATATAATTATCTCCACATGCCCCCAAATCTTCCATAATGATGCCCATATGAGAGAGACAAAAAGGATAAATCTGTTGATAAACTGAAGTTTGATTTCCCATGACACTTTCAGTTACTAGGCAGGTAAAGATTTCAGTATTCTGTTCCCACTTCTCCCAAACGCCCACTGAGAGAACAAAACCTTTCTGACATCCTGAGGTGTGGGAGGGTGTAATTTACTGGTGCCCAGAGCCTGCTGTCTGTGCTTTTCATTTCATCTTCTTAGGGAAGAAGGACAGTGCAGTTTCAAAACTGGAATAGTGATTATGGCCTTCTGATCTATTGCTGCCTGTCGGGCATGTTAAAAAAGAAAAGGAAGAGAAGTTTAATGCAAATCACAATCTCTTTGTGGCAGGGTCATCTTTGGCTGTTTCGCACTGTAATAGCCTTTGGAGAAACTGTTTTTCACTTGAGTTCTTTTAGATGTTGCTTTGAAGAGACTTGATGCTTCAGGCTCAGAGTTCTCATGCGAGGTCAAGCAGGAACCCAGATTCTTTCCGTTCAGGTAGAGAGCCTGTCGCGCCGTTAGGTTGTTAGCAAGAGTTTTCTAATACTTGAGATCAAAAGTGTGCACACGTCAGCTCTGTAGGGAGCTGTTTTGCGGACATATAATTGAGTTCTAACATCTTCATCTATTAGGAAGTATTGGTAAAAATATTTCACAGGATTGTTGAGGGGATTAAAAAATAAAATGTGAAAACCCCTAAAATGTGCTTAATGCGTGGTAGGAGCTTGATAAGTGTTTATTTATTTAGTGGCAGATGAAAGACCAGTGTGGCAAACATACTGCGTGGTGGATAAACAAGAGGGAAGATGTGAATATTAACAGTGTGATAGTCAGACAAGGAATGGTTCATGATAGTCCCTTGTATCTTCATTTGCCAAACAAAGTTATTACACAGCCAGCCTAGGTGGGGGTGTGGGATATTGAGAACAGGGCTCAATATTGAGAAAGTGGTCCTGGGTTTGTTAACGCTGACACACAAAAGCCTCTGTGGTTGCTTACGAAGTGCTCACCTGCACATGTGTGGTTATCTGGTTAGATAGTGAGAGCATCACACCTGGTACAGGGAGCAGTGCAACTGACATGGTCAAATGGGGATAGAGAGAAGGCTGATTTGGTTGTCTTCTGATACTCACAAACAAACACCAGGCTTATGAAATAGGCTGTATGGGTTTGATACTTTTCAGTTCTTGATGCCTTCAGAAAGTGCAGGAAGGATTATGGGTGTAAGTTGTGGATTCTCGTTCATTTCAAATCTCAGGAGGACACAGTATTAACTAGGGGCATCAGTGGGTACAGCCTTCCTCTCTAGGTGAGGAAAAGTCTGAGAAATACCCTTGTGAGTTGCCTCTGCTCTCTTCAGGGCTGGTATCTTGAATTCTTTTCGGATTGGGCTCTGCGTCTGTTTCTGCATCCAGGTATAGTGCTGAGTCTGTGGGAAATTATAACCATTCATCAATGTGATATGGTCTCTATTGGAAATGTCCCAGCACCAGGAGTACCTATTCTAGCAGGTAGCCTTGAATATTCTAAAAGCCTGTTTTCAGTTCAAGAGTAAAGGTGTATTGTACATCTTTCTAGAATTGAGAGAGACCTTAGGTGTGCAGGTAGGGCAACGCTGGCAGTCTCCCAGAGTGAAGACGGCCTAGGAATGCCCAGACATCTCTCCTCCTCTCTGCCTGACCTACCCCCAATCCAAGCTAATCTTTGCTGGGCCTGATGTTCAAATCTCATGTATACCCTTTAATTCTCATTTTACCTCTCTTTCTTCTTAAGGGGAGAAGCTGGGATATTTGCGATAGTTGTATCTTAGTTATGTCTGCGAATTAGTTGGTAGGAACATTGGAGTCAATACTAAGTCTGTGAAGCAATGTGAGTGGGGCCCTAGTACACAATCCCTGGTGGGTCTTTCCCTTATTTTATAACAAAGATGAGAGACCTTCTTTTACCTTGGAGGGCTCTATTTGAACAGTACCTCTTCAGTCTAATGTCTGTGCCACCACTGATGATTCGTAAAGAGACCTTTGTGGGTGTGCCTGAGGGTTAGGGTGTTTGGTGAATGTGAGCCCGGTAGAGTCAGGGGGGCCCTGCCTAGGAATCTGGAGACAGAAAATCTGGTGCTCCCCCTGCCACCTCTAGCTCTTTGAGCCAAATAACGTTATTACCCTGAACTGCAATTGATTTACCCATAAAATGAAGAGTTAAATTAAAAGATCTCCAGTTCTGAAATTCTGTCTCAATGGTCACAATTTGCCCATCCATTCAGTGCATGTTTATTGTGATTCTTTGCTCCAGGCACTATGTTTATAGCTTACCCAGAATATAGTTTATAGAATCAAAACATGTTGTTTGCTTCTTTCCATGAAAAATAATCTGTCTAATCTTTCAAAATGAGCTTGTATATTTAACCTTTTCAAAACCTAACCAATTTGCCCTTACTGCAATATAGACAAGTGTTTTCAACTTTAAGAAGATCATAGAGTCTCCTGTTTTTCCAGGTTATAAAATATGGTTACTTACATATGCAGATGAATAGATTATTTCAGAAATAGACGAGAATGGTTTGTCTAAACAGATATTTTTGCAATGTTAGAGGTGAATTGACTTTTTCTATTTAGCCTTCATATAGTTTTTACTTGTGAAAATATGTTTATATCTCAAAATTATTACAGGATCTTAATCCATAACTCTATATTGTACAGAATGTCTAAATGCATAATTTCTTCCCCCAATCTCAAAATATAATTAGAATCAATTTAGCTGATAGAGTTCAGATTTTGATCTTATTTTATAATTTATTTATCTTTTTAGAACCTCTGATGATACCATATAATTTTCCTTTATAGCACTTATCACCCATGATAATTATGCATTTATTTGTGTAATTGATTCATGCTATCTTTACCTTGAGACTAAAAGCTAAAATAGAAGTTCCAGGGGCTTATCCTTGAAAGACTAACTCAGAATCTCCAGAAAGAGGGTCTTAAGAATATTTTGTGATTCTTCAGTTGACACCATAAACCTTGATTTGGAAATCTCAGGTAGCGAAAACTGATGCCAGCTTTCAAGATTTGGATTAGTTCAGTGAATGCATTTAACGCTGTATTAGTCAATTCTCACACTGCTATAAAGAAACACCTGAAACTGGGTAATTTATTTTAAAAAAGTTTAATTGGCTCATGATTCTGCAGGCTGTACAGGAAGTGTGGCTGGGGAGGCCTCAGGAAACTTTCATCATGGCGGAAGGAGAAGCAGGCACGACTTACGTTGCTGGAGCAGGAGGAAGAGAGAGAAGGGGGAGGTGCTACATGCCTTGAAACAACCAGATCTCATGAGAACTCACTCACTATCATAAGAACAATAAGGAGGAAATCCATCCCCATGATCCAGTCGTCTCCCACTAGGAGATTACAGTTCAACATGAGATATGGGCAGGGACACGAATCCAAACCATATCAAACACCAAACCGTAATTTAGTATTTGATTCATATGTCCTTTGGAAGGACTTCTGGATATAAGTTAAAGTCATTGGTTTTAAGTTGTATACCCTTGAAAGGTCATTAAGTGAAAAACTGTATCTAAGTTATTTATAAAAATTGAAAAATGGATGGATGATTTGTTGGTGATGGGTTTGATTATTTCTTCTGGTGGAGAATGGGAGGTCGGTGTCAACAGGGCAAGGTACAATAAGTGGGTAAAGTTTTTTGTATTGATTATATATAGCAAAGGTGTTCTTAAATTAAAACCTAATTTGAAGCCCTAGAAAGGAGGAAAGGTAATGGATCTCTAGTTTCAGGCATCAACCTTCTGGAGCATCCCTGGCCAATAAAAATGAAATGCAAGTCACACATATAATTTTAAATTTTATAACAGCCACAGTAAAAAGAACTTTAACAAGTAAAAAAGGGAAAAATAGGCAAAATTAATTTTGACATTATATTTAACACAGTATATCTAAAATATTGTCATTTCATAAAAATTATTAATTAGGTATTTTATATTCTTTTTTGGACCCAAGTCTTCGAAATCCAGTGTGTCTTTTACATTGACAACATATAAAAACAAGCATTGACAACGTATTGAGCACTTACTGCCTGCCAGCTGTTACTGTAAGCTCTTTAAATGCATTACTTATTTAATCCTTTCAGTCACCCTATGAGGTGGTAGATACTAGTGTTATCCCCATTTTATAGATGAGGAAACTGAGGGACAAAGGGGTTAAGGAACCTTCCTAAGGGCACAGAGCAACTAAGCGGCAGAGCTAGGATACATTCTCAGCAGTGCAACTCTAGAATGTTTGATGTTCACCAGCAGGCTCTCCTGCCCCAGTTAACACAATCCTGCCTGATAGGAAACTAAATGAGTGGAAACTTGCCAAGGGGACTCAAAGCTAATAAGTGACTTAGCACATGTTTAAGCTCTGTGCTCTTTCCCATAGTACTAATAGAAAAAAACAAGAGGTCATACTGGCTGCTTTAATCATGATTTTATCACTACTGAATATGAAGACTTGGATATGTACAGAAATTTTCACTTAGGAGTTTGGGTGTTTCTATGTGTATGTATATATGTGTGCAAATAAGTATTGTCTTACATGTTTTCCAAAAGAAAGAGGATAAGAAAATCCATTAATTATATAGGAGATACATTTTTTTTATCTATAAACATCTAACCTTTCAAAGAATTATAAGGGGATATTTCAGTTGCCAAAAGAACACATTTAAAAAGGCTTTGTAATCCTGTTTATTATCTGGTGGTTTATCTAGCCATGGACTGAGTGTTTAAACTTGAAGAAGAATGACCATGTATTAAAACTTCACTCTAAAACTGATCCTCCACCCAACAGTGTGACCTGCCTGAAGATGTGATTTTATGCTTCTATGCTTTTGCCTGAAAACTCACCTAGTTGTGCTCCCTGTCTGCATGCGAGGTCTCATATGGGACCTTGTCCCACGATCCCACTGGTTTCCTGCTTGTCTACTGCCTTTCCAGCCTATTTATTTAAAAATCTACTCCCCTTCACTACTGTTGGGTATGTACCTCTTGCTAGGGACACCACTGTATTTTTGACTATTTCTATCGTATTTTTTATCACCTTGTGTTGGAGTAGTAATTACAAATCTCCCACTTGCCTGCCACTCCATGGATCTGTTAGAGATGTCTAAACAGGGCTGTATTTCATTCACGATGTGTCTCCTTTGTCCCATAATTGACAAATGGTCCCAATACAATGTTAATATGATGGTCTAGGTCTCAGGAGTTAGATACCCATTTCTGAGTGGGACTGGAGAGAAAGGCTTAGGGAAAAGTGAGACTCTATTTAGGAGATAACCCAAAATGAAGCTGTCTGACAGTTCTGTCTCAGGGTACATAGTATTTTAGATAAGGATATCTTTTTTTCTTTTCTTCAAGGAAAAAATTCAAAGCTTAAATCTCTCATTTTTTTCCTAGACATTTTATTATTTGTTTTTGACACTTTATACTTTAAAGGTACGTTCCAGAGCTGCAGGATATTTTGCTTTGTCATTATTGAATGTGAAGACTATCATGTTTATATAGGCGTCTTCAGTGAATTTGGGCATTTTTATGAGGATGTCTATTTGTGTGCAAATAAGCATTTCCATACGTGTCTTTCAAAACAGAACAAATCTAAATCTAAAGATAATTTTCAAGTTTGGCCAGGGAATCCTTATGTTATATTGATTCCATAAAAACAGGGGAATGTATTAGCTAGAAGCTGAAGAAGAGATGGCCTACATTAGGCACCTGAGTGTCAGAAGGGGTTATCAAGAAAGTGTACAGTTAATACATAAGTCTGTCCTGATTGAATTAATTAATGAAGAACTGCAGGTGTTGAAAAGAGAAATGGGTACCTGGAGAAGGACATCATCTAAATTGGCATCTTGGAATGTTAAAAAAGGAAATAGCTCACCACAGCCCTAGCCTGGTGAGCTGCCCTGTCTGCACCACAAAATATAGAACTCTGAGACTCCTGAGGGTTATCTCAGTTTTTCTGTCTTTTCTTCCTTCTTACCCAGGGTTCAGCATACAAGGTTATTCATTAAAATCCTGTCTTTTTCTGATTTGTTTTTTCAGGGGTGGTGGGGGTGCTGGTAGTGACAGAATTTTCCAATTCTCCTAGGTGCCTTTGCTTTTCTATCCTGGTGCTACTGACTGTGTAAACTGTGACAAAATTCCCTTCTAATCCTTGGTTACTGTTTAATTCCCCTACATGTGCTTCAGAGTCAACATTTAGTGTGCTTGGGCAGGATGGCCTTGGCTCAGCGTAAAACTCTGTCAGAATCGGTTAGATGTGACTTCAGAGTTGGGTTTTATTGACATTTTACATGCCCGAGTTGATTTTGGAAATTGCCTCTGTTACCACATCTTTACTTCTGATCCTAATGGGAAGCCAACATTTGCCAGATTTTTGGCAACCACTGTTTTAACAGGAGGAACCTATGTCTCATACACTGCTTTGAGTTTTGACAGTAAGGAGAAGGTAGGTACTTAATAAGTATTTATTGAATTAATGAATTTTGGTGCTCTCGGTTCTGATTTTAAAACATTTCCTGTTTCATTGACTCTCATGTTAAGAAAACAAAACCTTTCCCAAACTTAGTTGTTTAATATAGAAACTATAATTCTAAAGAATAAAGAGAAGAAAGAGAACAGACAGACACAGACGTTAACTGGTGCACGACTTATGGTCCCTATATTTAAATGGGCATTAACTGTGGTGGGTTAGTTTTTCTGGATTTCCCTTTCTGCCTTATTTATTGTGGAAATTTGTACATAAAGGTGTACAAAGATAATGTACTATATATTCATGTATTTTTTGAACTTCAAAAATTATCCACATTTTGCCAATCTTATCCATGTCTGATCGTTCTTTTTCCTGTAGTACATTTAAGCAAATCCTAAATATGGTGTTATATTACCTCAAAATACTCCAGTATACATTTCCGAGGATTTTTTTAACCAAATTGTCATGACATGTAACATAAGGAGTAATCATTTCAAGAATTAATATCCTATACAGCCAGCCCATATTACAATGTTTCAAGGATGTACTTGTTAGCCCCAGAGACTTGATTAGACTCTGGTCTGTTTATTTGCTTTTTTTGGCAAAAATGTCTCATAGCTGGGGCTGTGTCTTTTTTTCTGCAAGAGAGACTTGTTGTCTGCCTGTGCCTCTTCCAGGGACACTGCTGAAGATACCTAGATCAGCAAGTTCAAATGCTGTCAGCCCGATCCCATTTGAAAGTTCTCTATCAAGCTTTCCCTGATGGATTTAGCATCCATTGATGATCACTGTCAAGATCCATTATTTATCTTAGGAATTAGGAAAATCACAGTTTTCTCATTGTGATTCTGTCATTTCTTGTACATTTATTGGGTGAATTCTTCCATAAAGAACTTCTACCCATCTGCTACTTGATTACCTTGAAATACACTTTTTACGGGAAAGGTAAGATAAATGCTTGATACTTTCTCCTTATTTATAACTTTTTGGAATCATAAATTTGTACCCTGGCAACCGGCAGTAATGAATAATTGAAATTTTCTCATTAGTATCATTATGAACTCATGAGTTTTTATATATTAGATGTCTTTCAATCTAGTGCATTTTTTTCCTCTTAAATTGCCCTATCTTAGGTCACTTTGACCTCTGTTTCTTTTTGACACAGCCAAATCAGTTTTTGATGGGCTATGGATTTAAAATCTCTAATCTTGTTTACTGGTTTATGAAAGATATTTGAAATTGCTCTCTTGAGCATCCTGACCCTTTGATTCAAGCAAATATTGTGAGACTGAGGGGAAGCTATGAAGTTCTTTGCCAAATGTTACCATGTTAAATCTCTTCATTTTGAGGAGAAAAGATTAGAAGATGGCTTTGTGATATGATCTGTGTGGCAGTTTCTGATGTTGAAGTGAATATACTAGAACAATTTTCTCATAGAATGGGATATAGTAAGAGCACTGTTCTGAAGTCAGACAGCCCTCGCTCCAAATTCCTGCTTGACCACTTCCAAGCCATACAACTTGGCCAAGTAACTTATGTTCTGTATGTTTTAGATTTTTCATTTTCTAAAGTACACATACATGGTAATAATACCTTCCTTTTGGAATAGTTGTGTGGTTAACTTGAAGTGATAATGGTGAAAACACCCAGCACAAAGCCAGCCACACGGGAAGTGCCTTGTAATGGTAGCATAACAATGGTAACAAGTCATGTCACTGTGATTTGGCATTAAATCTGGGTATCTGTTACTTCACTCTGTACAAACATGAAGGGAGATTTTCTAAGAAAACAAGGATTTTCTTTCGTTTTCATTATGCATGTCTTGAAATTTCCTGCATTGCTCTATTTGTGGGAACTGAAACATTTTCTCAGCCCAAGCATCATGTGACTGTTTCTTATTGCTAGTCAGCAGCATGAAACCTCAGATGAAAGTATATTAACTGAGGGTCTGGTAGAACTGTTCAGCAAAGCTAAGCAGACTTTATTTAAAGAAAATGCTCATTCCCTTTTGCTGGACACACAACTTCTAAGATCCATGTATCATGCTGCTAAGTAGTGGCTTTGGGATGCTCTCTGTATAAATGAAATTTTCTAGTCAGCTGAAATTCAAACACTAAACATTCAAATATTTTAGTAGCTGCTGATATAAATTGTACTGAAATGTAACGGTTTTAAGCGGAAGCAATTTAAACATCTTTTCACTTTTTCTTTATGATTGCATCAGTCAGCTGTTGCTCCATAACAATCAATTCCACAACTCAGTGGCTTAAACTAATTTTCATTCATTCTCACTCTCTGTGATAGAGATTGGCTGGGCATGTTCTGGGCCAGGCCTGACGGCATGACTCTACTTCATGCTGCAGGCCTGTCTGGGTTTAGGTCCTCACTGTGGATTAAGCTTAGGTCTGTTCCAGAAATGTTTATTTTGAGGGCCCAGTCTGAAGGAAGCAAACCAGCGAAGCTATTCCTATGGTCGTGGTAGGAGTACAAGAGTGTTAGCCCAACTGTGCAAGCGCACTTCAGCTGTCAACTGGAATCACATCTGATTCCATTCCGTTGGTCAAAGTAAGTCAATCACTAAGCCTAACAGCAGAGCAGGGAAGTATACTTATTCCATGAGGTGGTTAGGGAAAAGTGATTATTTTCCAAATACCAATCTAATTTACCATACTAAACTAAGCCTTTGGTATGATCCTCTAACAAGGTTCCATACTATATGTAGTTATTATTCATATCTTTAATATCCCTGCCATCAGTTCTGACTTTTCATCTTGTTCATTCTGTGCCACAGAAAACCATATCTTTTAAAAATTGTGTTCAGGTAAAGATAAATTCTACATGAAGATTTTAAGGCCTTCTGGGGAGTGAAGCTTTGTTTTCATAGCTATTTTGGATGTTTGGTGGCCTTTTATTTTATTTTATTTACCTTAATCATTTTGTTCCAAAAAGAATTAGAGATGTTGGCAGAAATTTGACTTCTGGGTATGAGGGGTTAAGCTCAGTATGTAAAGATAAAAACTTCTAGGAAACAGAGGTTAATTCATTATGTTATAGTAACTGGGTCATACATTATACTATTAATTCTATATTTTATATTCTAATCTTATATCTATAACCAACTCACAGAACAACTAGGGGAAAATTACCTAATCTCTAGGTACTTGTATGTAAAACCAATGGAGATGATAGATGTGAGAGCCTGAGGCAATTGTGATGGTATTCACATATCAAATAAAATTATTTTCAACTATGTTAAGATCATATTAATAAAAAATTCCACTGATTCCTAATTCATAATTAATCTGCCTAAACTACATTGAAATTTACTTTACCTTAGTGCAATTTATGGATAAAGGGATTATTTATAAAATTTATGTTGTGAACCCTCTGAAAAGAAGTACATTATTAAAATTAGAATATTTATTTGGGGCTACAATTAATGCTAATTATAATTAGTGCTAATTTCAAGTGTGCTTAATCTATTCAAAAAATAGACCCAGTGGACTTTAAATTGACCATCTCCATAATACATTAAAAGTAATAAAGTGGTTTTTATTTAAATACATTCTAGAATAAATGATACTTTAATTTAAAATTTATTTCTAGCTAAGTCATATGGGTAGGATTTTACCAAGTTTAAAAAATTATATATTTTTCAGATACATGAATAGCACTACCAATCTCAGTTGCTTCTGATATAAAATGTCTCAGCAAGTACTGTGGTGATTAGTATTTCTCTCTCCTTTCTCTTTTTCTATATAGTAAACTATAAGCCTTAAATCGTTAAGTGTAATGTAATCTGAGGAGAGAGAGTGAGTTGACTACTATCCATAAATACCTCTACATCTCCTTTAGTCGAGGGTTTAATATTAACAATGCATTCTCTGTAGGCTTTTCCGGTTTCTTACAGGAAGAAAAAAATAATTTTGTAGCGAACAACAATTATGAAATTTATTTGATTTGCTGGGAAATCCCAGCCTGCCTATGGGTTGCCAATCCTATTATCCCCCAGTAAAGGAGTAGGGAAGGTAGATTTTGTACCACAGCAACCACCCCCTCTATTTCTAGCCATTCTTCCTTTTTTTCTCTGGCTTTCCTGTGAAATTACCAACTTCCTACCTGGCTTGCTGCTAATTGTTCAGACCCACAAATGGGGGCATGGTGGTGGCTGTTGTTTCCTCTACTGACATTACGATAATGTATGAGACTCTCAGGGTTAACTGTGGATTTGAGATTTCACTAAGCATGATTGCATTAACATAGATTTCCTCTCCAGTCATGACACAAATTTTTAAAAAGTTTTTCAGGTTCAATATTTCATTACTACTGCTCCCTCTGCATCTACCCTTCCTACCATTTACTGTGTGTCTATTCCATGACAGGTGCGGTGCTAAGAACTCTACATGTATAATGTCATGTAATTCCCACGACTCTCCAGGGTAGGTACTCTGATGACATCCATTTGTCACATGAGTATTCTGAGGCTGGGAGAACCTTCAGTGACTTGCCCAATTTGTCACAGAGCTGGTAAGAGGCAGAGCAGGGCCCCAACCCAAGTCTGTCTCTGGACTCATGAGCACTAGGAGATCTTGCGCATTACTCTGTGATCTTCCTCTTTTGGTCTTCACATTTTATACTGTGATACCTTAGATAGTTTTCCCTCTTTTTATTCTTGAGCCCCAGATTCAATTTACCATCTTTCTTTTTGACCCCTTCAAGAGAACAGCTACAAATAAATTATTTAATTTAATCAGCATTTATTAAACATCAGCTGTGTGTGGAGTATTGACGGGCACTGGAACTACCAAGATTTGTTTATTTTTCTGTCTACAAAACATTTGAGATAACTGACAAAGTACGTAAAATAAGAAAGGGATAAAAATAAGTTGCAAGACCTTTAAGACATAGTGACTTTCCTCCGGGGATCTTTCTAGAAGAATCCCACTTGACAGTGGTTCTTCATGTTCTTGTTTTGTCTCCTTGACCTGCTCTGTGGGACATAATGAGTGTTCATCTGCACTTTTCGTGTCAGGCTTCCCTCAAGGACTCTGTCCTCACCCTGAGTCTGGGATGAAAGCCACCCTGATTTGTGACTGTAATAACCAGCTTCTCCTAAAAAGTTGGTAGTGTTAGGGATATCTTCACATGGCTTGTCTTGTTTCCATGTGAAATAGTGTCTTAGAGCCCTGAGAAGTAGCTGTCATGTGGAAACGGAGTCATGCTTGCCTGCATTCTGTGTGTCTCCTCCAAACCTCACTACTTCCTTGAATTGCCCACAGGATTCGCATTCCTGTCTGACTGCGGGTTCCTTCTTCCTGTTTCGATTCTTTTTTCATGGGCTTTTTGCACCACTACCCGCCTTCCTGTCTCAGTATTTTTGTTGCTGGCTCATCCTTCTTGTCTTCTCAGATGTCAGCCTCCTATCCGTGGCCTGTGGGCTACTTGGCGGACCCTCTAGAAATGTACCTCGACAGTTGTTCATGTCTTTTAACAATTTCTTTTATATTGTTGGGCAGATGGAACAATTATTTAAGTCTATTTTCATTCCTCATACCCCACAAATCTACACAAGTGTTTAGTGACATAAGTGTAAATATTATTGAAACATCAAAATATCTTGCTGTCTGCATCCATTTGCTAGTTCACAGCATTCAGGTGACAGTGGCTGTATTTGTAGAGCCTGAGGAAAATGACATAAGATGTTTTCTTCAACAGTGGTTGTCTTACGTATTTGGATATACCCATTGTGTAAATATGCGTTGAACGGAGGAGCTGTGTCATCCACATCTAGCAGAGGTGAAAACAAAAGTCTACCATAAGGTCTGTCTGCCTTTAGCCAAATGGGAAGTGATGTTTCTGCACATTGTCACAAGTGCGTAGCCAACCATAACCTCTTCTTGAGCAACTTAAGCTGGCACAGTAAATCTGAGACATGACTAAATGACGTGTCAGGAAAGAAGAATTTCTGAAATGTTGTTTAAACAAAAACTGGCAGATATGTAACATTTCTCTATCAATGCAAGAAATCATCCTACATGAAAAAGGAAGCTCAAAATTTTGTTTATATAAAAACTTTTAAAAATTACTTGAGTTTTGTTAACATTTATCCTTTTACATAGGGTTGCTAAAGTTACCGAATAAATTACAGGATACCCAGTTAAAATTTAATTTCAGATAAACAACAAATAGATTTTTAGTATAAGTAGGTCCCATGAAATGTTTATGACATATATATACTAAAAACTCATTCATTATTTAATCTAAAATTTATATTTAGCTGGGCATCCTATATTTTGTCTGGCAACCCTCCTTTTAAGAAAATCTAATAATCCATATTTACCTGATAGGTAAATTAGAATACTGATTCTTTTTTGAATGAAAATAATGTATTTTTAAATTGTTCTAACTTTAGTTCCTCTAGTAGAAATTAATTTAGATAACGAAGGAACCATAGGAATTTAAAAGCTGACCTATCAGCAATAACTTCAGCTATATTACATTAAAAATGAAGAGATGGAATCTGAAATAGGAAAGTAAGATTTATACCCATTATTCAGCCAAAATCTGTTTTTCTTTAACTTCTACCCATTGTTCCTAAGTCTGCCCTCTGGGGGCTGTAGAAAATAATGAAGATGATGTTATTAATGATAACCAGTGCTTGCTGTAACCAGTTATGTGCATTATCTTATTGGATTTAATTTGTTTACTCTTTATAACAGCATGTGAGGTAGGTGCTTTTCTGATTTCCATTCTACAAAATAAGAAACTAAAGCACAGAGTAGTTGATTAGCTTAACCATAGCCACATCTCTTTGTCAACTCTTAAAGTACCAGAGCTTTCATAGTTTTAAAGTTCCCAATTCCTTCTACCATTTCTTTTAGCGCAAGGTCTCTAGACCCTTTCCTGTCCTCATTCAACTCTCAGCTTGTTGTGGCTCGTCAGTGCCCTGAAATATGTTATGGCCAAAATTTAAAAGTATACTTCATAGATCATATAATTTACAAGTAGAGTACAGCAGGATTTTTAATGGCCTTGGTACTAAAGTTATATTGCCAATAGTGACCCATGGATTAGCTGAGTTTTGTTTCGTTCTAGTTTTTGAATGGGGAATGTACTTTTACATAATACAGTTGGCTCAGATTGACCTTTTAGTCAGGTGAAACTTCCAGGTTCTTATCTATACTAAATGCAGGTAAGAAAAGTCTCCCTCAATTTCCACATGCACAGTTTGCTTTTTTAAACAGATGTGCAGGAATTCACTTGTATTTGTATAACTTTTAGAAATTGTCTCATTTTACCTTATTCTTCCTGCCTGCTATCATTCTTACATATTTATTTTTGTTTGTTTGTGTTTTGAGACAGAGTCTCACTCTGTTGCCCAGGCTGAAGTGCAGTGGCACAATCTCAGCTCACTGCAATCTTTGCCCCCTAGGTTAAAACGATTCTCTTGCCTCAGCTTCCCGAGTAGCTGGGATTACAGGCGCATGCCACCATACCCGGCTAATTTTTTGTATTTTTAGTAGAGACGGAGTTTTGCCATGTTACCCAGACTGGTCTCGAACTCCTGGCCTCATGTGATCCACCTGCCTCGGCCTCCCAAAGTGCTGGGATTACAGGTGTGAGCCACCGCACCCGGCCGTATTTTATATTTCTTTATAATATATCAGAAAGGCAGTACTGGTCTATGTTTGGAGCAGAGACCCAGACTCTGCAGGAGATATGTGTATAAGTGAGTGAGCTCCCTCCTGTTTCTCGTCTCCAGACATTCCTATGCCTCTGCTTTCTTCCCAGTTGGCTTGAGTAGACGTCCAAGAGGGTGACATCAGCATGTCTATATTGTTTGACCATTTCAGCTTTGAGGAAGAAGGTTGGAGCTGTGTTACAACATTTCTCTCCCTTAAACTCGACAAACTCTCAAATCACCTTCCTTTGATATTCCACAGTGATCCTGCCTAGTTAAATATTTTTTTTCCTAAATCGTCTCTCTATGTGCCATGCCTGTAGCTGTATCTTTGGTAAAGTTTGTTTCCAAAATAATAAGACTTATAATACCTTGTTCTTTGTAATCAAGAGAGTTAATAATAGGAAAAAGTATTTACCTGGGGGAATTGTAAACCATTTGTATTTCGTATAAAAAATGACAGCTCTAGTTGTCTTGGATGTAGCTGGGAGCAGAATGTATTGAGAGAAATGGGGTAGAGTGTAGTGAGACAAAAGAGGCTTCTTTGTGTTTGTTTTCAAGGAAAGCTCAGATTTAGATGTAAACTAATTAAGCATCTTCTAACATTTAAAAAAACATGAGAGATAAAATCTTATTCATGCACCTGATAGTTCTAAAATTTTATGAGAAATTTGATGAATTTCTGTATATTGAATTGATTCATGTATCAGTATACCATTTAGTAGAGAACAATTTTCTATATTTTCATCATGATCAATAATTAGTGTAATTAATATCTATGCCAATACATTTAATAAATATAATAGAATTTTACTCACTTAGGCTTGTATTTCTAATAAATACCAAACACAAAGTGATCAACACTTATTATTCTCTTTCTGGGACCGCTTTGATGTGTCTTAGCTACCTTTTATACATTAAATTTATTATATTTTTAGCAAACCTATTAACTGATAAGTTTACTGATTATAATTTTTATTAGAATGAATAACATTTTATAAAAATTTGAGAGCATTATTCAGAAAATTACAAGTGCTGTATTATCCAGTGCTTTCTAGCATCAACATTCAGCCTAGAATATTGCCATGATACTGTATTTAAATAACTGGCATGTTAAAAAACACACACACGCACATATTAAGAAATCATAGGTGCTCTTTGAAGGTAATCGATTACACACTATGGTTTAAAACATGATTTTATAATGCATGATACCACAACTCACTTTGGAATGCGTATGAATGATGTATTAGTGACTTTTTCTAAATACGTATTCCATCACTCTTAAGCACACTGTAGAAATGATGCGTAATTTTCTGTTTTATAAATAATATATCTTTAAAAGACGTTAGTTTCTATAAATATTTAAAATATTTTTGTAGTATAAAAAGTATAAAATGAAAAATGTTCTAATTTGGGTTTCATTTTATATGATGTCTTTCCCATAGTAGTTAATGTAAATACTATTCTATTTTTGTCTTTAATGTTCAGAAGGAGCCCAGCTATGTTGTGTTTTTTGCTAGTATGATGTTGGGCTAACTTTTGTAGCATTTTTCCTTTTTGGATAACTTAATTTACCACGTAATTGTCCATGCTGGGGTGGAGCAAAGATTTATCCAAAAGGTTACTTTTATTAGAAAAGTGTACTGCTTTAGGGTTTTGAATTTCTGACTACTGGCTGACAGTAACCTTATTTGCTGAGTATCAGTTGTCGTTCAGTTACTCTTTCCCTGTCTCATTGGCTTTTCTCTCCCTGTTTCCCATTGTGACTTTATACTGAATAAAATCAAACGTCTAAGTACTCTACTTACTATATACACCTTGCCATTTATATGTAACAAGTCTCTTGCAGGAAAGTGTTCAAATGATGCGATCTTTGTTTTATGCTATTGGAAAATATACTTGTCAACCTTAAGAAATAGTATATTCAGTCAACTCTTGATTAAATTTAGTATTCTTTCCTGAAAAATAAAACCCAGTGCTCTGTTTAGTTCTTACCTACATTATAGTCTGCAAATAAGACATATGACAAATTGGTTGTAAGCTGAATTTCAACTTTAAATGAAAAATGATTTCTAAAAAAAATCTCATTTTGTTTCATAAAACCCAGAACACACTTTATGTAGAATTTAGGACTCATTTGTAACCATAAAGAAATGATAATCAAACTTCCCAACAAGATGAGGTTTTGGGGAAATATGAATTAAACTGGCTACCTGGGGAATGTCCAAATATTGCAAAACATATTTTGAAAATATCAAGTGGGCCTTAGGGTGGAATTCCATAAATAATCAAAAAAGCCAGATGTCTTTGATCATGAAATAATTTGTGGAAGTGTGCCAAGGTGTTCTAAGCTTTCCTCATCTGTTTTTAAAATAATCCATTTAATATGAAAATGGGTTCCAAAAAATTTAACATTTTTTGCCAAATTCAGTTTGTCTTTATTAACTGATTCCCCAGATTCTAAATTAATGAAGAATATGATTTTAAATATTTTAAGAACCCCCCCAATTCTTTTTCTTAGTTAACTCAAACCAGCAAACATTTATTGTGTGTTTACTATAAACACGGTGTTATACCTGTTTCAAGGGCATATAAAAGTAAAAAAAAAAAAAAACAAAACATACTGTTTACCTTCAAATTACTGCAAACGATTCCAACAAAATAGTTTCCTGTAGTATTTTATAAAGAAAGTTCTTTAAATGGCTACCTGAAAATATTTTTAGCATTAAAGTCAACAAATATTTTAGGTGTTTTTCTTCACTGTAACAAATTCTAGGAGAATATAGAAAAAGTGTCAAATGTAGCACTTCTTTTTGACAAACTAATTTTTTATAATCTAGCCTAAAAGATAAGATAAAATATCAGATAGTGTAAGGACATGAGTAAATGGTAATTGTACTACGATTTTAAGTGCTGTAAAAGCTCACAGAAAATGGAAATTAGAAGTCACTGTATTATGTCAACACTTCTTTTGGGCTGGAAGAGCTAATTCCCATAATAGTATTTATTTCTGTAAGTTTTTTTTTTTTTAAATAAGGACAAAGTTTAGCCCTACTTATGTTTGCACTATCAAAAGTTTCATTGTGACTATGCATGTGAATGGCGTAGTGTGTTTACATCCAGGTTGAAGTACTTTGTAATGAAAATCTTTGGTTCAGAAATTAATGTTGTCATATCAGTTTTCGAGATATGCTCAAATTCTGTTGTTTGCTGCCAAGGAGTATGGCCCAAAATTTGGGAGATAGTTGTATTTAGCTATACAGTATTCAGTGAGTTGTATCTGAATTTCCTGCTAAGTTATGTAACTTTTCAGAGGAAAGACTTTGTCTTAGTGTTACGGTTTCTAACTTATTTCCAAGTCCTCCCTCTAGGTGATGATTCCTCTATAAACTGTCCTCTTCATTACCATTAGTGTAGCACCATCCAAAGCAGGGAATTGCATGTGAGGCTCCCAATAGCTCTCTGTTGCCTGCAGAAAACATTTCTTAGCACCAGCAAAAAGTCCCTCCTCCAGTCTTGCCTCTCTTTCCCTGCAAAAATTATTTTCATGAGCAGGCTCTGCATTTTATATGTTGTGGGTACTTTCTCCTGGGTCAATACCTTCTTTTAAGTGCCTGGCTCAACTATTAGGTCTTCAGTGTCTTTCCCTGACCCCACTGTTATATTTTTCCACAATCAGTGTTTCCACATTTAGTATAGTATAGTACAGATAGTGTATCAGTGGAGTCCAATCAGGGACAGAAACCACAACAGTTACTTGAACAGAGATACATCAATATAAAGAATTGTTAGCTAGGTAGAAAGGTGATACTTAGGCAACTGACAAGGCAGGAAGAGAACCCTAAGGGATCAAATGTGTTTCAATTGCAGGAAAGAGATTGGGTTATTTGAACATAGAAACTTAGAGGAGGAGCCCTGTAGAGCTGAAATAGATCTCTGAGAAGAGAATACTGCTCTACTAGTGCTGCTGTAGCTGACTTCAGAAGATGATCCCTGTGGGCCTGGGATCCAGGTCTTTAAGGAGGGTTGGCCAGCCAGCTGTTGGTGAGATCTCTGGGTAGAGGCTGGGGTCAGGATGAGGCTGGTTTTGCAAGTGAGAAAATTGGCCAACTGGATTGAAATGCTGCTAGAGAGAACTGCTTCTGCCCAGATGAAGTGTTGCCTGGGTAACACAGGAACCACAGACAGACAAGAGGCAAAATGGAAACATCCATAGACAGGAAGGAGTATGTCCCTTCTTCCTTCTCAGCCTTGCAGTCCCCCACTAGTATCCCCATGGCAGATCTAGGAGCCAGCAACTGGCAAAGCAAAAATGAGGTTTGCAGAATCGTTAGCCCAGCATCACAGAGGAGGATGAATTTGTAGTTGGTAGACAAAGATTTAATAACCGACACAGAAGAATAAATGCCTTCTTCCTGTTTGGCTATGAGCCCCTTGATATAGGAGTTGTGTGTTATTTATTTCCAGTTCCCAAATGTCTAAAATCGAAATCATTTTATAACTCATTTGACAGTAAAAAATCTAACCTGTGGATGTAATATTTGCTCATGTTGCTGCAAAAATATTAATCCTGCCTGGATACTCACCCACATCTGCCTGGGAGGGTTTATAATACATGATATTTAACCCAAATTATTTTGTAAAACCTGGAGAAATTATTTTTTATTTTTAACGTGAAAGTCATTTATGTGAAAGTAACCAAAAAGGCTTATTGCACAGTAGTCAAAAGGCATGCTAAAACTCATTTTAGATACAACTATTTTTTCTCTTTCATTTTTATTGGACATGTAATCATTGTACAAATTTATGGGATACAGAGTGATATTTTGATTCATGTATAGATTCAATTCATGTATAGAATGTATAATGATAAATCGGGGTAATTAGCTTACCTCAAACATTTAAAATCTTCTAGTTTTCTGAAAATATATAATAAATTATAATTAACCACCTTCACCCTACAGTGCTACAGAATACTAGAGCTCATTTCTCCTATCTAGTTATAATTTTGTACCTGTTAACCAACTTCTCCCAGTACCCTCCTCCCCCATCTCCTCCCCAGCCTCTGATATTCACAGTCCTACTCTCTACTTCCATGTGTTCAAAATTATTTTTAGCTCCCATAGATAAGTGAGATCATGTGGTGTTTATCTTTCTGTGCTTGACATATTTTGCTTAACATAATATCTTCCAGGCTTATCCATGTTGCTGTGAATTACAGGATTTCATACTTTTTTATGGCTGAATAATATTTCCTTGTATACATACACAATGAAATATTATTCAGCCATAAAGATTGAAATCCTTTTTTACATTACATTTTATTATCTTATTTACATTACATTATTGTAAAGAAAATACATTTTCTTTATCCATTCATGTGTTGAGGGACATTAAGGTTTATTCTATATCATAGCTATTGTGGATAATGCGACAGTAAACATGGGGATGCAGGTATTCCTTTGATATACTGATTTCCTTTCCACTGGGTAAATACCCAGTAGTGGGATTGTTACTGTCAGGGAATCTATACAGGTCTGCAGCAACCTCAATTCTTGGCTCCTTAGAAGAAAAAACTTGATAGAGGGACATAGACAAAATGAGAGACCTAGGCAGGTTTTAGGACATGAGTGGAAGTTCATTAAAAAGCTTTTGAGTAGGAATGGAAGGAAGTAAATAATTCTTGGAAGAGGGCCAAGCAGGCGACCTAGAGATCAAGGGCACTGTTTGACCTTTGACCTTGGGTTTTAGATGTTCCCATGCTTCTGGGGGTGTTGCGATCCCTTCTCGCCTGATTCTTCCCTTGGGGTGGGCTGTCTGCATGCGCAGTGGCCTGCCAGCACATGGGAGGGGCTGCATGAGCAGTGTGATTACTGGAGTTGTACGCATGCTCACTTGAGGCATTCTTCCCTTACCAGTGTAAAGTTCCCAGAGGAAGGTTGTATACCAGTAAAGCTCCGCCATTTTACCTCTTAGTGTGTATTTGTGAGACCACTTGCTCAGCTTCTGAGATCTTATCAGGAAGCTGCTGATCACCAGTTTCAGGTGTTGCTATCTGTTGGGAGGTGGCCACTTCCTGGTGCTGGCTGCAACAAATACTATTTTAGGGAGACAGTTTAACAACCTCCTGACCATCACCTGATGGTTGCCTGACATTCCTGGTGGCAGGAGCCAGGTGAGGGGCTCTTCTGGCTTGCTCATGTCTGCCTCACTGCCTACTGTAACAGGATTGCTGGGTCATATGATAGCTCCAGTTTTAGTTTTTTGGAGAAACCTCTGTACTGTTTTTGCTAGTGGCTGAACTACTTTACATTCCTACCAACAAAATATAAGAATTCCCTTTTGTCTGCATCCTCAAAACCTGGAGAAATTCTAAATTACGCAACACATCTGACCCCAGCGTTATCAGATAAGGGATTAAGGATCACAAGGTCTAACAAAATGTCTTGTGTAGTTTAGTAAAGATTCCATGAATTGATAATAGATTGTTTACTAACTTCTTGTTGTCATGTTATTTTGCAAGCTGATACTCTGGTTATAGATAGATTTTTTTTTCCACATGTGAGAATTTCTAAAGAGGTGATAAATCTGTGAGCTCTTTGTAGTTACTGAGTACATGGAAATATCATGGTTTATTGGAGCTTTGGAAAAGGATATGGAAGCTCTTTTGATAGAGTCTCAGAGAAAGAAAACAGAAGATGTTTTGAATTCCCAATAGCTATGGTGTTCAAACAGGTTATGACTCAGAAAATAATTTTCACATTGGTTTGCAGGAAGATGAGTTCAGCAAGGTGAGGGATATTTTACTTCAATCTATGATAGTCAAGAAATTTCACTAAAATTGTAAACATATAGAGGAGGAATCTGGAGTTTCATTGGTTTGATCTTTTTAACTAGAAATATGAGATAATTCTTTACCCTTCCTTTGACAAGATTTTGATGGTAACTTCCTAATAGATTTATTTCTGTCAATATTACATATTGCTGTTGGTACATTTTTCTAAAGCTCCTGTACTTTTAGTTTTTCCTCTGCTAAGGCAAGGACATCCAAATAAGAAGATTTTGGCAGGTAATTGTGAATAAAAATACATTGAAAGGTTAGAAAATATTTTAAAGGATTATACTTGTATTTCTTTGAGAAGATTGAAGACTGCTCTGAATACGTAAATACTTTTACAATTTGTATGGCATTCCTATTGGAATAGAATCATTCAATTTCGAGTAATAATAGAACTTTTTAACTTTTAATTTTTTGTATGTTTGCATTCTCGTGGCAGAATAACAATTTATGGTTTAAATCAGTTAGGGTCTGTTAAACTTCAGACTATTAATATTAATCTTAATGATGCTAAGGAATTCCCTTTGTTTCTCTTCGGTCAGTATTGATTGGGTCTTCCAACATGTTTAATACACTCTGCCAGGTGCTGTGGAATATACATGAGGGAAAAGTCTGAAAGATAAAAATGAAGGAGAAATTAAATAATAATTAAGAATAGTAGAAAAAAATCTGTGTCCGAGTTTTTACATTCATTGCCAGCATCAGATATCAACAAAGGTACAAGATATCAGGAGGAGAGCTCTGTTGTGGGCTGTGGCAAAGATAAAATCATATCATAAGCAATGCTATTATTTTAAAAACAAAATGATTTTGTAGAACAAGTTGGTTTTCTCCTACTATCAGGTAACCCAAAGGCACTATTGATCTGGTGGCAAGGAATTCTGTGTAGTCAACTGTCTTCTGCCAACTGCTTTACTTATAGCATTTGCCTGAAGGCTTTTTGTTTTTGTTTTGTTTTTTGCTTTTTAGGTAGAAAGAGGTTGCAGCTGAATGGCTCACATCTCTTTGGTCACTGTCCCTGCTTACCTCATGCCCCTTCAACCCAGCCATGTACACGACACCAGCCGATTCTTACACGGTCACCTGAACAAACTCATGAAGCTCCAGGGAATAGGAGGAGGAGGAGAAAGGCAGGGCCAGTGTGCCTAAGACTTTTCCTTTTCCCTTAGATTTAGGCGATTTCTTTTTTTTGTTCACTTCCTAGTATGAGCTGTGTCTCATGACCTCAGTTTATTTTTATTTTTAATTTCATAGTTTTTTTTTTTAGTGGTTCATTTTAATAAAACTTTATCACCAAAACAACCCATGGCTTCAAATACAGTTTTCAAATCTCCGTCTCTGGGCAGGCCTTTTTCCTGGGCTTCAGGAACCTAAATATTCAACTACTCCTTAAATACTGTCAGCTTGTTATTCCACAGGTTCTAAAATTCAGCCTGAATAAAACTTAAATCCTATTTCCCCCAGAAATATTAGGTTGGTGCAGAAGTAATTGGTGCAAAAGTAAGTGTGATTTTGGGCATTTTTTTTAATGGCAAAAACCACAGTTACTTTTGCACTAACCTAATATATCAATTCCCACAGTTACTCTCAGTGAATGGCATTATCATTCATGTGCTTGCTTAAGCCCGGAGTGCTGAAATCATAATATCCCTTCCTTCTTCCTCTCACCCCTGTATCTAAAGGGTTCCCATCTACTTCTAAGTCCACATCCTAAATAGCCTTTTAATTAGTCATCTCCTATTTAACTCTGTTGTCATTATATTCATTTGGCCTGAAGATTTCCTGCCTGCTACTATAGCTGCTTTCTACCTAGCCCTATTGTCCTTTCACCTCATCTAATCCATCTTCCACACTGCCATTAAAATGAACTTGTTGAGTTGTGATTCTCATCCTTGACTGCTCCAAATCCTTCAATGGATCACCATTGTTTTCTGGCTAAGATCGGAACTCCTGTCAAAAACCGACCAGCTTTTCTTTCCACCCTAATGTTCCACTATCACTCAGTTTGTGTACTGTTTAACTCTCTTCCCATGGCTGCACGTGCCCTTTTGTTTCCATCCTTTGCTCTTCCCTCTTCCTTGCCTGTTTGACAATTTCTAGCTTGGTACTTTCTGTTTTAGGAGGTATTTTCTATTTTCCTTTATTTTTCTTATTTCTTTTTGAATGCAGTGGATCTGTTTCAATGGAGAGACATTTTCTATTTTCTACCACTGAATTGGGTACTCTTGATCTTTGCTCTGATACCAGTCCATGCTCTTGTCACCGTATATCCACCACCACCACTAATTGTAACAGCAACAAGAACAAGGAAGCCAAGTTTTAAAGAGAAAGCTCTTGTGTGAGGCTCTTTGTACTGTATATGTGTTATTTCATTAAGTCCTCAGAACGACCCTGTGAGACAGGTGGGTACCATTGTCTTTGTCTTAGAGGTAAGGAAACTGAGAACCACAGTTTTAGCCAGTTTTCTCTAAGTCTTCCAACAAGAGGTAGAATTGAGATTCAAGTAAGTTATTCTTACTGTAGAGTCCTATCTAGTAACAATGACATGATGCTACTTACCTCATTAGGCTGAGAGCCCCTTAAAGGCAAGAATTATGTCTTTCATTAATAGTTGGTTGAGTGAGTGCCTGAATGAGAAGATGAGCAAAGGCATGCGTGTTATAAAAACATTTAGCCTGCAGTGCCAACAATAACTCAATCTTCTCAGGAGAAAAGTACTGAGCTGTTATCCGCCCAATGACAAAAGTTTGCTCTGTGTACAAACTTGGTGTTACGTAGACGGCTTGGTGTACAAGCCATCACTGTCTGGCAGTACTAATGTCAGGCAACAGATAATCATTTGGGCACTCAGAATAGCCAGTCTGTTATTCAAGATATGCAAGAGTGCCTTTTAAATGTCAAGCACATTTACTTCTTTGAGGGAGGCACATTTTATACAGGAGTGAAGAATTAGAGATAGAAGTTGGAAATTCTTCCTAATGATATCATTCATTAATATTTCTCTTTTTTGTTGTTTTTAAATGTTTCAGCTGGTTATTTTCATGTTAACTCATTAAAAAAGTTATTCTCTGGTGAGTCACTTGGGGACAATCAGAAGAGATAGAGATCCTACATCTCAGGGCTCTCTGAATCCTCAAGAAGTACCTTGGGACATTATTTCAATCAGAGTGTGAATACCCACTAACTACAGAGCCTACAAGAGGTGCTTGGGGATGCAGGATGAATGAGACACCATGTCTGTCTCTAGAAAGATGAGTCTCGCTGCAACCGATGGGAATATCAGAGAAGATATTTTGCTCTTTAGGTTGCCTTATAGGCTTCTCATTGCCTAAGGCAGAGTAATAATTATAATGATTTATATGCATTTGCAATGTGTCAGGAACTGTGCTAAGCACTCAATGTGGGTTCTTTTGTTTAATTCTCACCATAAGTTTATGCGGTAGATATTGTTACCTCTGTCTTACAGATGAGGAAACTGAGGTTTAGAGAGGGTAAATAACTTGTCCACATTCACATACGTAGAAGGGATGGAGCTGGAATTCACACCCAAAGCCAGTGTGCTCTTAATCATAGTACTATGCTGTCTCCCTATCTGACCCAAAGCAATCTGGGTAAATATAACTGTCAAGATCATTACAGGGTGCTCTAACATTGTTTTATCTTTTCAAGGAACCAACAAGGGATGCAGGTACTCTCACCACTTTACAGTTGAAGAAACTGACCCAGAAGGATTTTTCCTGGACCAAAGTCATACTGCTGTTATACTAGATTATGAGTACAATAGTGCAGTCTTCTTTGCAAACTCCCCAGTAGCAAGGAAACAAACAACAACAGCAGATTATGTGTGAACAAAGAGATGTGGTGCTTATTATATATTTCTTCAATTCATTTTTCTTTTCCCTTGTTGTGTGAGACATGCATAATTTTCTTGGCTCTGTATATAATTACATACCTGCTTTGAGATGAACATTCTTAAGTGCAGTGATTAATGGTCTGGGATTGGACGTAGTCGCCCTGCAGTCTAAGTTATTCAATATCTTTCACCAAAAATGCTAATAGTTAAACTGCCAGTGGCAACAAACAGCCAGGGTTTGTGCTGATAGATGTCTGCTGTAGTTTTCCATGGCAGTAATGTGGTAAGCACTGAAACGTTTCCTGGGGATTTCAAGTGGTAGCCTTTGAAGGTGTGTTTTGTACATCTCTCCTGCCCTGGGGAGCTTTCCTGTTCCCCACAGGTACTGACTGGAAAGAAGTCAAAGCTGTAAGTTCTAGAAGAGCTGGCAGGAAACTCATCTCTGCCCATTTTCTACAAGTAATGCTGCTTCCAAGCAGGCAGCAGCCCCAGTACTTTACTGTGACATTTACATTATCCTTTTTTTTTCTTTTTTAGCCCTCCATTTATCACCCAATGAGAATGTAGAATACTTCATTTTCTCTCTAGTATAATTTTTACTCCTTTAAAACTTAGCTGAAGTCGTACCTTCTTAGAGATCACCACCCTGGCTGAATCATTCCTATCCTCCTCTCTCTTCCCTATCTCAGATTGCTTTTAACTGCCCTGGCCAACCATCCAGAAAGAAGCACTGCCTTAATGGCCTTTCTGACCAGGACCTCGATGTCAGGATGTTGATGGGTTTGTTTGTCTGGTATCATGGCAGTAGCCAGTTCAAATCTAGGAGTAGGAACCATCTTTTTTTTTTTTTTTTAAGTAAAGGTGTTTTTTTTTTTTTCTGATTATAAATATAATAATGTTTATTGTGTAACTTTTTTGGGTGTTTTTTGAGACAGAGTCTTGCCCTGTCTGGAGTGCAGTGGCACAATCTTGGCTCACTGCAACCTCCACCTCCCTGGCTGAAGCAATCCTCTCACTATAGCCTTCTGAGTAGCTGAGACCACAGGTGCCTACCACTATGCCCAGTGGGTTTTGGGTTTTGTTTTGTTTGGTTTGGTTTGGTTTTTTGTGTGTGTGGAGACGGGGTTTTGCCATATTGCCCAGGCTGGTCCCAAACTCCTGGGCTCAAGCAATCCTCCTACTCCAACTTCCCAAAGTGCTGGGATTACAGGCATGAGCCACTGTGCCCAGCCCATTGTATAACAGTTTTAAATGAGATAAAAAGAAGAGACATGAAGTCATCTTTGAACTCGCCACTTGCAGGTGACCAATATGTTAATCTGGGTTCTCCAGAGACACAGAGCCAATAGGAGATATATATATATATATATATATATATATATATATATATATATGTATATGTGTATATGTGTATATATGTATATGTGTGTATATATACGTATATATGTATACACGTGTATATATGTATATGTGTATATATACACGTGTATATATACATATATACACGTGTATATATACGTATATATGTGTGTATGTATATATATGTGTGTGTATATATAGAGAGAGAGAGAGAGGGAGAGAGAGGGAGAGAGAGAAAGCATGCTATGTGAGAGGGGATTTATTAGGGCAATTGGCTTATGCAATAATGAAGACTGAGATGTCCTATGATAGGCCATCTGCAAGCTGGAAAACCAGGTAAGCCAGTAGAGTGGCTTAGTCCAAGTCTAAAGGCCTCAGAACCAGGAAGGCTCAGGCTGAAGGCCTGAGAACCTGGACTTATGTCCAAGGACAGTAAAAGAAGAGTGTCCCTGCTCCAAAAGAGAGAGTGAGCAAAATAGTCTTTCTTCTGCCTTTTGTTCTATTTGGACCCTTAGCCAGTTGGATAGTGCCCACCCACAGTGGGTGAGGGTGCAGCCCACTGATTCAAATGCTGTTCTCTTCCTGAAACACCCTCACAGACATGCCCCCAAATAATGGCTTACCAGCTATCTGGGTGTCCCTTAATCCAGTCAAGTTGATACCTAAAATTAGCCATCACGACCAGAGTTAACATTTTTGGGCATTTGGGTATGAGTCAGTGTATGTTGGTTGTGTCCTTGGACAGAAGCTCCACTCTGGACACTTGATGTGATATCATGTGGTAATGCCATGGCCCTCCCTTATGTTTTTTGATCCTTGGACAGAAGCTCCATTTTGGATGTCTGGCATTACATCAAATGGTGATTGATGTCTGTAACTCCTCCTTAATAATTCCATCAACAGTGTTTGTCTTATTGCATAACTTGTAACTTGAGGAAAAGAAACTGTCATGACACAAAAGTGTCATGGAAATGAACTAGTGTTGAAATGGAACTTGGAAGTCATCTATCCTTATGGCTCCAAATCTAGCTGTGCATGAGAATATCTGGGGGACTTGTTAAACTGCTACCATCCTAGGCCAATTGAACCAGAATCTTACGGCTGGAACCTGAGAATAATAAGTGTCCTCAGGAATTCCTGTACTCAGCTGAGCACCATCTAGTAGGCTGGAATTGGAGAGCCAGTTCACTGATTTTAAAACGTAGACATGGTACCTTCCCTCATGCAGTTGAAGTTCTACTAGGTAAGATAATGGAATAACAAGTAAATAAAAATAATAATTAAAATTGTGGTAAGTGGTTTGAAGGCAAGGCATTGAGGGAGAATAACTTTCGCTATGGTGGTCAGGAAGAGCTTCCCAGAGAGGGAAGCAGTCTCAGGACTAGGAGGCTGAGAAAGAGCCAGTTGAGGGAAGTGTGGAAAAGAGGCTTCCAGCTGAGGAATGGCACTCCAAGACATGCTGGTGTGAGAAAAGCTTGGCATGTGTCAGGGATTGAGGTAGCAGTGAGTCTGGAATGTGGTTAGAGAGGGGAGAATGCACAGAGACGTTTGAAGTTGTTTAATTAGTTACTCAACAACCCCAGCTGGTAACTGGCAGAATGCAGGCTAGAACCTGCTTCGCTGATTGCATGTCCAGTGAATGTCCTGTATGCTGCTGTATTAGTCTGCTCAGGCTACCATAACAAAATACCGAAGACTGGGAGGCTGAAACAACAGAAACTTATTTTTTACAGTTCTAGAAGCTAGAAGTCCAAGATCAAAGTGCCAGCAGGTTTGGTTTCTCCAGAGGCTTCTCTGATGCGCTTACCAATGGCTGTCTTCTCTCTGTGTCTGACATGGTTCTCCTTCTGTGTACATATGCCCCTGATGTCTGTTGGTGTGTCCAAATCTCCTCTTACAAGAACACCAGTCAGGTTGCATCATGGCCCACCTTAATGCCCTCATTTTAACTTAATCACCTGTTTAAAGGCCCCATCTCCAAATATAGTCACATTCTGAGGTATTGAGGTTAGGATTTCAACTTCTAAATCTTGAAGGGGCACAGTTCAGCCCATAATAGCTGCTGTCTTGTAGTTGGCAAAATCCCCCATTTGTCCTAGGATCTAGTCTAACAAGGCAAATCCCTGTTTCCCACTTGCTACTGAGACCAAGAGGGAAATCTGTATTACTTTCTTGGATTGAAATAACCCTAAACAAAACAGAGACTTAGTGTCCCTGCAAACTCTAATACAGATGGAGGAATTCTAAGTGATATGGAGCTGGCTTATAAATTTTTTGCTCCCCTGGCTGGGAACTTTAGCTGTTTCAGAACCTTTCCTTTCCAGAAAGTCCTGTGTCTGCCGAGGTCCTTTGATGCAGACAGCAGAACCCATCCTAGATGGCTTAAGTGGGATTTACTATGGGATATTGGTTGGTTTATAGACTCTTTGAAAGGATGCAGAAACATGCTCTGGGCTAAATTTCCATGAACGTTTCCTAGAACCACCCCCACAGGATTAGTCTGACAAGAGAGCTGCTGCTGCCGCCAGCCCTAGAACCACACTGCTTCTGCTGTGATCCACAAAGCTGCTGCCATGTCTCACTCCAAAACCCCATACCTCTGCCAGCACCTGTGCCAGCTAAATGGGTGCCTTGAACCTGGCTTGGTTCCTTACATAGTTAATTTCCAAATCAAAACTCACGTCTGATGGATGGAACGTAGTCTCACCAGGCTGTACTCTAGCTGCAAGGGAGATTTGGGAAGGAAAAACACACAATATGGAGAGGTCTCAAAGATAGCCCCTTCCCTTTAAAAAAAGAAATAGAAAAGGACTTGGGGTACCCAAAAATGTCATATGACAGATGTCCTCTGCAACCCACCTTTTCAAGATGTGCTCACATTTTACATGTCCCAATCCTACCCTGACAACACTATAAAACATAAGTAGGCTCTATATTCATTGCCTTTTACATCTTTGAGGGGTACAAATAAGATACAAAGACCCTAAGTTGGAAGATGAGCATGAAAAAATCTTGAGTCCCATCAGTAAATTCCTTTTTTCTTATGATTGTACAGAGTCCCGACTTAACAATTTTTCGACTTTATGATGCTGCAAAAGCGAATATGCATTCAGTAGAAACTGTACTTAGATTTTGGAATTTTGATCTTTTCCTGGGTTAGTGATATGTGGTACAATACTCTTACATGACATATTCCACACTTTATTATAAAATAGGCTTTGTGGTAGATGATTTTGCCCAATTGTGGGCTTACTGTAAGTGTTCTGAGCACATTTAAGGTAGGCTAAGCTATGATGTTCACTAGGTTAAGTGTATTAAATGCGTTTGGGCTTACAGTATTTTCAGTTTACAATGGGTTTATCAGGACTGAACCCCATCATAAAATGAGGAGCATCTGTATTATATGTGGTGGAAGGATGATAGAAGGCCACAAATTACAGACTGGTGTATAGCAAGTACAGACACGGCATTTTTGATTCCCTGTGCTTCTGTCTCTTGAACGGTAGCTTTAATCTTCAGGACGGTCTTTTGCAGTTTGGTCAAAGAGGAAGCCAGATATTGGAGATGCCTTCACCTAGTGTGGTTTATTTTAAACTGGGAGATTCTGTGTGCTTTGTATCTTTCAGGAGGACTCTACCTGAATGTTTTGCTTATAACTTCTCTCTCTTTTTGGGAGGCAACTGTGTGTAGATACACAGCCACAACTGAGTATTCACATGATGTAAAAGTAATGAAAGTGACCGGGCATGGTGGCTCAGGCCTGTAATCCCAGCACTTTGGGAGGCTGAGGCAGGCTGATCACGAGGTCAGGAGATAGAGATCTTCCTGGCTAACATGGTGAAACCCCATCTCTACTAAAAATACAAAAAATTAGCCAGGCGTGGTGACACACGCCTGTAATCCCAGCTACTCGAGGCTGAGGCAGGAGAATCGCTTGAACCCGGGAGGTGGAGGTTGCGGTGAGCCGAGATCGTGCCATTGCACTCCAACCTGGGTGACAGAGCGAGACTCTGTCTAAACAACAACAAAAAAGTAATGAAAGCTATTGTACTATCTAGAAGGACACAGCAGAAATCATAGAATTTGTGCTTCTATTGATGCAGACAGGATTGTTTTAAGTCGGCCCTTGGCTATCACTCATCACTGTTTTTGGTACTGGAGATACAGCAGAGATAAAGATATATTAGCACATCTTGATGGTCACTACAATATGTTCATCAAGAGATGCTATATAAGTCACTAGTTAAATATAAAAACATTGACAGCTGCCTTCACTTTGGAATATAAGATTTAAGAAATTAGCTTTATTTTTACTGGAGAATGAACCGTCCCTTAGAATTGTCTTATTAATGTTCGGAGTACTTTTTCCCACTCCATGACTTATATTCTCCTGTTTTTAAACCTACTTTGCTTTACACAAAGTGAAAATCGCTGTGTTTTTCTTGAAGCTGTTTAGGTCTAAAATTTTTAAAAATATTGAGGTTGGTGGGAGGAAAAGTGGTGGTCATAATTATCAGTATTATTATTAGGACATCCTATATCTTAGGAGTGTCCTACACATGGTAAGTATTAACTAGCTCACCAAATGAATAAATGAAGGAATGAATGAAAAAACATACTTTGGAGTCAGATCTGGATTTCCTTTTCTGCTCTGCCACTTACTAGCTGGGTTATCGTCATCTCTGTAAGCCTCAGTTTCTCATCTGTGTACCATATAATTGTACCTACTGCACAGGTCTGTTTTGAGAATTAAATAATGTTTATAAAAAAAGCGAGATAATGCTTGTCTGACTTCAGTTTAAGCAGTCAATAAAACATTTCCATTACCACTGCTGTTATCACTTTATTCCCAGTGAAGATTCCTATAACAAAGACACTGGGAATTCCTCCAGCAAAGGAACCTGTTGACATTTTTAAAACCATGTACATCTTTTGTGTGTGTGTGTGTGTGTGTGTGTGTGTGTAACATTGTTAATATCTTCCCAGAATATTTTTCCACAAAATAGAATTTGGCAAGTGCTGCTATGAATCAGTTACGTTTATAATTCTTTTTAAAGGAAAAATTGGGTGTGTTTAAGAGTTTTTTTTTATAATGTGGCCATAGAGAGCTTATGAAGCATTTGCTGTGTGTGCTGACTCTTGTTCCATATTAAATGTAAGGATGGAGTGTTAGAAAGCGGGTGACAGAAAGACATGTGTAGCAGGCCCAAGGTCGGTGAAGGAAGGCCTGGTTTGTATCTTGCTCCTGGGCATCTGTCTTGAGCTACCTTGTGAACCAAAGCCTCGCACTCTAGGACAGTCTTCTTGATGTGGCTGTCATTCTCTTGCTGGCAGTGAATGTCTGTGTGGTTTAATTCTGTGACTACCTGGTCGTGTGACCCACCTTTGCAATCCTCAAGGGTGTGGGGCAGGGCAGCCGGGACAGGATGAGGCTATTTGCAGTGGGGGGCAATAGTCACTTCTGTATGTGGGGCTGTAACCATGAATTCATCCAACGTGGTAATTACTGGAAATGCTGATTTACACATCTGTGGTCCTCATCGCTTTATGGGAAAGATCTCCATAGATGGAGAGAAGAGGGGGAGTAGTTTTTAACACCATCATTTCCCTTTTATATTTGAAAATATTCATGTGGGAAAAAAAGGAATATAAAAGTAAAACAGTAGGACATGAGGGATTATAAGTTATCTCAAATACATCTCTTTTTCTAATTTTTTACTATGGTAAAATACACGTAAAATTTACCATCCGAACCTCTTAAGTATACATTTCAGAGGTATTAAATACATTCATAGTGTTGTGCAAACATCAGTCCCATTCATCTTCGTAACTCTTTTCATCATGCAAAACTGAAACTTTGTACCCATTAAAAATAACTCTCTATCCTCCCTAGCCCCAGCCCCTGGCAACCTCCATTGTATTTTCTGTGTTTTTGACTACTCTGATTACCACATGTGAGTGGAATCATACAGTATTTGTCTTTTTGTGCCTGGCTTATTTCAGTTAGCAGAATGTTCTCAAGGTTCATCCATGTTGTAGCATATGTCAGAATTTCCTTCCTTTTTAAGCCTGATTATTATTTAGTGTGTGTATGTACCGTATTTTGCTTATCCAGCCATCTGTTGATGGACACTTGGGTTGCATCTCCATTTGAGCCATTGTGAAAAATGCTGCCATGAACATGGGTGTGCCAGTATTTCTTTGAGACCCGATTTTCAATTATTGTTGGTATATACCCAGAATAGAATTGCTGGATCATATGGCAATTCCATTTTTAATTTTTTGAGGAACCATTATACTATTTTTAAAGAACTTTATACCATTTTACATTCCTACCGACAGTGCATAAGGGTTCCAATTTCTCCATATCCTCACCAACATTTGTTAGTTTCTGGGGTTTTTTTGATAGAAGCCATTCTAATGGGTATGAGGTGGAGTCTCATTGTAGTTTTGATTTGCATTTCCCTAAATTGATGAACTCAAGCTGTTCTTTTCCTGTTAGATTTTGCTTTTGACCTTTAAATGTCTTAAAAAATCAAAGATGAAAGCTTATCTATTCTTTTTCTCTTCAAGGTGCTAGAAATGAAATTAGCTGGCTCTAGGAGCTGGCAGCCCTAAGTATAAAGTGTGTCCTATGAACTTGGTGTCAAGCTCTTGGAGTTCCAAAAATGAATATCATGATCCTTCTAGCTGCCACCTTGGACATGCTTCTAATCGTTTTCCATTATAGCAGTGTTTTCTAAGGTTTTTTCATATAAACTACCTTAAAATATTTTTATTGGCTCTTAAATGTATCATCTTTCTTCTTGTTCTGAGTTTGCATAGACTTTGAGAGCAGTAATTTTGAGTGATGGTATTTGTACAATTAGATATACTATCTGAAAAGGAATGTCTCTAAGTTTTAGACAAAGCTATTGGAAAATGTCTCTATAACTGCTTATCAGTCTCCACATTCCATGACTTTTTCCCCCTCTTTTGACATGTCCATGTTTTCCTAAAATCTTGAATCAATTATTGCATTAGTTAACTATCTCTGTTAAATTCACTGGAGAGAGTTCTTTGAGGAAACAATGTTGGATATCTAGAATTCTCTGATTTTATCATGTCATGAGTTGGTGAAATATCACTTTTACTGTTAAATGAAAATGAAGGGAAATATAGGATGAATATTATCATACCTTGATTTGACAGGTGAAAGAGTACGTTTCTAAATTCTGCCATGATGATTTTATATTCATTGCATTTAAAAAATTTGGAAACGCGGGCGGGGTGCGGTGGCTCGCGCCTGTAATCCCAGTACTTTGGGAGGCCGAGGAGGATGGATCACGAAGTCAGGAGTTCAAGACCAGCTTGGCCAGCGTGGTGAAACTCTGTCTGTACTAAAAATACAAAAAATTGTCCAGGCATGGTGGTGTGCACCTGTAATCCCAGCTACTCGGGAAGCTGAGGCAGGAGAATTACTTGAACTTGGGAGGTGGAAGTTGTAGTGAGCTGAGATCGTGCCACTGCACTCTGGCCTGGGCGACAAGAGTGAGACTCTGTCTCAAAAAAAAAAAAAAATGGAAATGCTGCAGTATAATTTTATGAATGTGAAATTATTACATGTACTTAAAAGCATTATTGTAGCTTCATTTGCCTCTGAATTTCCCGAGTGGTTATAACAAGGTTGTCTTCCTGAATCTCTGCAAATTTAAGTCAGCTTGCACTAGGAAGCCACAGATGTCCTTAGAGTTGAGTTTAATCTTGACTCAAATCAGCTTCTCCTCCAGAGCTTTGACCTATGACTTAGCAAGAGCTTTTCCTTCTTCTTTCTGCCTTCACTTCCCAGTTCCCAAAAGACCAGTTTTCAGGACAGTGTGATCCTAGAGATATGGGAAGAGAGAGAGGAAGCAGGCTTTGATCTTTGCCATTGTGTACCCATAGAACTCACTCCCAGATTCTTTTTCCTTTTTCTTTCTCTCTCCCTTTCTTCTGTCTAGCTGACTTCATTGTCTTCCTGCTCATATGCTGTCTATGACCCTTATAAGACAGCAAACAAACCCACAATCAAGGCTCTCGCTTCATTGAAGCCCTGAGAATTGGCTACATGAGGCCTTTGCTCAAGGGACTTAATATTTAATGTGTTCATGATTGGGTTAATAAAACAGGGAGCAGGTGACAAATTTAGTCTATGGAAGCCCCATTCAGAAGAGTGAGCATTTGAGAGGGCTGGAAAGACATATCAGAGATTCTCATCAAACAGCGTGGTTTAGATGAAAGGTCACAAATTAAATTTAATGTGAACTATGCTAATATAGTTCATATTAAGAATATAATTTAAGCATATTACATCATGTCATCACTTCATATTGCTTTTGGAGCCATCTTGGAGTAGAGGAGCAATGTTTGCTGTTCCTTATAACAGAGGCTTTAATGATTTATTAAAAACAAATAATTACTAGGTTATGTACATTGTAAAAGTACATTTCCCATGGTATGGATAAAGAGAAACGAATAAAAATAGGGCAGAATAGAAAAGCCAAGATAAGGTGCTTGTCACTGCTACTAGAATTCCCTCTCTCCAAAAAATTTTCTAAATATTTTCCAAACATTTTGACTTTACACCATTCATACAGTTTCTTCTATATTAGTGAAACTCTACTGGTAAAAAAAAAAAAAAAAAAAAAAAAAAAAAATTGAGCCTGTACTTCCAAAATGTGTATTTTTATTTACAATTTATATCCATGTACTATAAATTCTTATTAAGCATAAAATAAAGCACTTACAAAAACAGACATTTTAATAGGATGAGATAAAGTTAAAAATAAACTATCATTTAATTTTTTATTAGTTTTATAAAACCTTTTAAATATGATTATGTACTTTTAGTGAGAGCAGTGTGATTAAATGTGCTTAATTATTATTATTTTTATATATTTATTTTATAAAGACAGGGTCTTGCTCTGTTGCCCAGGTTGGAGTGCAGTGATGTGATCATAGCTCACTGCAGCCTTGAACTCCTGGGTTCAAGCGATCTTCCCAACTCAGCTTCCTGAGTAACTAGGACTACAGGCACATACCACCAAGCCCAGCTAGTTTTTAAATTTTTTTTGCAAGGATAAGGTCTTGCTATATTCCAAGGCTTATTCTTTTTTTTTTTTTTTTTTTTTTTTTTTTTTGAGACAGGGTCTTGTTTTGTCACCCAAGCTGGAGTGCAGTGGTGCCATCATGGTCCACTACAGCCTTGAACTCTTGTGCTCAGGTGATCCTCCCACCTCAACCTCCAGAGCAGCTGGGACTACAGGCACCTGCCAAATGCCTCGCTAATTTTTTGTATTTTTGGTGGAGATGGGGTTTCGCTGCGTTGCTTAGGCTGGTCTCGAACTCCTGAGCTCAGTTGATTCACCTGCCTCAGCATCCCAAAGTCCCAAAGTGTTGGGATTCCAGACTAAGCCACTGTGCCTGGCTTTTTCTTTTTTTAAGAGATGGGGCCTTGTTCTGTTGCCCAAGCTGGTCTCGAACTCCTGGGCTCAAGTGATCCTCCTGCCTCTGCCTCCTGAGCTGCTGGGATTACAAGAGTGAGCTACCTTGCCCAGCAAATATGCTCCATTATTTTTAACCTTAGCTTAATTCTTTGTGATACAGGGATTTTAAGTTTCCAAGTAAGTTATTATCTTTTGTCTCATTGTTATAATTTATATACAATAAATTGCAACCATTTTAAAGTATACAGTTTGATGAATTTTCACCTAAGTAGCTTATTTTGATATTTTAATAGCTGATGTCTAACATACAATATATAGTTATGTTTAATAAAATATTAAAACTATATATTAAAAAGTTTTCCTGATTATTTCAACCTTGTATATAAAATTTGTTTTTGTCAGCTCTTTTTAAGATCCGATTAGATCTTCAGTTTTTACTTATATGGCTGACTAAAGTAAAACGACAGAAGTGTCCATTTTACTAGTTTTTGTTTGCACATGCTTATATTATTAGTGCTGTTTTAATCCATGTTTTCTTTCCAGGGATCTTTTTAAGCCATTTGTCCATTTTGTAAATGAGTTCAGTTAAACCAAGATAATCTTGTTTGTAAATCCACTTAGCTGGGCCCAGGTGCACTCCAGTCTTTCACAATATGCTGAAAGTGAAGAACTGAGTGTGAACACTTCCCTTGGGAGGAATTCCCCTCTTCTTTCTGAATGCGTCATGGTTCCATTACCCTGTGATGCAGGAAAGGCAGCCATGAGAATTCATATAATAAACATTGGGAGAGCTTACACGTTTTTAACATAGTTTAGTAGTTTTAACATATATATTATTATATACTTAATATCTGTTATCTATTTTGTATAGTACATTTAGCATATTTAAAAGCATACACTTATTTTTTACAGAGAAATTTTAATATGTTCTCCTGTGCCTCAGTGGCTCATCTTGTGGACCTAACTCTATCAACCATTGTCAGTTTGTTGTTTACAATAAAGCCACATAACCCCTTTTCCAAATAACATCTTACAGAGGGGCTAATTATGTAAAAATAAGCTGAGCTGCTCTTCTTGAAAGGGGGTTGTAGAGCTGAAGTCTACCTGGCCTCATCACCTGCCGTATCCCTTTCCCACCTGCTGCTCTCCTGCCTTCCTATCAAGGCTTGCAAAGCACAGCTGGATTCAAGATAGAAGGAAAAGTTTCCTCTGATCATAGTATTAGGTATCATTGTGCTTCTCCTTTGCTAGCCCTTTGTTTTTATCTTATGGACACAGATTCTTGTCAGTGATTACATTTCTTCCCTTTCTTTAGGAAAGGTTTTTTTTTTTTTTGAGACAGAGTCTCCTTCTGTCACTCAGGCTGGAGACGTGCAGTGGCATAATCTTGGCTCACTGCAGCCTCTGCCTCCCAGGTTCAAGCAATTCTCCTGCCTTTGCCTTCTGAGTAGCTGGGTTTACAGGCGCCCACCACCACACCTGGCTAATTTGTGTATTTTTAGTAGAGACGGGGTTTCACCACATTGGCCAGGCTGGTCTCGAACTCCTGATCTCAAGTGATCTGCCCACCTCAGCCTCCCAGAGTGCTGGGATTATAGGCGTGAGCTACCGCGCCCTGCCCTAGGGAAGTTTAAAGCCAATTCTATCTCGTCTTTTGCAGTACAACAGGTCCTCAAATAACGTTTCATTCGTTGTTGTCTGCTTATGATGATGAGGAAGAAAAAAAAGTCGATTCTCAGCTGTGGCCACTCTTTGTGTGGAGTTTGCACATTCCCCACATCTGCATGGGTTTTCTCCAGGTATTCCCCTTTCTTTCCATATCTCAGTGATGTGCACGATAGGTTCATTGGCGTATCTACGGGGTCTCCATCTGAGTGAGTGTGGGGGTATGCGAGTGCACCCTGTGATGGGATGGCTGTCCTGGCCAAGGGTTTCCCTGTGGAATAAGTGGATAAATAATGATCTTCCTTGTTTTTATTAATCTACCTTAAATGTATGTATAGCTCACATTTATTTCAGTGTTGAATATTAGAAGTATTTTAGGTCATTATTTAGAAGTTTGGTGATGTTTTTGTGACCAGAAAATATGCTGCAGGAACTTAACCTTTGTTTATGTCAATTAGTCTTTGGTAAAATTGGTTTCATTATATATTGTTTGACTGACCGAAAGTCGTAGTTTCTAAGACCTTATTGATGATGGTAAGGACTGACTGTATGTAGAAATACATGGACTGTACAAATACTGTTTGTAGAAATTGAATAAATTTAGAATACAAGGCCTACTTTTGGCTTCACCTTGCTTTCTTACCTTTATTTACTTTGCTTCCTGTTTCTTCAATTTATAGTTTCTTTTTAAATGAAACAAGTTTATTTTAACTTTCTATATTAAGTGTGTCTTAAATTACTTTAATCCTTCTTGGAATAAGTACAAAGGGCTTTGAAAATACCGCCTATTGTATTGTTGCTCATAAACGAACCTTAAGATTTTTGGAATAAAAGTTCTAAATAAATGTAAAATAAGTTAATTCCAAATTAAGGGAACAACTTTCACTTAATTAAAAGGATTTAGGAGCATAGGTGAATAAATCCAACATTGCATGAAACATCTTTTTTTCTCCCTACAAAAACTGAAAAATACATTGTTGTATTTCATTATTTTGTAGTTGTTTTTGTTTTTTTTTTTTTTTTTTGTCAGTAATTCCTAGTTCAGAGCTTGGTTTAGAAAAGAGGAACATTAGGGCTTTCTAAGTTGGAAGTCATTTAATATAGTCATGATTTTTGTGGTGTCTTTGGCTACAAGGTCAGTATTTTAATGCTAAGATTTCTTGGAGAGTGAAAGTTCTTTTCTCTAGAAATTGGGGTCAGTTGTGGTAAAGATACATGGAGAGTTAGAAAGGTATATAATGATAGGTCTCATCATTTTGAAATTGTAGAGCAGTATTAAGTAACTTTTATCCAAGGAATATAAAGTTTTGTCATCCCAAACTCAATGCTGAGCAAGTCATTATTTTGTGACCCAGTTCTGAGGTGGAGGTACTCATTTCCTGTACCTCACAATTCCAAATATGTTACTTTGGTTTTTATTTTATTTTTATGTTTTATAGAGTTAGGGTCTCACTATGTTGCCCAGGCTGGTCTTGAACTCCTGGGTTGAAGTGATCCTCTCTCCTTGGCCTCTCAAAGTGCTGTGATTACCAGCGTGAGCCACTGCATGTAGTCCCAAATCCCATTCCTTTGTTATTTTGTCCCTGCTCTCCTCAGAGGAGTGCTTCATAAGAAATGCCCAGAGACTTTACACAGTGGGAGTTCGAGAAGCTCAGGGGAGACCTCCTGGACATTTGTTGTTTGCCTCCTCAGCAACCTGTTGCCCCCTTCCAGGAACAGCTCCTATCTTCATTTGCCACTTTGCACTCTCTACTCCTCACCTGTGTGCTTAGGTAAGGTCCCGGCGCATATGATTAGCTCACGGTGTAATTATGACAACATTGCTGATGATGCCTTTCCCTTGGACATTTCTTCCACAAGTTCTGATAGACATAGCTGGTTTTGCAAGGTCTGGTAATCCATGCAGCCATTGAGTGGGAAAGCAAGCAAAATGTTAAATACACTGTAGAAATAAAGCCTCATGTTTTATAAGTTGAGTATTGTCAAGTGTTTGGAAAGAGCCCTTTTAAAACTATGACTGTGCTTTGCAACACTTTGTAATTAAGCTGGATGATGCCTTGTTGGGGTTTTACAAGTTAGTGGTATTCATCTTCATGTGAATGGACAGAGTTACTTCTTGGACTTCTGAGAAATAGGGATCAAAGTGGGGAAGAAGTGAGTGGAATAATTTTTTTCTTACAGAAAAACCCTTTTAAAGATATGTGTATGCACTGAGTCACAAAAATGAGACAGGCAAGACTGTTTTTCCTTTGCCTTGTGTTTGGTCTTGCAGCATGATCTACTCCAGTGAAGTCTGATTGTGGCACCTTGCTTGTCCTTACCTTGAACTTCACATCCTTGAACCTGATCTGAGGAGTAGGATATAAACAGCACCCCAAGGTCTTGCATGTGGCCAAATATTGTACTATAATTAGTAAGAGTTATGGCCTGTCATTGCCTTTCCTGAATGATGGCTGGACAGTAAGAATTAGCGCTTTATTAGCTCCAGGTTTTCAATGGTTAAGAGAACAGAATTATATTATGTGTTTGTTCTTTGAAAGAATGATTGGAATGAATAAACACTGGGTAAGGGAAAATTTAGCATTTAACTGGTTTTCCACTTGGCTTTTTTAACTCCGGGGAGTTTGGTGAATTAGAAACCAGAACTACAAACTGGAATCATATTGGCGTGTTCTGTCAATTGCTTTGAAAACAGACTGACTTTATATTTGATATATATTATTTCAACTTTCCTTGGGCCTTAGTTTGTAAAGCTGTAAAATAAGAATGTTGAGAGGAAGAATTAAGAGTTTAATAATGATATTGGAGAGGAGTGTGAAATAAATGCAGAGACATATCAAAGGGGGATGGTGGGAGGGAGTGGATGTACAAGCCCAGCTGCTTTTATATGAGGAAACAGCATTATTGCGGGTGGGTGAGTGGGAGGCAGCAAATCTTTTTGTATAATAGTTCAGGGATGGGTCTGGGGCATTACAACATAATGTAAAGATACAGATGGTAAATTGGTATGTTGGAAACAAGTCTGACCCAACATGGGCCTGGGGATCCTTCACTGAAATAACATAACTTTGTAATGAATTTCAAAGAAATATAGAATAGAAATCTGTAATACATTATATGCCCGAAGTGAGGGGGGGAAGAAGGGGAAACAGGAAAGAATATTCAATGAAACTCCAAAATTCTACCAAATGCAACATTGCTTATATCTATAGAGTTTTCTATAAGAAGAGTTTTGGGACTTGGAGGTTAAACGGTGGATTTAAAATATATAGGTATATGTGTGTGTGTCTAGCTACATATATATGTATATACACACACACATACAGTCAACATTCTATATCCATTGGTTCCACATTCATGGATTCAATCACAGATCAAAAATATTTTATAAAAATTGCGTCAGTACTGAACATGTACAGTCTTTTTTCTTCTCATTATTCCCTAAACAATGTAGCACAATAATTATTTACATAGCATTTACATTGTGTTAGGTATCATAAGTAATCTAGAGATGATTTAAAGTATATTGGGGGATGTTCATAGGTCATATGCAAATACTATACCATTTTATATAAGGAACTGTTTGAGCATTTGTGGATTTTGGTATCTGCAGAAGGTCCTGGAACCAATCCCCCACAGATACCGAGGGATGACTGTATATAAATATGTATAGACATAAATCTATAAATATTGATAGATATCTGTCTAGCTATTTAGCTAGACTTCTTTAAGGTTTTAATTAAAATTAAGTCTTCTGAGAAATAAATTGGAATAATCTTTGGAAGATTTAAGAGTATCTTTTCATGCCTTTTTAAAATGCCTGAATATTTTCTACAGCAATATGAAATCATCTCATATAATAATATAATATCATTTGAGCAGCTCCAAAGGTTCTTCCCTTCATGCTTCCAAGTTTTTATTGAAAATATATTTGCAGCCAAGAGAAAATTAATTTTTTTATTATTAGAAAATGTCATTCTTTTTTCTGATCTCCTGACCTATTAATGTCTTCTCCAAAAATGATTGCAATCATTTTTAGATATCTTACTTCAGAAATCAGCATCAAAAGTTGTTGAGCCTACTAATTCTTCCCCTAACTCCATTTCTCTCCCTGGCTCTTCTTTTCAATAAAAGAAGTCATTTAAAAGTAATCTGTAATTTAGTATCATTATAATTTTCCACCTAAAAAGTATAACTAATGTATATGCAGAAATTTTAAGGCCTTTTGTAATCTGGTGCCACCAAACCTACCCTCCATCATATTAGTAAATCCTGCTGTTGAAATGTCCTACCTCATCCTCATCCTCTGAGAGAGTTTTTAACCCTCCACCCCAGAGTCTTGATACATTTCTAATTAATGCATGAAACTTTTCTTGACAATACCTAGCCACCAAGATTGTGCCATTCCATTTCCCTTTACGTTGTAAATTTTAAAAGTAACACAGTATTTTTTAGTGTTCCACTCATTTGTTCTAGGTGTAAGCACAGTATTGTACAGTACAGTGGTATTATATAGTATTAACATATATGTGTGCCTAATACTCTCTTCTTTGTTTATTTTTAACTGTGAGCAATGGCCATATTTTACTCTCAGAACTGTGCACCCAATGGACCGTACTGCCAGGTCACAAGACATTTTTGCAATTCATGAATTTATCTGTATAATGCCATTATCAGAAATTATTAACTTTGAAATACTAAGCTAAACAAAAACAATACATAGATGTTCTAGCTTCAGAATTTGGATTTTAGTAATACTTGGCAATTTCAATTTGTCTTGACAACATGAAAACTTATGCAGACTTTCAAATCAGTAAAAAAATCAGGATTGAAATGAGCAATTCTCCTAATATAAAAGTTAATTTTGAAAGAGTTAAGTATACACTGGAAGCTGGAAGCTGGAAGCTAGAGCTTTCTCTCTTGGGCGCTTGCTGTCTCTCTCTCTCTCTCTCTGTCAGACTCTTCAATGAAATCCAACATTTGAATTTTGTCTAAAAGCGTATTATTGGGGCTACTGTTATTAGTCATTTATATCAATGACTACCTTTAATCTTTCTATCTAAATGATTGTTTACCAATGTGGAAGACTAATTGAAATTCAATACCTAAAAGTATTTCTGGGCTAGTATAATGTTATGTAATCTATGTGGATTACTACAGCATACTAAAAAGGTTGTTGGGCAAGTAAATACCATGTTTAGGATTGTGCTGATTTGTGTATAGTTCATTTAAAGTCAGGGAATCAATCCAGTGACCTTAACATTGGATAGCAAAAGAGCCTCCTCCATAGTCCAGGGAAACGTTTATCTCAGTTGGAGACCTCCCTTAAAACTTAAATACAAACAAGACTGGTTCAAAGATGACCAGTATTTTAAAGTGTTTTAGGAGAGGCCTCTTTAAATTCTGGGGGAAAGTGCCAGATTTTATTTGTGCTGCTGAATGTCTCCTTTTAGAAGGAAAGCTAAAACAGACACAGTGACAAATAAAAGGAGAGGAAAATAACCAGTTTTGAGTGTCTGCTCTGTATCAGACATCATGCTAGGTGTTGAGACAGATCCTCTTAAATTCTTAAAATAGCTACCTAGTTTGAGTACACTTATCATATAGAAAAAGAAATGAAACTCCAAAGGATTATATCCATGTGCCCTGGGTCACAAAATCAGTAGTGGTGAAGCTAATATTCAGATTTAAGTCACCAAGTCTCCAAACACCAAACCTTTCCAGCACATCTGACTTGATAGAGATGTTATTAGATGTATTTTTCAGCTCTGTTTTTAGGTACGTAAATATTTAGGATTGGTAGGTCCCCTTGATGATTTTATCATTGTGCAATAATCTTTGTGCTACTATCTTATGCCCTGAAATCTACTTTGTCTGATGTTAATATAACTACTCCAGCTTTCTTTTGGCTAATGTTAGCATGTTAACTTGTGCCTTTATATGTGAAGTGCTTTCCTTGTAGACAGCATATAGTTTAGTCTTGCTTTTTTAATCCAATATGACAATCTCTGCCTTTTAATTGTGGTATTTACACCCATTGGCATTTAATGTGATCATTGATGTCCTGAGATTTTAATCTGTCCTCTTGCTATATGTATTCTATTTGTCTTATTTGTTTTTTGTACCTTTTCTTCTTTTTCTGTCTTCTTTAGTACAATTTTATTTTAATGATTATAATTTATTTCCTCTCTTCGCTTATCAACTGTAAGTCTCTTTTATTTAATGATTACTTAAAGGTTTTAACATACATCTTTAACTTGTCACAGTTTACCTTCAAGTGATATTACACCATTTCACATGTAGCATAACAAGATTACAATAATATACTTCAATTTCTCTCCCTCAAGCCTTTGTGGTACTGTCGTACACTGTATTTATATAAGTTATAAACTCCAGAATATATTATTATTTTTGTTAGAACAGTCAATTGACTTTTAAGGTGATTTAAATAATAGCAAATTCAAAAAAAAATATTTACCCATGTAATTACCACTTTTGGTGCTCTTTATTGCTTTGTGTACATCCACATTTCCATTTGCCTGAAGGGCTTCCTTCACTATGTCTTGTAATGCTGTTCTGCTGCTAGTGAATTCTTTCAGCCTTTGTATGTCTGAATAAGTTTTTATCTAACATTCGTTTCTGAAAGATATTTTGGGGGAGGTAGGGGGAGGGAGATCATCAGGATAAATAGCTAATGCGTGTGGGCCTTAATACCTAGGTGATGGGTTGATAGGTGCAGCAAACCACCATGGCACATGTTTACCTACATAACAAACCTACATGTCCTGCACGTGTATCCTGGAACTTAAAATAAAAAAAAAAAGAAAGATATTTCTACTGGATGTAGAATTCTAGGTTGATGTTTTTTTTTTTCTTTTTCTTCCAGTGTTTAGAGACGTTTCTCTACTTTCTTGCAGAAATTGATTCTTGATTGTATTATTTATGAGAAAAATAATGTCATTCTTACCTTTCTTCCTCTGTACTTAATGTGCATTTTTCTCTTTTTGTTTGTTTGTTTTGTTTTGTTTTGTTTTTTTGAGATGGGGTCTCGCTCCGTTGCCCATGCTGGAGTGCAATGGCTTGATCTTGGCTTATTGCAACCTCTCCCTCCTGGGGTCAAGCGATTCTCCTGTCTCAGCCTCCTGAGTAGCTGGGATTACAGGAATCTACCACCACACCTGGTTAATTTTTTTTTTTTTTTTTTTTTTTTTGTATTTTTAGTAGAGATGGGGTTTTACCATGTTGCCCAGGCTGGTCTCGAACTCCCGAGCTCAGGTAGTCCACCCGCCTCAGCCTCCCAAAGTGCTAGGCGTGAGCCACCACGTCCAGCCTTTCTCTTTTATATTTTTAAGAATTTTTTCCTTAGCATTGGCTCTAAGTCGTTTAATTATGATGTATAGTTTTCTTCATGTTTCTTATGCATGTGCTTCATTAAGCTTCTTGGATCTGTAGATTTATGTTCTTATCAAATTTGGAAAAATTTTAGCCATTATTTATTCAAATGCTTTCTTTGTCCCTGCCCCTCATTTGGAGACTACAGTTACTCACATAATAGGCCACGAGACATTGTCCTCACAGATCACTGATGTTGTGTTGAAAATTTTTTTCTCGGCCAGGCATAGTAGCTCACACCTGTAATCCCAGTGCTTTGGGAGGTGAAGGTGGGAGGATCCCTTGAGGCCAGGCATTATAGATGAGCCTCTGCAACATAGCGAGACCCCATTTCTACAAAAATAAAAACCTAGCCGGGCACGGTGGCATGCACCTGCAGTCCTAGCTACTCAGATGGCTGAGACAGGAGGATCCCTCGAGCCCAGGGGCTCCAGGCTGTGGTGAGCTATAATCATGCCATTGCCCTCCAGCCTGGGCAACTGAGCAAGCAAGACTCCATCTCCAATAAATAAATAAATAAACTAATTTTCTCTGTGTTTCATTTAGGATAGTTGCTAATTTTATGTTTTCAACTTCATTAATCTTTTGTTCTTCAGTGTCTAATGTTAATCCCATTAGTAGTTTTGTTTGCTTTTTCCATATCACATGATAGTTTTTACAAAATCTCTAAAAATTTGATTTTGGTCTTTCTAATGTCTTTTAATGTCTCCATTAAATTTTTGAATATATGGAATACAGTTATAATACTATTCCAATGTCTTTGTGTGCTAATTCTAACATCTGTATTAGTTCTGAGTCATTTTAGATTGGTTGATTTTTCTTCATACAGAGGACTATATTTTCCTGCTTATTTGCACTTTTGTAGAATTTTTATTGTGTATCAGTGGATTTTACCAGTTTAGGTAGCGAATATTTTGAATATCTGTAAATACTCTTAACCTTCCTTCTGGGGTGCACTTAAGTTAACTTGATTCTCTTGGGTCTTGCTTTTAGGTTTTGTTAGTTGGGACAGAGTATCATTTAGTCTAGGGTTACTTTTGCCTTAAAACTGAGGCAAACTTTTCTCTCCAAAGTGTCCCACGAATTAGGAGGTTTTCTAGTCTGACGAATGGGAACAGGCCCCATGTGAATTTCAGGTACTGTTCCTTCTAATCCTTCAGAGTGGTTCTTTCCCCAGAGTCATGTCGTTTCCTCACATTTTGCACTGGTTAATGTTTTCTGGGATACTTAAAGTAGAACCTTTGCAGATTTCTGTGATTCTTTCTCTTTGTAGCTTTTTCCTCACTGCTGCTGTAAACTCTAAGCTGCCTTGGTCCCCTCAGACTCCCAACTCTTTTCTCTCAGCTCAGGGAGTTGGATGGGCTCTATTTTGGTTCCTCCAGTGCTCCATGGCCTGGACCCTCTATCAAGGGAGTAAGCTGGGGCAATCATAGGGCTCACATCATATGTAGCCCCTCTCTCAAGGAACATGTTCTTCAATGCCTGAAATCTGCTGTCTTGAAAAACCATTGTTTCATATATTATCCAGTTTGTTGTCATTGTTTTGAGACAGGGTCTCACTCTGTCACCCAGCCTGGAGTGCAGTAATGAGATCATGGCTCAAGTGATCCTCCCACCTCAGCCTCCCAAGTAGCTTTTTTGTTGTTTCAGGCAGTGGGTTAAATCCAGTTTCTTTTGTTCTGTCTTGGTTGGAAGCAGAAGTATTAGGTAGACATGTCCATTGAAGGGTTTTCTTTTCTTCTCCAATTTGGCAGCATTTTTAGGAAAGTATTTCTTTTTATCTTGGTTTTTACTTTTTTATTACTGACCTGTATCTTTTATCATAAGAATACAGTTGTCCTAAATCTATTTTTTCAATTGTCTGAATTTTCTTAAATGATTCAAGGCAGAACAAATGAAGAATGCTTTCTTTTGAGAATTCCAAAGTTGTATAGATGGTGGGTATACTTGTATAAATCTGGTTGATTATTACCTTTTATGTTATATTGTATAGATTATAAGGTAGAATGGGCTAGGATTGCTTTTTTTCCCTGCCAGTAAAAGTTCACAGAATCCAGTAAATGCCAAGTATATCCAATAAAGAAACAAACACAAATGATAAGGATGTTTTGAGTTGACAAGCTTTTCTGTACAGTTGTTATTTAAGGGATAGGGTATTGAACAATGATTTCTCTAAGCAGCAGTTCCATATGCCATGACTGTATAAACTTATACATTATAGCTAAAGGGAACTTGCATTCTTTCCACTCCATTAAAAATGTACTGTGATTTTCTTAACTTCACGTTATGAGGCGTGGATTTAACAAACTTTTTTGGGGGGTTTGGCAAATGGCAATTGACATATATTCCCTCATTTTTTAAATGGTAGTATTTGCTATGGCTTTGCTTTTGATGACTGTTAGTCAACTGTTTCTCTCTTGAACAAAATGGTGTGCTCTCACCAGCCTATCACACATCAGACTTAGAGCCATGACATTTGAATTTATTCATTCCTAACTTGTTATTTTAAGAATATCCTCAGATATTATTGGGCAATTACTATCTTTCAGGCAAGTGCTAAGTTTCAAGCGTGTATGGTGAAAAGACTTGATCTTTGTTCTCAGCCAAGGAGCATTTAGTGACAAATAATCATTATAACACATTGTGATAAATTATTTGCTGAGTTGTTCATGTGTTTTACAAATATTTACTGAGAATCTGCTATGTGCCAGATATTAATACAGGCTGTGGGTTTATAGCAGTGAATAATTGCCTAGTCTCATAGAGCTAACATTTTAATGAGGAGAAAAATGATGATGTGGAGGGAGTGGGAGAGTGGAGAAATGCTAGGAAGATAAATTAGAGTAAGAAAATGGAGCTTGTCAGTGGAAGGGTGTTGCCTTTTTACAGTGGTCAAACTCTTGTTGTAAGGTGACATTTGACCCAAGACCTTAAAGAAATTGAGAGGATAAGTCACTCAAATATCTGGGGGAAAGTGTTCTAAACAGAGGCAGATATAAAAATAAGAAAGGATGAGTGTGCCTGCTGTGACTGAAGAGCCAGAAAGGGTCCAGAATGGCCAGTGGAATGAGGAAGGGGAAAATGGCAGGAGGTGAGCTCAGCAAGGCAGAGGTGAGGAGAAGCTGTAGCTGGACTGAGGAACCAGATCACCTGGGGCTTTATTAGCTGTGAAAAGGATGTGAGTTTTCATTCTGAGTGAGAATCTGAGTAGAGGAGAGACATGAAGGGTTTTGGGGTTAGGAGGATCCTTCTAGGCATTGCCCCATGAAGCAAGGGAAGAGGCTCATGGGCTGAGGGCTGGGAAGAGTTAGAAACTGTAGCAATAGACAAAATGAGAGATGGTGAGAGCTTGGGCCAGGATAATTGTAGTTGTGGTGGTGTGAGATGGTTCAACTCAGGATTTATGTTAAAGAACCTATCCAGTGAGTTTGCTCAACGATTGGATGTAAGGTATGATGAGAAAAAAAAAGGTTTGGGGCCTGAACAACTAGTGCAAGAGAGTTGTATTTCACGAGGTGAGTAAGAACGTGGTGGGATCAGGGGATTTGGGTAGGTTAATACCCAAAGGTAGGTAGAGGAAGGAAGAATTTGATTTCAGACCTGCTATGTTTGAAGGACATGTTAGACACCAATGGAGATGTCAAGTAGACACTTGGATTTATGAGTTTAGAGTAACAGATGAATTTTGGGCTAAAGATAAAAATTTACTAAGACATAATTTAAGTAGAAAAACTTACATACCTTGATGAGTACTAGATAAAAATATCTAAGATCATCCAATACAGATCATTTTTATGGAAATGGAGAACCTAAAGCCCAGAAAAGTAGAATGAGGTGCCCAAGGACACAGGTTTTTGGCAGAATTCGTGTCATTTGATTCCTTGTCTTCTACTATTTCCAGTCCAGCACGCAGTGTTTTATTCATGCTGATATAGTTCAGAAATGGGGGGAACCTTACTAGTACAAAAGCCAGGATAGTAAGCAATGGTATAAGGCAGTGTTTAAGAGCACAGACTCTGGAACAAACTTCCTAGGTTTATTCCTCATTCTCCCTCATACCTACTGTATGACCTTGGTTAAATGATATAGCTTCTCTGTGTTTCAGTTTCCTTATCTGCAAACTGCAATTGATAATAATAGTATGTACCTCACAGAGTACTTGGGAACTTAATTGATAGGACATAAGTAAAGCATTTAAGTCACTATGTTAAGTGCTATCCAAGAGAAGCTGCAGCTATGATTTATTATTGTTATTAATAATTATTATTCTAAGTCACTCATTGGGAAATCTTCAGAAAGTCTTTTCTTTACACTTAGTTTTCCTAGCTCAGATGCAAAATAATAAAGTCTTCCAATTGCTTCCTCTTTAAGATTCTTATTTCAGAGTGGAAGCCATGAGCTTTCATTACAACTACTTGGGACCCAGAATTAGCTTATCTAGGGGGTATTTAGATACTATGGAGTAGTCATATTGAGGTCAAATATTCTCAAATCCCCTCTATCCAGGGTTGCCTGTTCATTCCCTGACATTCGCATCTACTGGTGCTTGTAATTGGTTGGTAGCATGCTCTGCTCTATTGGAACAGTGTGTTCTTTTAATTGATTGCTTTCTGTGAGAATGGCTTATCTGCCTTTTTCATTAACATTCATGATTCTGTGACACTTCATTCTCTCCATTAATAGCTTTATGGATGTCTTTTTAATAGAGATTTAATCTTGCCTTTAACATTTTAGGCAATGTCTTGGTTATCTACACTGTAACATCCCATTGTTGTGTGTTTATGTTATTAATTCATCATTGTGTACTAATCAAAACAAGTAAGCTCCTGTTTTTAACACCCCATTCTTTGTGGATAACAGTTGATTTGTGGCAGGTTCTAGATGAGTTGAATATTATAATTTATGAGTAACATTGGTTAATTTTCTAGAGAGAATAATGAGATTATTAAGTTTTTTTTTTTTTATTATAAAGGGGATTTAGTAACCGTGTCAGTGAAGAAGTGTGAAAGTCTCTCTTTATTTCACTGGTTAGTGTGTGATTATTTTCCTTTCTCTGCCTGTCTTAGTTCATTGTCTGTTGCTATAACAGAATACCTGAGACTGGATAATTTATAAAAGAAAGAAGTTTATTTAGCTTGCAATTCTGGAGGCTGGGAAGTCCAAGATGGAGTGGCCGCATCAGGTGAGGGCCTCATGCTGCGTTATAACATGATGGAAAACACCACATGGTGGGAGAACTTGCGGGCGGGGCGGTGCAAAAGAAACAAGCACGGGAGGCTGAGCTTGCTTTATAACAACCCGCTTTCATGGTAACTAACTTACTCCCATGAGATTAACACACTCTCATGAGAAAGACATAAATAACTCTTCATGATCAAATTACCTCTTGAAAGCCCCACCACCTCCCAACCGTGCCATGATGGCAATCACATTTCAACATGAGTTTCAGAGGAGACAAGCCATATTCAAACCATAGCACTGCCTGACATGCTAAGTGTCAACCTTGAAGTAAATCAAGTGTGTTAACAGAAGCAAGTTATCCCAAGATGATTGGTCATGCAGATGGTAAGCAGTTGGACAGCAAAGATTTAATTTTATATAGATTATGCATATCAACTAAATACCATTTTTTCCCCTGACTTATTTGCTCTGTTTTTTTGTCATTCATGGTGGCATTCATGGAACTTCAACTCAGCATGTGTTAGTCTTCTAGCCTCTCCTCAGACTTTTATTAACCTTTGCTGTCTTGGATGTGAATTTTGTTCAATATTGTTTGGTAGGTTCTTGATCCTTCCTCAATGTCTGCAAGACACTGAGAATATCCTCGTTCACACTTTCAAGATGATCTTCCTATCCTTAGGCAGATAAGACATGAGCTTGGAGCACAATGTCTTCGTCTCCTGGTCACTGATTCCTCTGGACTACAATGATGTCTGTTCTAGTAAGTAGAATAAGGTTCACTAAATGAGGAATAAACATCCTCAGATATTATAACTCTGTCGCCTTGTAGATGACTATTATTTTCGTTCCATCAAAGGACTGGATAATCTTTTTTCTTTTTTTTTTTTTTTTTAATTTAAGAAATGATTTGCTCTGTTGCCCAGGCTGGAGTGCAGTGGCTGTTCACAAGAGTGGTAGTAGTACACTGTAGCCTTGAACTCCTTGCCTCCAGCAGTCCTCTTGCCTCAGCCTCCTGAGTAGCTAGGACTACACACGTGTGCCACCTCGCTTGCCTATCAACTGGAGAATCTTTACATTGGCAGCTGTATTCCCCTATACGCCCATAGGCTGACACTCTCATTCCAGTGGGGTACAGCTTGACTGTCCAGAAGTACGCTATTTGATGCAAAAGGGGCAGGCTGGGTCCAAGCAAATATCTTCTCTTTGCCATAGAATCACAGAATTTTCGGGTTGTGGGGGGATGGGGTCATGGAAATAATGTATGTTTGGTCCTTCATTTTATTGATGAGAAAAGGAAACTCATAAGTGGCAAGTATCTTTTCCAAAATGTAAGTTAATAGCAGAACAGGAACCACTTACTAAAAAGTCTTTTTCAATCCTGTGTTACCCCCATGGTGAAATGGAACAAGAAACAGATGGGTAGAGTAGAAATGGTATTGGGTTTGGAATCTGAAGATGTGGATTTTATGCCCAGGTTTATTGTTACACAGTAATTATATGATTTGGCATAATTAACTTCCAGCATTTTTGAAATTGTTTTTTATCCATGGAATGGTGAGTTTGTCAAAGACCCCACCAACCTTCATCTGAAATTTGTTGTGTATTCATATACATTGAATTACAGCATATTGTTATGCTTAAAAATCTGTTAAAGGTTGTGATTTGATTAAAACGTTAGCTAATATGGAAATATACCATGACCCCATTTTCTTCTCTCCCGTATTCCTTCAGGCCAGAGGAAATACAGTTTTAACTTCATAATTGCATATTCTTATCTACTCTGACAGCTACACCTCAGGGTCTCACCTCTTCTGAAAAGAATTATAATAATTGGGCATTCTGTGACCTTCCTGTCACAATAGATGGGTATTGGAGACTCCAGAAGGATTTTTATTAGTAGTGTTCAACAGTATTTCCCTGTTAAACCCAAGAAAAATAGTTCATCAGACATCTCAACTCAGAGCTGCATCTGAGCCTGAGCTGGTATATGTTATCATTGTCTTACCAAAAAATTATATTTGATCATTTGTCAAAAACGTAAAAAAAAAATTACCTCTAAATCCGTCATCCAGAGATAACTACTTTAGACACTGCATATACTTAGACTTTTTAAAGTCTTTTCAGACATTGCATATATTTTGACTTTTTAAATGCATGTTCATAAACATATACATATGTATAAATTTAATGCACAATGTAATTACATACACATTTTTTAATGGAGTAATACTGCATGAACTATTTTAGAATCTGCTCCTTTCATTTAATGATACTTTTTTTTTGGTTCACTCTGCCTTAGCATCTACCTATTTATTGAAATGTGTATTGGGTCACTGTGCCTAATAATGTATCTATTTATTGAAATGTATTTGTGGGTTCACTGTGCCTCGGCATCTTCTGTACTTACTGAAATGTGTGTGTTGGTTTACCGTGGCTCATCATCTACCTATTTTTTGAGCTGTGTGTGTTGGTTCACCATACCTCAGCATCTGTGTTATTTATTGAAATGTCTGTTCTGGTTCACTGTGCCTCCACAACTATCTATTGAAATGTCTATAGTGGTTCACTGTGCCTTGGCAAATGATACTTCTTGATCAGTTTTTCATGTGGTTAAATTTTCTCCTACAACATCCTTCTTAATGCTGTCTGGTATTTCTTCTGTATGGGGCACAATGATTTATTTAATTAAGCCATTATTATTGTACATTTTGAAACCAAAGTACAGTGTCTACATGTGGTAGAATTTCCCCTGTATCACTTAAATGAGAAGGTGTTTCTCTTTAGAATTCTGATGAGTTAGAAGCTAAGATTTCCTAGTACAGAAACTAGAAATTTAATCTCTACTGCTTGAGAATCTTGTTGAAGAATTTCCATTTAATTGCTTTTTGTTGTTTAATATCAGTTTCATTAAACTTTCTCTAAAGCATTTTGACCTCACTTAAAATTGGGTCAGTATACATATAGAGAGAGTCTATTTTCCCAGGTAGTGGGTTACATGCAAGGTAAGTTATAAGTCTGGGCCCCAAACCACTTACATTTTATTAGTAAAAATAGCAGTATGAATAAGGCAATTACAATAGAATAAATGTGTTGTATGGTAGGGTCTGAAAACTTAAATGCTAACTGAGGCCAAGCACGAGTATAGAGGTCTAGGTGAAAATTATAGGAATAATTTGAGACTGTGTTCTCCATCTAAAGGGATCAGGTGTTATTATTTAACTCAAACTCAGTTATTAACATGGGAAATAAAGACGTGGAGTAACTAGGTTCTCTGATTTTTTAGGAAAAGCTGAAATTAAATTTTTTTTGAGAAAAACTCCTAATTCTTAAATGTTGGCAGTAGTTATAATTGTTTTTAAACATAGTTCTGTCCAAACAGGAGATGTCTGCGACTCTACTCTAGCCCATATACCTAGGTAAAGCTGGCTCGGGGGGCAAGTGGTCAGCAATTTGAGAGTCAGAAAATCCTTCAGAAAGATAAGGCTTTCCTACATTCATCATTCCGAGGTTAGTTTAAGGATAAGTATAATTTATAAAAACAACAACAACAGCAACAACAAAAAACAGAAGACTTCAAGTAGGCAATTACTTAAGGGAAAAAGTGGAAAAATGACAGTTTATAACTAGATTTATGCATCTTTAAGTCCCCCCCCCCCAAATGAAATCCTCTTTAAAACCTTCAATTTTCTACATATCACAGTAAGTGCTTGGTAATTCAATGTTATCAGCAGGAATTGTGGCAGGGTTCCTTCCACTGTAGGTAATCAGGAAACATCTTTTCATTGAAATAATAATGTAAAAGTTGGAGACAATTCCGACATCACTTATACTTAAGAGTGGAATGCATCTGAAGTGTGTGTTGAAATATGGATTATGATTCTGGGGGATCTTGGAGATTCACTGAGCCGGAAACAATATAATATATCATGGTAAGAGAGTGTTAACACTCATGGCTTCTCTGTTCTGCCTCCTCCATCTAAGTCCCTTTCCTGTTATTCACTTTGTACTGTGAAAAAACTAGACTACCTCTTCAGAAGCAAAGGAGCAGCATAAAATGAACATGAACACTTCCATGGATAAATCTGCTGGTATGCACCATATCCTAGGCCTAGAAGATAGCGACATTGGTCTAATATGTTGCCTTTTTAAAAGAGTTCCTGTCGAGTTGGAATAGCTTGTAGCCACAAAACATTACAGTTGGTGACTGAAGAACAAGGATTTAAATCAGCCCTAGCTGGCTCCAAAGGTTATGTTCTTTCCTTAGAACCAAACAGAGTTTGACTTCTTTGAGAATTATCTAGCTTCTTCTGCTAGCATTTTACTTTTTTTGTTACTTTGGTCACTTGGAGGAGAAATGTGACCCGCTGGTGTTGGTTGTCAAGACACACACTTAATGACACTAAGGGGGTAGCCTGTCCTGGGTGCAGTTGAAGCTCCACAGCCAGTGGTGGCACAAGAGTGACAGTACTGTCACCTCCAGACTGTTCTTGACCTCACTTGGCATATTGATCTTCAGCCCTGATCCAATTATGTAGCAGGGTGACATTAGTATTTGTCATCACTCAGCTGCTTTCGTTGCTCCTCCCTAAAAAGATTTTGAGGACTCAAAAGTCTCCAAAATAGAGATGACCTATTGATATGCCTGCTAATTAATTCTTCAAAAGCACTTTGACCTCAACTCCATATTTTTTCCTCTGTGCACATTTATGTGGCTTTATGGCTTCCCAGTCCCCCAAACAACAAATAATGGCTTTACATATTTTTAAAAAATGAGATGTACTCATTTTATAAAATCTAAGTAACATGGAAAAATAAAAAGAAGACAGTTACAAAGCACCTCCAAATCTTACTTGACAGATATAAAATGTTATGATCTGGGAAATATCAGCCTCTTCAAATATACGGATAGAAGGATGAATGAATGGATAGGTAGACAGGCATGAATAATTTTATAACAATGCTAACCTGCTGTCCATGCTATTTTAAAGTTTAAACCTTTACATTTAATAAAATGAAACTGGATAACCTTTTGACTTCTGATTAATTTTATCATAAAAAATTAGGAGGTTGGAGCCATAATGGTATTATAACCATTAGAATGGCTGAAATTAAAACTACTAAAAATATAAGGTTTATATGAGGATATGGAGCAACTGGAACTTTCATATAGTCCTGGTGGAAATGTAAAATGATATAGACCCTATGAAAGAATATCTCTTATAAAATTAAATTTACCCCTATCTAATGATCTTGTAATTCTGCTGGTATTTATTCAAAAGAAATGAAAACCTATGTCCACAAAAAAGTGCAAGAGTGTTCAGATTTGTTCCTAATCACAAATACTTAGAAATTATATAAAGAAACTGTATAGTCATGTAATGGAATAATAAATTTTAAAAGGACTATTAATATACACAATGACATGGATATATTTCACATTATATTGAGCAAAAGAAGGCAGGCATAATAGAGTATCTCTTGTATGAGTCCGTTTATATAATGTTCAAGAACAGCCAAAACATTTCTGTGGTCATAGAAATCAGAACAGTGGTTGCCTATGAGATGAATGGGAGGAAGATTACCTGGAAAGGTGCAAAAAGGAAGTTTCTGGGATGATGGTAACATTCTATATCCTAGTTGGGGCATTGGTTAAACAGCTACAGTTTGCAGATGTTTCTCGACTGACAATGGAGTTATAGGCTGACAAACCCATCGTACAGTAAAAATATCTTAAGTTGAAAATGTATTTAATACACCTAACTTACTGAACATCTTATCTTAGCCTAGCCTGCCTTAAACGTGCTCAGAAAACTTACATTGACCTACAGCTGGACAAAATCATCTAACACAAAGCCTATTTTGTAATAAAGTGTTGAATATCTCATGTAATTTATTGAATACTGTGCTGAAAGTGAAAAACAGAATGGCTTGCCTCCACTGCCCAGCATCACAGGAGAGCATTATACCATATATCACTAGCTTGGGAAAAGTTCAAAATTCAAAATTTGAAGTGTGGTTTCTACTGTCAGTGTGTATTGCTTTCACATCATGTAAAGTTAAATCCTGTCAGGCAGGGGGCACGGTGGCTCACGCTTGTAATCCCAGCACTATGGGAGGCAAAGGCGGGTGGATCACCTGAGGTCAGGAGTACGAGACCAGCCTGGCCAACATAGTGAAACCCCTTCCTTACTAAAAATACAAAAATTAGCTGGGTGTGGTGGTGGGCGCCTGTAATTCCAGTGACTTGGGAGGCTGAGGCAGGAGAATCGTTTGAACCCGGGTGGTGGAGGTTGCAGTGGGTAGAGATCATGCCATTGCACTCCAGCCTGGGCGATGGAGCGAGACTCCGTCTCCGAAAAAAAAAAAAAAGAAATCCTTTAAGACCACTGTAAGTTGGGAACTGTCTGTATATATATTTGTCAGAACCCATCACACTGTGCACCCTAAGATCCGTACCCTTTGTTATATATATCTCAACATAAAAATTTAAAAGCAAATGAAATTTAGACATTTTAGTTATTACATATTGTCTCCCTGTTATGAAACCAGAGATTAACACACTTGTGCTTTCTCCCACCTCCCCTTATGTTGCTTGTGTTATTTTTTTCTTTTTTTCAGGTTTCACAACATTCATTCTCTGATCTACAATCATAATGCCCCAGTTGTTTAGTCTTAGTTCTATATTTAAATGGATTCTGTGCTCACCATTAATCCTTTTGCCACAGTTTTTCCATGTCTGATTATTTATTTTTATTCATTTCTTGTTTATCCAAATTTTCATTGTCAAGTCCTTTTTTTTTGGTTTGTTTATTCTAAGGAAAGACTCATGGGTGTGCTATTTCCTGAGTTTTTACATGTTTACAGATGCCTGCCTTTTGTTTTTATGCTTGAATTGCAGATTAGCTGGATTTAATATTCTTGGGTCATACCTGTTTCCTTTTTTAAAGACATGGGTCTTCTGACACTGAATATTATTGTGAAGATATCTGTGGTCAGCCTATTTTTCTTGTCTTTCTCCCTCTAGTAGATAACTTCCTTTTTATATTTGATACTTGAAGTTTTTTTATTCTTTTAAGATCCCAGATCAAAGAACAATTTTTTCTTTCTTATGTTCAAAAACTTATTCAAGTTATAGCTCGATTTTTTAAAAATTATGTTTAAATTTTTGCTGGTGTAGGAATGCCCTTTTGATCTGCACATTGACTTCTTCCTTTATTCTGGAGAGCTTTTTTTAAATGAGTGTTGTAATTTTCTGTAGTGCCTGGTTTTGTTTTGTTTTTTAATATGAACACTTCTGTGTGCAGAACAACAATCATCTTTATGTTTGTTTATCTCAGTTCTTCATGTATTACATTCTCTCTCCTTCCTTTAATTTCTTTGTCTTTCCTGCTGCACTCGGTGTGATTCTCTCTCTACTCCATGCCATTAATTAGATTTTCACTTCCTCTGCCCCTTGCTATTTCTAATTTGTTTATTAACTGCATAATACTATTGTTCTGTTTTCCATGCATTTCCTGATTTCTACAGTCTTCCCTTTTGGTCTTTTGTTCTATCTTCTAGTCTTTGGTCCTTGTTTTATAGAATTCATAGTTTTATGAAGTTTTTATAGAATGTGACACATTCACCGAAAGTCTTCTTATGTTTCTGGGGTTATATTTCTTACAGTCTTAGTTTACATATGTCTTTGCATGCTAGATTTTTTTCTTTTTGTAGTATATTTTTATAATTGTCCTCATTTCATCTCACTCATACATAGTGGAGGCCACTCTCCACATCATCTGTGTGCTCTGACCACGCAGAAGTGAGTTCACTTGATCTTATTTCTACTTTATCTGGGACTAATTTGTCTTCCAAATCCCCACCTACCATTTAAGGGCTGGCTATTAGCTTCAATGCAGTGCTTTTAATCCAAGGGTGTGAGGGTAGGGAGAACTCAGCTGGAATGGAGTACAGTTAGGGGTCCTGGGTATGGGTTGACCATCTCCGTGTGTCCAGGACTTTCCTAGATGAAGCATGCAAAGTCCCACATCATGAGAAACTTCCTCAGTTCAGAGCATAAAAAGATGGCTGGTTACCCCATCTTTCTCCTTTAAGTTGTTTTTTTTTTTTTTTTTTTTTTTTTTTTTTTTTTTTTTTTTTTTTTGAGACTGAGTCATTTTTTCTGTCTCCCAGGCTGGAGTGCAATGGCAGGATCTTGGCCCACTGCAACCTCCGCCTCCCGGGTTCAAGCAGTTCTCCTGCCTCAGCCTCCTGAGTAGCTGGGATTACAGGTGCACGCCACCACACCAAACACTAATTTTTGTGTTTTTAGTAGGGATGGGGTTTCACCATGATGCCCAGGCTGGTCTCAAACTCCTGGCCTCAAGCAATCCACCCGCCTTGGCCTTCCAAAGTGTGGGATTACAGGCGTGAGCCACCGCATCTGGCCAAAATTTTTTGAATACCCTAGGCCCCTGCCCACTCCATGCAGCCATGCGTGGTTCAACTTGACTCCAACTCTGCTTAGTATCTTGGAATGTGGTCAGGGTGCCTTGGTACCTACAAGAGTCTAGTCTCAAGGATTGTTTCTTTCTTTATAACTTTCAATTCCAATTCAACTTCTCCAGTTTAGAGAATTTAAGTGAGGATGTTCAGGGTTTAGTCAGCTGATCCTTTTTCCTCATTACCATGTGTGGGGCAGAGGACACGGGCCAGATTCAGAGCCATGCTAGAGTTTTATTCCTTTCCTCCACCTGCCACTTTTCAAAAAATAGCGTATAGTGTCATTTTCTTGCTTAGTTCCTTTAAAAAGATATTTAAAAATTTTTTATTAGCCATTTGAAGAAGGAGATTCAGGAATCGTGTTTGATTCCACTATGGTTACCTGGTTCATTGTAAAACTGTGGTTATCTCAGTCAGTCAGATGATTTAGCCTTGTATATCATCTCTTTCTCCTTCCATCCTGCCCTCAAAATGCACACATGAACAGCTCTTTCTGTATTTCCCATATGAGTATGCAAGTGAAAATATTAGGTTTGAGAGAGCTGAGAGCCAAAACGCAATCAAAAGCACAATGGATTAGCCCATGAATTGAAAATGTGCTCCTTTCTTGCAGGATTTGTAAGTTTAGATGCTATCATTTGAGAACTTTTATTTCTAGGTATTGCTTCAGATTGAGCACTATATTTCACATGGAAACATTAATGATGATGTGATTTTTATGTTGAGCTTACTAGTTCTCTTAAGACTTATTTTTTCAAGAATAAGAAGATTATGATTCTTCAACAGGAATGTAGTGGCTCAGATTTCCAAGGACTGTGTTATTTGGGGCAATGAGTGCGAATGTTGGAAAACTAGTGCTGGCTCTCTCCATCCATGTCCTTAGCGGAACTGTTTTAATAATTTTGTGACCATGAAAGCTGGTCAAGCAGTCATAACCCATGAAGTCAAGAAAGGTAAGTACAGTCCTTACTTCCTGAAAAGGTCAGGAAAACAGTGATACAGCCTAAAAGAGGGTAAGGTTTGAGTTTTGAATGAAAATGAGAAATTATTGCAAATAAAATTCAGAAAGTAATTTAGGGCACACCTTGAAAAGTATTGCTGAATTCATTAGCAGGATGTAGCATGTGCTGTTAGAATAAAAGGCATTTACTGCTACTCTCCCTGAAGAGGGATTTTTGCTTGGTTTTATTTTGCTTTTTGTGGTGGGGTTGGGAGTATTCAAAAATCCACATAAATTTGAAGTTTTGTGCTTTTTCACCTTTCTCTTCTTTAAGCCTCAAGCAGTAGGTAATGGGCCATAAAAATGATTATTTTTATATTTGTTTTTGTTAGCCCATTTTTTTTCTACTCTAGAACAATGAAGAAGCTTGGCCTATTTTTAGATTATGATGTATCTGTCTGCATATTGCATTTCACTTGGAATTATTTGCTTTATATTGAGCTTTTCAGAAATATGTGCAGTATAAAAATTGGAAATTTTAAAATATACTGTGTCTCTTACTCGATTGTTTGTTTACTCAGATTATTGCTAAAATAAACAGACATATTTAGTGATTGAAGTCAGAAGTTATTACAATGAGCTTTATTTTATTTACATTTGTTAGCTAAATTAATTAGCACTTTAATGCCTCTTTTCCCCTTTAGGAATGTTGTAAAAAGATACTTTTTTCTTTCCTCAGAGATTAGAATGTCTTTTTTTTTTTCATGGAAAGTAAAATATATTAGAGAAAATTATTCAGTGGATGCTTAAATGCTAATTCCAAGCTAGAATAAAAGGTAGTACATTTATTTTCACCTCTTTCCTATCCTTCCACCTTTTTAAGGCAAGTGTGGGGCTTTGGGGAAAATGAGCCAATAAAGATAAACAACATAAAATCACAATGATATGGCTGGAAATAAAATCTGGCCTACTTTTCAGCAATTTCTTGCTGTTCTATATGGTGTTCACATCATGCATGGGAATCTGACTGCAACACATTGTTGTGTAGGGAGGAATTCACAATAAGACAGATCCTTCATTGGTTCCTTACAACAAATACCAAAATACAAAAAGGCCCTTTTTAAAAATAAAGCAAGCAACCTCAGAAATGGAAGCCAAGGAGAGCATTTATGTGAAACATCATTATAGTAATATGTGAAGGTCTTCCTAAAAATCTAATCAATTTATTTGTATAAATAACTTCTTAATTTGTAGTTGGTAGCCATGCACTTCGGATTGCCAATTTAAAATAAACAGCACCTTATACTTAATTAGTTATCAAACATTTTAGTTGAAGATGGCACAGAACTTTTTTAGTTTCTGTGTTTGACTAGATATTTTTGTATATTCTCTTCCTAAATATTTCATAATGTTAATGCAGTTGAGGTTGGGTCAGAATAACAAAATACTTTTCCTCCAAGATGATGTACACATTGTCACCCATCACATTTTTTTTGCTATCAAAATTTTCTAAGCTTGCTATGACCTACTTAAGGGTCTTACAACAAGATTAAAAATTCTAGGGAATTTTGTTCCACAGACAGCGGTGGATTCAGTGCTTGTACTTGTATTTCCCAGCTTTGTTCCTATGGAGATAATGGCCAGTCTTATCATGCAAACCCACTGCCTTCTTTTTTGGTAGACATGCTTTTTGTTTTGACTCCCAGGAAGCAATACTGTTTGAATTGTTTGTTGGACTTTGTAAGGTACCGTGCATGTATCTTTCAGTATTTCATCAGGAGACACTTTATTGACATGTTCACCTCACTGTAATTCTGGTTTGTCAGCATTTCTCTTATAAACCTGTATGTTTCAGCGGTCCATTTAATAGTTTTAAGAATGTTCTGGAGTAAAGCAAGCACTCTTCCCGTGGCAATAAGATTAATTTGAAGAGGCTTGAAGTGATGAAATACACATAGCAAATTCTCTTTCAAAAAAGCCAGTTGATGAATTGCAGCTCAGGAGAGAGAAAAGAAAGAGTGGTGGGGAGTGAGGGAAGAGGCTGGAACTTGATTAAAGGTTAGGAATCAGTGCACACAATGGAAGGTTATAAGAATTGGGCCTGGTTTTCTTTCTGAGAAGTTTGTAGGAAGATGTGATCAGTCTTTAACACTATAAAGCTTATATGAGGAAGGACAGAGAAGAGGGAGGGAGGGGAGGAAGGAAAAAAGGAAAAGAAAACTGTGAAGATAAGAAAGTGGAATTAAGGTTTCCTAAAGAAACAACAACAAAAGCCTTTGGTGTCTCACTTTCACCAGGTGAGGAGTGATGCTCAACTCCACTGAAACCCAGCAGACAAGACAGGGAGTGGAACGACTATGTGAAGGATGTCTCAGTTGGGTAGGCAATGCACTGGGCTGAAGGCCATCCTTATTTGCTAGGTATCTGAACCAACCCCTCTTTCCACATCCTTGGATCCAGTGTCATCCTTTCTTGCTTTTTTGTGATTGCTAGTGTCTGATTCTTTGACCTAGTTGTTAATAGATAGTGGTAGTATGATGCTCCTGCTATTTGTATAATCTTCCTGCTGTTTTTCCCTCTGCCCTGTTCTGGTTGGTGGTACTACATGAAGAGGACAGATAGGCATAGCTTCACTATGTTACACTGCAAATCACGAGAGAACATGGACCAGTGACTTCTGCCTTAAAAGGCATCATCCTTGTCCTACATTGAACCTCTTCCTGAGTATTTGCCATAGATCGTGGCCAGTGCTTTTACAAATGACAATCCCCCAAAATTCAAACTTGCTTTTAAAAAGTTCATGAACTGAGAAATCTGAGGAGCTGACTTAGCCTATTGCTGCAGCACCTGTTGGGTCCACGAGTTCATTGTATCATCAGAGCTCTCTCCATCCCTCTGTGAAGACTTCTTCTAGCAAGCTTTGTCCATGTGGCTCTAGGCTTTCGTCTGTCTCAGAGCTCAAAGTCCCAAAAGATGAAAGATCTTTCTCACCAACTCTGGTTAAAGTTTGAAGGAAGAGTCTGTTAAGACTTTTCTCATTGCCCAAATGAGAGGGTGTAGAATGTGTGGGGCCTGTAACCCTCAAACTACAGGAAATAAATATAATTATTAGAAAAGATGAAAGGCAAGCTGCACCAACAATGTGTGTTCACTACAGCCACCTTGCTCCTGTTTCATGATTTTTGTAGTTTCATTGTGGTTTAGAAATACTTGAAGGATGTTAATCCATTATTTAGCTGCATTAATTGAGGCCAAGTGGGTTATTCACAGTTGACTTTGAACAGGAATTTTGTTTGTACAGCTGAATGTATGTCTCAGATTTGAGCATTTGCTGTTCAAATCCAACATGAATGCCCATCCCAGCCCTTTTCTCAGTCTTGAGGTGTGTTCTCCTTAGAAAACAGATTCCTGTATGCTTGCTGTTACACTCCCAAATGCTAGTTTAGGCTTAAAAGGTCATCTTTTCTGCATTCTGCAAAATGAAGATCCTGATCCTCTATATTGTTCAGTAGGAATCTGAAGCCAGCATTTGAATTGGAGATGTGACATGCCAGTAGCAGAGTTCTTGATACCATGAAGTTTTCATGCAGATGTAACGGTTCTCCTGTGGAGCTGCTTTGCTTCTATTAAGAAAGCAAATTCAAGTCATTTCGAATCAGAAAGTTACATTTGCAATGATTTAGATATTCAGATCTTTTTTGAGATATTATAGCTATTTAATTGTCATGAATATTCAGAAAAACAATGAATCATGATACTGTTTCATTTTAGCCATATTTTGCACAAATAATTTCTTTCTGTGTTGCATCAGTAGTTTATACTTCTAAGAATTAAGTGGGCTTAGATTGGTTCGAATTAGTGTCTCCTTCTGTGGACACATGCAAACAAACCACCCAGTGAGTGCAATTACCGTCTCCATTAACACTGCTGTCTGTTGGAACTAATGAATTTCCATGTAAGTTCAAGAGTGACTGCTGGCTGACATTTTAGATTATTCAACCAGAGTGACAAGTTCTATCCTTTAAATTAGCATGGAGGTTCAAGGGTTACTAACAGTTCTCATCCAACCTCAGTTTGACTTTGCAAAAGATGTTGCAAACACCAATTGCTGGTCTCGTACTGCAAATGAATGGTAACATTTTATGAATTATTTTTCCCCCATTTTATTTTCCTCCCTTTGAGGCTGTTTAGGATTTTCATTTTTATACAACAGTTTCATATCCAGAACCTGCCTGAAAGAAGCAATTCTATGCTGTATAATTTGAGAGGTTAAAAACATTCTTTCTTCTCCAGGGTTGCCAGGAGACTCAGATATGCTGGGGTGTGAAGAGTGGATGTGCATTCTTCACACGGAAGGTTTAATTGAGATTTTGTTTTCTGGGAGTGGCCATCCAGCCTTTCTGTACTTGTACATTCACAATGATTAACTTATCAGGATGTGTTGGGTCCAGTGGACGCCAGTGATGGAGCACAGAACCAAGGAATGAGCAGGCACATTTCAGAGCTGGGTGCCACCAACTAAGTGATGGATTTTTCAGGCGCAGCAGGAAGGGGTCAGATGCTGAGGAGCAGAAGAAGAAAAACTCAAAATTGTACCTTACTTGCAAAATAATATTGCAAGATAAGCACTACTGGGTATCTGATTTATATTTGAGGTAGACAATAGGAAAGTTCTAGCCACAGCATTAATTATTATGTTTAAATAATTAGCGGTCTAAAAAATAATCAGGACCATGTGAGCAGGTTTGAGCAGTAGGATGATTCAGTGTGAAATGCTTGTTGTCTAACGCTGAGAGAGAAATGGACGAAGGGAACCCAGTGAGGCAATTAGAGACCTTTTGTAGCAAGACTGAGACATCAGCAACCTGTGCTCAGTTTTCAGTGCAGCTGACTGTGTCAGAGAGCAGAGCACTGCTGTCTTGCTGTGTAGATGATGATCAGAAGTGTTCATTCATCTCTGAGTTTCCATTTTGCTTGATCCAAGTTGTTGAGAAAGCTTTCCTTTGGAGTTAAAGTTTCACCTACTTGCTAATTCTTAAAGAGACTAGCCAGATCATTTTAAGTTATTATTCGACAATTACAATTCAGCCATTTCATTGGGCTGATAAACCTTTAGTGCTGAGATTATGCTAGTGAGATGATGTAGTTCTGTGTTTGCAATAGTGGAGTAGCGGTTTTCAAACAAGCATTGATAGGTCCTTTTGATGCAAGGTCTGATCTCCATTCTGCCAACAAAATACTTTCCCTTTAGGAATAGGAATATGTATTCTCAGAGTAATATGTAAGGAAGATATAAGAAACCATTTCTTATCTTTGCTTTTACCTATTAGATTCTCAGCCCTCAGAGGGCTTGGATTTTGAACATATTAACATATTCCTTTGTTGCAGCCTTCTTCAGGTTAATCTTTTTAAAAAGTCGATTTACCACTTCCCATTGCCTTCTCATCCCTCTGGGACCTGTACTTCATGCTCTAGTGATACTTAGCTACCAATTGCTCCCTAGATGGCTTGCTGTTCCTTTCCTTTCTCTCTTGCTATCCTTTTCGTCATTTAAAACTCAAGTTCAGGGCTATCTTTGTCATGGAGGCTTTATTGTCTCTCTCCCAGATGTATCGTTAATCCTCTTCTATGTACTACTGCGTACTCACCTTTAGTTCTGTCTTTCTCAAATGGAATGGTAACTCTTTGGTTTCATGGCTCTCTCCTTCACTAGACTGTGAGTTCGGAGAAAAGACTGTGATTTACTCACCTTGTCTCAGCTTCTTTTCTTGGTACTCAAATCAGTGCTTAAGAAATGATGTTGAAGGAAATTGTGTTTGGAGAAGGATGTCAAATAAACATTTGAAAAATAAACCCAGTCCCTTTCTTTTTTCTATTTTCTGAGCCTGTGCCTTGATGGCTCCATACAATCAAAGCTCTTTGGTGCAGCCCGGTTTCTTAGCACGTGAGTCTTCCACTTAATTAAGTTCATTAAATCTGCTTTGACCAAAATAACAAAAGCCAAATGAGCTGATATGTATCATTTGCCTATCAGTTTGGTGCAAACGATTTTTTATTTAGTTAATTGAAATTAACTAAAAACATAAGTAAAGGACTGGGCATGGTGGTTCATGCCTGTAATCCCAGCACTTTGGGAGGCCGAGGCAGGTGGATCACCTGAGGTCAGGAGTTCGAGACCAGCCTGGCCAACATGGTGAAACCCTGTCTCTACTAAAAATACAAAAATTAACTGGGTGTGGTGGTGCACACCTGTAATCCCAGCTGCTTGGGAGGCTGAGGCAGGAGAATCTCTTGAACCCGGGAGGCGGAGGTTGCAGTGAGCCGAGATTGCACCACTGTACTCCAGCCTGGGCAACAAAGCGAGACTCTCTCTCAAAAACAAACAAGAAAACAAAACAAAACAAAAAAAGGAGTAAAGAAAGGTAGCCTGTCTCTATACACAGTTCCTTTTTCTGGGCCTAGAGGCTTGGGACTTTAGAATTCTGTAAGAGTCTCAGATTTCTCCAATGTATTTGTGAGGTTGAATTATGTTATTATTTATCCTTTTTAATAGTTGTCCCAAATGATAAAGTACCATTGAGTAGCAAATGAGTTCATCCAAGCTCATTATGTCCTTACCTGGCCCAGCCGAGCAACATTTTCTGTTTACAGCTGAAGATCAACCTCCCACCTCAAGTCACTTTCAGTCATTTCCACTCTCTTTAATTTGAACTTTTGTTGCATTTCCAGTGGAAGTTCAAAGTGCCCTTGAAGTGAGATGACCAGGAGAGTAATAGGCAAGGGAATGGAAGTTGGAGAGCAGGAGTGGAAAACACTTTCTGTAAATGGTTCGATAGTATATATCATAGGCTTTGGGGGCCATATAATCTCTGTTCCGACCACGGGACTCTGTCATTATAGTGCAAAAGCAGGCATAAACAGTAGGTCAATGAATGAATGTAGTTATCTTTCCATAAAACTTTGTGGACACTGAAATTTGAATTTTATATAGTTTTTACATGTCACAAAATATTACTCTTTTAAAATTTTGTCGAAGAATTTACAAATATAAAAGCCTTTCTTGGCCCACAGGCCTTACAAAAATAGGTGGCAGACTGGATGTAGCTGGTAGGCTGTTATTTGTTGGCCCTCTTTTAGGGCAGCGGTCCCCAACATTTTTGGCACCGGGGACCAGTTCCATGGAAGACAATTTTTCCACGGACAAGGGTGAGTGGGGGGGATGTTTCAGGATGAACTGTTCCACCTCAGATCATCAGCCATTAGGGCATTCAATTCTCATAAGGAGCGTGCAACCTAGATCCCTCACATGTGCAGTTCACAATGGGGTTCACGCTCCTGTGAATCCAATGCCGCTGCTAATCTGACAGGAGGCGGAGCTCAGACAGTAATGCTCACCCGCTTGCCACTCACCTTCTGCTGTGCGGTTGGGTTCCTAACAGGCCAAGGAATGGTACTGGTCCATGGCCTGGGGGCTGGGGACCCCTGTTGTAGGGGACAGGTGTGCAAGTGGTAATGAGGCCTTTATTAAGCTCCTCCTATGTGTTTGATAATATACTAGTGTTAAGAGTTCTGGGAACTCAAAGTTTAGTGGAAGAGTCTGTTGCTTGTGCAGATAGAGAGGCGAGTGCAATGAGAGGGGCTTGCACTGGGTATCATGGGAGTTCCAAGGTGAAGCCCCAGGGTTGGGGGAGTTGGCTGTATGCTTGTGTAGGAGTAGCCAGGGAAGGCTTTCTGGTGGAGGGGACCCTCTCTTAGTTGAGTCTAAAATGATCAAACAGTGAATGGGGCTGTTCTCAGCAGAAGGAAACACATGAGCAACCTGGAGTTAGGAAGCAGCATTGTGAGTGATAGGAACTACAAGGATCTGGTGTTGCTGATAAAGAAAATAAAAGATAGTGAGAGAAGAGACCCCAAGTGAGGCAGGCAGTGGGCCAGGCCACAGAGGGTTAGCACTTTATTTCATTAGTCATGAGGATCCATTGAAGGGTTTTATGTGAGAGGGATATGATTGACTTCGTTTGGATAGGTCATACCGGCACCTGAATGGAGGAGGAATCAGAGGGGCTGAGAGGCAGGAGCTATCATTAGGGTGGCTGAAAAAGGAACTTATCACATTGATAGAGTTGGCTATCCTCTCCTTGGCCAGTCAGCACTTTAAACTAAGACCAGAAGGGCAAGAAGTCTCATAGGTCTCACTGCTAAAATAGCTCAGATGCACAGTGAGTAGCTACTCTAACCCACGGTATAAATCGGAAGCTGGGTCTGTTGTATTCCTTGTCCTCATCCAGGGAATCTTGGAGCTTGTGGTGATTTCCCTTGCATAGAGCCTAATTGGAAGCTCAGTGAGAGCTTAGAGAACTCAATGAGAATGAGGTAGAAAAGGCAGCTTTTTATTATTATTATTATTCATCACTGAATCCCTAGCACCCAGCATGGTGTCGGCGTATGGTAGATGCTGAGTGAATATTGAGGATTTGGCTTATGTCAGCATTTGGAAGACATCTGTACTATCATCAATGTCACTAAATACTTTAGGTTGGTCTTCAACATTTCTGTTGATTAGTGCTTTCTCAATGACCAGCTGTGTTATGCAAACTAACTTTCTTAACTTGGAAATTTGGTTATTTTGTGAGTGTATTTAGTAGCATGAAATAATGAGAAAGAGGTTGTCCTTTCCTGTGAAGTTCTGTAGCTTAGAATATAAAAGGTAAGACATTTAGTTCAGAAAGGTTTGTATCACTTTGCTAATTATACATTATGCACAACCAAGAACAGGCCTTGGTAGCATTGTTCATTAGAGCCCCAAATTTAAAAATAACGAATGTCTGTCAGTATGCAATAAAGAAAGAAATAGTGTTATTTTGAGCAGAGGTATGACGTGATCTACCTTAAGTTTTGGAAGAATCACTCTGGCTGTCAGTGGAGAATTGACTGAGGTCAAGGTTTCTGAAGCAGGAAGAGCTTTAGAAGGCTGTTAATTATCCAGGCTACCCATGATGGTAATTTGACTAGGTTGGCTTTGGTGCAAGGGGCAAGAAATAGCCAGATATATACTTTACAAGTAGAGGACAGTATTTGTTGATGGGTTGGGTAAAGGATGTAAGAGAAAGGAGGTAAAGGACTTTTGGCCTGAGTAGCCGGGAATGCATTGGCCATTTACTGGGATGGAAGGCTAACAGTAGAGCAGATTTTGGATTGTGGGTTGAGTAGGGTGGGAAAGAGAGTTCAGGAGTTCGGTTTAATAGAGGTATTAAATAAGAAGTTGAATATACTAAGTATACTAATCTGGTGTTCAAGGGAAAAGCTCCAACTAGAAATATCAATTTGGGAGTCTCAGCGTTTAGATGATATTTAAAGCCAGGAGGCTGAGACAGGCCCCGTGTGATGCTTGAATTATCCAGTATAATCATTACATTTTTAAGGCACATTGATTATTTTTATGAAGTCATTTTATGTGAAAATTGAAAGCATTGCATCCTTGTATCTCCTCAAAGATACATATATAAATAGTCTTTCTTGAAAAACAAGTCGAGATGAAAAACAGAATTCACGTATACATGATAAACATTTTCTTGCCACGGAAAGCCGTGAACAAAGCAGTTTAGGAAGGACACGCATTGAACAGCATTTATGACTGATAAGGAAAAGAGACATGTTTCTGTACTGCGTCACTTAGTCTGCTGGCTGGCAGTAATGTGAAATATCAAAGTTTTATTTTATTTTTTTAATGACATGAAAAGAGCTAGAATATAGATTAAAGAGTAAGTCTGTTTTTGAGAATAATTTTTGTTAATTTCTTAAAGACATACAATTAATTGATAAGTTGAGGATTTTCTTTATGGATTTTCAAGTTGCAGAAATAATGCTGCACAAGGTATGCACCCCCTTTCAGGGATGGAGCACAAAATGCCTGTCTGCCTATTTCTCTTTCATTAGTATTCTAGTGGTTGGATTCCAAGGACAGAGTTTTTAAAAACAAACAAAAGCCCTTCAATATTACTGATTTAAAAAATAGTAGAAAGGCTAATAACCTAAAATCTCTGGTCTCTGATCCGGAAGGCATGATGTCATCTAATGTTGTGCTTTCTTCCTGAGCTTTTGCTCCGTGAGAAGCAAAGGATGTGTTTTTATAAGGGGAAGTGTAACTGTGCTCTGTCACCCTGTCTGGCTGCCTTGGATGCTCTTTACAACTTGAATAGGAGTAAACACCAAATCTTAAGGGGGAAACAGAGGCTTTTGCCAAAGCTCTCTGCATTAACTCAGCACCAAATTCAGGTACATCTCACAGCTTCAATGCTTCTCCCTACACATGCTTCCCTCAGCTTTGTAGAGCAACTCTGGAAATCATTCATGAAGGATACGTAGAAAAGGCTTCTCAGCTGGACACGGTGCCTCATACTTGTAATCCCAGCACTTTAGGAGGCCAAGGTGGGCAAATCATTTGGGTCAGGAGTTCAAGACCAGCCTGGCCAGCATGGTGAAACGCCATTGTCTACTAAAAATACAAAAATTAGCTGGGCGTGGTGGCGGGCACCTGTAATCCCAGCTACTCGGGAGGCAGAGGCAGGAGAATCGCTGAAAAACCGCTTGAACCTTGGAGGTGGAAGTTGCAGTGAGCCGAGACCACGCCACTGCACTCCAGCATGGGCAACAGAGTGAGACTCCATCTCAAAAACAAAAAAAGAAGAAAAGGCTCCTCTTTGATTGAAGTGGTACTTGAATTCTGGGGGCAATTTACAGGCCTTTCGCTTCCTTAGCAGGAAATTGCAGCCCAGGAACCAGAGTTTGGATATTAAGAAAATAAGCATTTCATCAGGGAAACATTTACTGATGCTAACTGCTTGCCAGGTGATTATAGGAGTAGTCAAAGAAATGGTCAACATTGACAGCTCACATGCCTTTGCTGCCCAGGTGTGCTCATCACTGTGCTGAACACCATCCATGTTCTCCATGGGACTCATTCCATTCCCACAGAACCCTGTGAGGCAAATACTGTTATTACCCAAATTTTACAGTCTGAGGAAACTGAAGCACAGCACGGTTAATAGCTGGCTGGGCTCACATTGTTAATAAGTAGCAGGAATGGGATTTGAACCCACCTGTGCAGAAGCCTGAGCCATGCTCCTCACCGCTACTCTGTGCCTGCTTCCCTCTCAAGGAGCAGTAATTACAGCTGGGACAGCCATCAGCTGGTCAGGGGCGGAACCCTCTCCTGTACCACCACCGAGCTTTGTGACCTTTGGCAAATTGCTTCTCTTGTCTGGCCCCAGCTTTCCTCATCTATAAAATACAGATAAGAATACCTACTGCAGAGAGTTGCTGTGAGGAGTACTTGTACTATATTTGTGGATACTTCTGGCTCAGTACATAGAGTGGTATCCAGTCTGCGGTAGATGTTCCGTAAACATTGAGTGAGTGATTATACCGCGCTAAACACATACCACAGCATTTCCTAGGGGGAACTGAATAGAGACAGAGGAGATTGCATGTGAAGGGGAAAAGGTAAACCTTTCTGTTCTAGGTGTTTTTCACACTGTCATGACATAGAATATAGTACCAAGTGAATGTCCCTGCTCATGGTTAGTGGTCTTTTGCAGTTTACAATTTTGACATTAATCGGAAGCATAAATAATCATATGCATATTTTTTCAACGTAGCATTTAGTATGCCCTTCACATGATACTGAGCTTTCTGGGGTTTGTACTGGGCCTACTCTGTAGTCTGTTAGTGGTGGAGATCAGCTGGCTCATGTAAACTGGGGAAGCTCAGGGCGAAGAAACTCTGGAAGAACCCGTAGACAGGGCCTTGATCCTTTTTGTGTATAGTTGTGTTTGACAGCTGTGAATGGTTTGGGAACCCTCTGAGGAAATATTAGACTAGAACTCCCCTTGCAATAAATAAATTAAAATACATAAACTTGAAGGAAGCTGTTGAAAGATGGGGAAAATTAGCTTCAGAGGAGACATGGGAGAATTCATGGAAATGATGGGATCCTTTTTGGATGAAATACTGTGCTTCTTCTGGTGCTCAGATTCATGGAGTGGACCCATCTGACTTGCCCATGGGAAGGCGTTAGACTTCCTCCTGCACTGTAAGCGGCCTCAGGAATTTTTATTCCACTTTATGTGTAGAGCTATGGATGAAATTCAAGTAGCACTTCTTTTCTGAGCTAGTCAAAGGATAAATAGGTATTGTTTTCTATTTACTTTCAGTTGTATCTACCCCTTTTCTTCACCTAGGTGTAGGCCCTTTGAGAACAGATACCTAGTCTCCTATATAGATGAAACATTTCATATCTCTGGTATTTACCTCATCTATATAAAACATAGCTAAGAACTAACAAGTAAGTTTCTGAACTACCAAAACAGATTTGCCGAAGTGTGCTAAAGCTCCTCATATTCATTGGTAGCATTTTATTGATTCTTTTTTATGCTTAAATATAAAAGGCTGATTTCTGGAGCAAAATAGTTTAGAAGAGAAAAATCATAATGGCTTTGGGCGTCAGCTTTTGTCCTTTGTGTACCCTCTAGTGTTCGTCCCCCAGCATGGCTGGACATGATAATGGGCCATCTCCCATCCTCACTTGGCCTCCACCTTCGTTCCAGCTGTTGTTGTTGACCCTTTCAGAACTCTGGGGAGAAATGGGCAGGAAAACGAAGTACAAATAGTTGGATAAGTATAGAGAAAATTTAAGGAGTTATGCTGAGAAATCCCAAATGAAATTTGGATTAGATCATGTGTTAGGATTAGATCATGTTTTACCAAAGTTCTGATGGTGACAGAACATGAAAGAAACATCTAAAGCCAGGCCATTGTGATTGGCAGTGACCACACCTTTTCATTATATTCTAGCTCCCTGAAAAGCCCAGCTTTAGTTCACTTATTAAATTTCCTTAATTTTTTTTTTTTTTTTTTTACTTTTAGGGTACCAGTGACTCTTTGGCATAGAAAGCAAAGTCAGTTTGGGCCTATCTTCTGTGCCACATGGTCTTACGGTGCTCTCAGGTTTGAGTTTCTGAAGGTATGATCGTTTAAGTCGGAGACTACAACACATGATTGACATTTCCCCTTTTTCCAAAACAAATGTAAATTCTAAAATATTGGTTTTTCACGAGGCCAGTCGGGATAAGCTACAGACTGCATGAAGGGCATTAAGTGTTCAGACCGATACTTGTTTTGTTTAGTTTTGTTTTATGCTTTAACAAGCAAAAGGACCTGCCACAGCTGGGGAATAGTGTGAAGGTGAACTTTTTTACCTGGGGGGTTCAAGATTGATGCACAGTGAGTAGCTTTATGTAAGTTACTTCTAGCAGGACCCAACTAGATTTTGGAAAACTGACAGAGTGATCTATTATTTCTACACATGTATGAGGATAAAAAAGGTTCAGTCTTGTGGCAAAGAAAGGAAAATATTAGCTCTTAACTCATCTGTTTTGAGGAGATCTTGGTTAGCCTGTCCTGTTTGCTTATTGTCAGAACTCAGGTGGGTGCGGAGCAGGTGGTGATTGAGAAACACTCAGTACTTGTATATATCTGTCACACAGCTTCAAACACAATGTAGGAAAGTTTTTCTGTACAATGCTGGGTATTTTTAACTCTGCAGCTCCAATTGTAAATTGGGATTTTCTGCCATAATATGACTTAGTTCTAGGCTTAACTCCTAGGTAAGCAAACAAACAAATTGACTTTCCTGGTTGCCTGTGTTTTTAGGAAGAACTCACAGCAAAATGCAGAATTTTTTTTAAAGACTTCATCCCCTAGTAGGCAAATCTGCTATTCTGGATTTATTAAAAAGTTTAAAAATTGAACAAACATTTAGTATACTAAAAAGACCTTAAAACTCAGTGATTAAAAAATTCTCAAAAAGTATCTTAATTTTTTAATTGTATTTCCTTTAGCTATAAGAGGTAAAGATAGGAAAGACAGCAGGGAAATTTATTTAGTTATATTTCCATTTTACCAGAAGCTGATAAACTTAGAATTTTTAAGCATATAACTTTGGGGTCTTGATGGCCTATGGTCAGTGTTTTGATCCATTCGCTTAGATTTAGAAATAGCTAAATTATTCATTTATATAGATTGCTTTTTAACTTCCAGAATTCATTAAAACTATATTCACATTAACACGTATTATTAATAGTGAAACTATTAGTAAATTGTCAATATAGTTATAAGATATAACTATTTGTTAGTAATAACAAATGACTGTTAGCAGAGGCTATAAAATAAGATAGTTTTTAATTACAGTCATTAATAAAAGGAGAAAAAGTCATATCTTATATGTACTTTCATGCAGGTACACCTTATTCTAGCCATGCTTAGTCATTTGAGCTCTTGATTCTTCTTTTTGTTAACGGGAATTATCTGTAAATTCTTGCACACCTAAGGAAGAATATGTCTCATCCTCAATTTAATTTTTGAACGTTGAATATATTTTTGGAAGTTTTAAATTGTCTTCCAAAAAATGAAATTCTTTGAATTGTTTAAAATTTTTATTTTGAATCTTATTATCTTTGGGCACTTGTTATTTCACTTTGCATTAGCTGGATTGCAATGTTATGGGTACCCACTTTGTATATGAGCACCAAGGGCATTCACATTGTCAGATTTAGTACATAGACAGACCAAGTCACCTCTGTTGATGGTCAGAAAAATAAAAACAAATGCAAAATTATCATTTGAACCAAAGAACTGCAAAAGATGGATCGTTCCTAATTAAACTATTGTGAAATCAGTGACTGCTTTTGGCCCTAACACCAGACCTGTTGTTTGTTTTTGAAGATATTTTGGAAAATTTATCTCATTTGTTTGGCAAGTTTCATAGTAGAGGGGAAAGGAGAAATATTTCTAAAGATTTTAACCCTAGCTAAGCATAGGGATTTTGATTTCCATGAAAAAATGGGCAGGGTGGGGGAGGGGGATGTAGGGAGTATTTTTTTCAAGTTTCTTTTAAATAGTGTAGCTTTTGGCAAACAAAGACAACCCAGATTTCAATTATTGTAGACAACATCTGGAATCAATAGTTGCTGAAATTTACAGTGAGAAGAAAGGCATGGAAAGCAACTGCTTCATTAGCTTATAAAATTGGAAGAGCAGAAGAAGAGAGGGCATGATTCCCAGGGGAACCTGGTGCCCTCTAAAAACCCTGAGGAAGAATTTAAAAGTTCATTTATAATTGATAAGTGCTGAGTTGGTAATGTTCATTTTTATCCTGATTTGGCTATTACAGTTTCATGAATTTTGCCTTAACTTGTTATTAAAATCTCTATGATAAACAAGCAGCATTTTTTTCCTTAATATCTTTTCATTTTAAAAATAGTCATTGAGAGGAAGCAGAAAGGCTTCATAGAGAATTTATAAAGTGGAAATAACAGAGTTTTATTAGTTTCCTAGATAAGCCACATGAATACTGGTTGCCTGTGTGTGTTTTTTTTTTTTTTTTTTTTTTTTTTTTTTTTTTTTAGCTGGAGTCTTGCTCTGTTGCCCAGGCTGGGTTCACACCATTCTCCTGCCTCAGCCTCCTGAGTAGCTGGGACTACAGGTGCCCGCCACCATGCCCGGCTAATTTTTTGTATTTTTTTTAGTAGAGACGGGGTTTCACCGTGTTAGCCAGGATGGTCTCGCTCTCCTGACCTCGTGATCCACCTGCCTCTTTTAGGAAGAACCATGAATGCCAGGTTTACAAGTACCATATGTAGAATGATGTGAGTGTTCCTACAAGGCCTTTCTAGTCCCAATACTGTGCAAGTCTGAAGAATGGCTGACCTGGGCTTGACCCAGATCCCAGAAGACATGAGTGTTCATTCCCTCAACTCCCATTGGTGAGGTAGCTACTATATTTTCCACAGGGGTTGGGATAGGGTGTGGTTGAGAGATTGGTGTTCTCAGTGCAGCTATGTTCCCTTGGGGAAAAGGGAAATGATGGAAGAAAGCAAGATGTGTTCATAATTATCCAGTCTCTCCTGAGGGCTGTGAACAGTATGGATGGATCGCCAGGTTGTGGCAAAGTTAGGATGAGGCTTTTCAGGAATCAAGGTTTTCTAGGCCAGGTGGAGAAACACAGTACTGAGGAAGAGTCAGCTCATGTTCATTGTGTCTCCACATTTGCCAAGACCTCTCTACCTCTCCCATACTATATTGCCTCTGCTATGTATAAATCCCTCCCATCACCCAGTTTTCATTACATGTGTAATTATTATTTCAGTTGTTTAATCGATTAAGTAGGCTATTATGAGGTAGCTTCAGAATTTAGTTACTGATTCCAACTAGCCAACTTTATAACGTTTCCAAAATGTAAATCCTTTGTAAGATGCTCACTGTAGTTTGAAGCCAGTGTCTTATTTTAAGTAAGATTTTAATAGTTAAAATCAGTTAAGCCATACATACAGTATGCCACAGAATTAATAACTTGTGATAGCTTCTGTGAATATCAGTAAGTCCTAAGACCTTAGTTAAAAATAAGTGTTATTATACAAAATGATTAGGAAGTCTAGATTCCTGCCAGAAAATGAAACAAATATATATAATTTTATCTAGATTCCTTTATAAGTCAGTGATAATTGCAGTGAAGCTAGAGAGTTTGATTCAAACCTGAAGATGATTACAGTTAATTGCAGGACCCATCGAATTTTCCTTGAAAATGTTGGCTGAAATCGCTCAAAAGCAATCTTTTAACCAAACACCCATATACAAATTATTTGGTTAAGGAAGTAATATCTAAAGAGATCATGCCGTGTATGAAAATTGGACAAAAACGTTAATTTGTTTCCATTTTCTGAAATAAATGAAATGTTTTTCATTTTCTGAAACACTTGAAATTTCACCTGATATACTGAGTAGTCGTTTCAAGGATGCCTATGGTAGTAGTATTAATTTTGTACTTTATGTTAAAGAAATCAAGACTAAACTAAGTATATTGTATCCACTTCAAAAAGAACCCATTACAGGTTTTGATTGCAATTGAAATAATCCAGCTGTGTCTGAATAACCCTGTGACAAACATCATGATTAGAAATGGCTAAGGTTGCAAGGCAAAAATTATCAATGGATGTTATGAGATATGATGAAAAACAGTATATTTGCATAGTCTGAAAGTATCTTCCCTTAAGATACTTGTTACTTACAAAGGCAAAAATAGTAACGGTACAGTGGAGAAACCTGGGACACTTAACCAAGTGATCAAGGTTAATATCACCAGTAATAAAACCTATCACCATCATGTACCTCCTGATGAGATACACCAAGCAGGGCACACCATCACTTCTGTGATATTCATGCCAAAAATGCATATTCTACATTTAATTGTGAGGAAACAACCCAAAATTTAGAGATACTCTGCAAAATAAATGGCCAATATCCTTAAAAGTAGCCAAAGTCATGAAAGACAAATACCGAGAAACAGTCCAATATGGGAAGAGACTAAGAAAATGTAACAACTAAATGTGCAATCCTGGACAGGACAAAGATGACATTAGTTGGACAAGTGGTGAAATTTGCATATGAACTGGAGAATAGTTAATAGTATAAGTTATGGTTTAAATGTTTTTGTCCCCTCCAAAACTTATGTTGAAATGTAATCCTTTTAAAAACTCAGGTGTTGCCAAAAAGACAGTATTAAGAGGTGGGACCTTAAGAAATGATTGGACCATGGGGACTCCTCCCTTGTTAATGGGATTAAGGCCCTATTCAAAGAGGCTTCAGGCTGTGTTTGGGTAGTTTACACTCTCATGTTCTTCGTCCTTCCACCATGTGAAGACAAAGCAGAAAGGCCCTTAGCACAATGCCAGTACGTTGATCTTGGACTTGCTAGCTTCCAGAACTGTGAGAATTAAATTTCTTTATAAATTACCCAGCCTGTGATATTCTGTCACAGCAGCACAAAATGGACTAAGACAGTATATTTTTTCAACATTAACTTCCTGGTTTTGGTAAATGTACTATATTTATTTAAGAGCTTCACATTTGCTGAAGCTTACTTAAGAATATATCTTTATACTATTTGTGTTACTTTCTTCTTTTCTTTCCTTCTGTTACCAGAAAGGGGTCCTGATCCAGACCCCAAGAGAGGGTTCTTGGATCTCAAGCAAGAAAGAATTCAGGGCAAGTCCACAGAGCAAAGTGAAAGCAAGTTTATTGGAGAAGTAGAGATAAAAGAATGGCTACTCCATAGACAGAGCAGCCCTGAGGGCTGCTAGCTGGCTATTTTTATGGTTATTTCTTGATTATATGCTAAACAAAGAGTGGATTATTCTTGGAGTTACCAAGGAAAGGGATGGGCAATTCCCAGAACTGAGGGTTCCTCCCCTTTAGACCATGTGGGGTAACTTCCAGATGTTGCCATAACATGTGTAAATTGTCCTGGCGCTGGTGGGAGTGTGTTTTAGCATGCTAATGCATTATAACTAGCGTATAATGAAGTGAGGACCACCAGAGGTCAGTTTCGTTGCCATCTTGGTTTTGGTGGGTTTCAGTTCTTTACCACATCTTATTTTATCAGCAATGTCCTAATGACCTGTATTTTAGCCCTGCCAACATCCTAATTCATCCTATGACTAAGAATGCCCAACCTCCTGGGAATGCCACCCAGTAGGTCTCAGTCTTATTTTTCCCAGCCTCTGTTCAATATGGAGTCACTCTGGTTTGAATACCTCTGACAATTCTTCTTTCTTCCTTTCTTTTCTTCCTTTTCTCTTTCTTCCTTTCGAGACAGGATCTCACTCTGTTTCTCAGGCCGGAGTGCAGTGGTGTGATCATAGCTCACTGCAGCCTGTAACACCTGGGCTCAAGCAATCCTTCTACCTCAACCTCTTGAATAGCCAGGACCACAGGCACACACCACCACACCTGGCTTATTTTTGTAACTTTCTTATAAATCTGAAATTAATTCAAAATTAAAAGTTAAAAAAAGGCAGTGGGCTTAATTTTTTTCCACATAAGAATAATAGAACTAACTATAAGTGTATCTGTTTGCTGTGTACATTTAAAAATCTCTGGCAATATAAAACACAGAGGTGTAGAACTCTGTGAGGTGTAGAAGGAGAACTAGCCTGAAAGCAGACCTCAGCACATGTGAGTCATGGTTTTGTGAATGCTTTTTGGTAGGAGAGTACATCAGCACTTTAAGATGGTGTGTGTTGGGGCTGGGTCCCTATCTTCCAGTTCGCTTTTGTGGTATTTGCTGAACAATTAAGAGATCCTCATTTCTAGGTGCTCTGCTGGTTGGAATACTAGTCCCTTCCTTAAAGATGTGTTTAGTCTTATTGAGGTAGCAAAATTCCTACCGATGGTAGAAATTGATAAATTTGATAAAAACTAATAAAATGGATTAAATGCGCGTAAAAGAAGTGCTAATTGAATGACCAAGTGACAAAATCCAAGCACCTGAAGAGTTGTCCATCTACACATTCTGAACTGTGTTTTGTAGCAAACAGAAAACGTAGGAAACTTCTTTCTCATGACTTAATAACTCAACACCAGTGCAAAGTGTTATCTTCACCATTGTATTCCCAGTGCCTAGCACAATACTGGCACATGGAGAGTAACCATTAAATATTAATTTAATAAATAAGTCAACTGCACACCTTGGTGATTTCATCCCATTATATATTTAACTGACACTTGTTGAGTACCCACTAGGTGTCATGCATTGTGCTGGGTATTGGGAACATAAAGGAGCCGCAGAAGTAGAGGTGGTGAGTGAGTATCATCAGTGTTGGAGGGATGTAAATGGGATTGGTGTGGTGGAGTTAGGGTACAGGCTAAGCCTTCCTTGAGGATGGAGGGACTTAAAGGGGATTGGTGCAGTGGAGTTAGGGTACAGACTAAGCCTTCCTTGAGGATGTCAGGCCTCTGAGCCGAAGCTCAGCAGTTGTAACCCCTGTGACTTGCAAAAGCTTTATTGCTCATACAAAACCTGTTTGGTGGTCTCTTCACATGGACACGTGTGACAGAGGAGGATGCTTGCGTTGTTTTGAAGAAGACCTGTTAAGGGGACAGGAGTAAGAGGCCCACATGTCAAGTGGAGGGAAAAGCAATGGGAAAGGCATAGATAAGAGAGGTTCAGTGGGACTGTTGAGTCGGGGGTTGTAAAGGGTGAGATTGGAAAACTATGCAGGAGCTAGATTTTGAAAGAACTTTGGACTTTGTTCCTCTATTTCTCCATTGAACTGTTCACTGGCTCCCCTATCTCCTTGAGAAATAGTTTTTGACTAGGTGTCAATGGCCAGAGCTGGTAAAAATTAGTATTTGTTCAAAATTGGAAATTGGCTTAGTCATCAGAGCAAAAGGGGGAGTAATTGTAAGAATTTAGAGTTTGACTTCTTCTGACTGTAAGGCAATTTGTAGGTAATAATCTAGCAGACCTCTTAAGAAGTCAGCACTGGGAATGGGAGTCAAAATCCACATTGGAAAAAAGAATACCTATGAAGAAAAAATCAGAAAAAGAAATGCTTAGTTGTATGAGGAAGATGAGTGACTGGAGCTGATGATACAGGACCGAATATTATGCTGGAGAGAACGTTATAGAAGAGGCTGCAAAAATAAGCTGGGCATTTTAAAGTGGTGTGTGTGGAGGCTGAGTCTCTGTCTTCCAATTCACTTTTGTGATATTTGCTAACTTTTTTTCGTGACTTTCATGATACTGGGCTGGCCTGCTGAATCCCTCCGGTTGCGAGGTGGAGGTGGCAGTGATATTTGCATGTCCCACTTCAATTCTACTGTGTTATATGTTTTGTGACTTTGAGTATTTAGTATTCAAAGAGAGAAATCAGAAAAAAAAGGAACAGAGGGATATAACATTTCTTTTCTCTTACAGAAAAAAACTAAAAGTAACAAAAAGTCAGCAAACTTAATCCTGTATCTTAAATAATCTTAGTTCTTAATCTTAAATAATATTATTTGAATATTAACCATCTCACATTGGGAAAAGGAGGTTTTTTTCATTTATTTTTTCCAAATATTGGTGGTGGATTAAGTACAATTGATTGGAAAATGATATTTTATTAAAACAGTTTTTCATTTGGATTGTGGGAAAAGCAGTTGCCTTCTGTAACTTCATTCTCCACTGGGACATGAAGACTGTATTGTAATTTTTTCCTGCCTCGTGCTGTCTATTGTCCCTTGCACAAATAATACTGTTGTGCAGAATGAATGGTAAAAGTTGCATCTGCCTCCCTTCCTAACTCTGCCTTAGCATTTTTGGAAAATCCCTCTTAACCCCGTTACTTTCCTTATCAGTCTCATTGCCAAAGATTTTTTTTTTTTTTTGCTGCCTTATCAGAAAAAGCAGTATTATCAGCTTTTTTTCCTCTTGAGGTTCTTAAGCCTGGGTCTGTCTAAATTTAACTTAATAACGATTTCCAAGAAACTGTAATAACAGAATAGAGAAAGGGTTTTTTATTTACTATTATAAATGGAAGGCTTATTTTGGCTTTTGAATCTATAGCAGATTCAGATCTAGCTTCCAAATTTCCAGTTAACAATTATGATGAAAAAATTTTATTATTTCATATTAACTTACACATCGAATTCTCATATATTTGTTTGATCCTTGTGACATCCTGTGAGGTAGGCCAGGCAGGGGGTGTCATCGTGGGCTAGCAAATGAAAGGACCAAGGACCACATGGTTCATAATTGGTGGAGCTAAATCCCAAGCCTCCATCTAATTCACATTGTTACCCTTTCCTAAGTGCTAGGAGGCTTTTGAAATAATTGGGCTTTCTCTCATCTCATCTAGGATTTTCCTTTTGACTGGCTGTTGCCAAAATCTTAACCTTTTAATCATATTACATTGTTTTTAGAAGTATGGATAGGTGGATGCAATAATCAGCTTAAACTTAAAGGTTTTTTTTTTTTTTTTTTTTTTTTTGACCTTCAGTTCTTCTTGTAGCCACTTAGGAAAGGACCTTAGCATTTGTAACATGAAATCCAAGGTGAAGAGCCTGTTTATGACCCTTTGGAGAATAAAACGGGTTCATTTATTGCCACCGTGACAATGTCTTCAAATCTGAATGTGGAAAAATTCCCTCCTGATGTTGTTAATTCTCTTCCTTGTTTGCCTCTTTTTTTTTCTGTTTCTCTATCTCTAAAATGAGTATTGAAATGTCTGTGTCATAGAAGGTTAGAACTAACACATGAAAAACTTAGCAAAATCCTTAAGATAAAATAGTAATGCAATCATGTTATTTTTTCTTCTCCCTTAGAAAGAGGACTTTAAACAAATTGGGCCAGAAGTAAATTCTGAATGGGGAGTGCTTGAAAGCTTGTAAGAGGCTGAGCCCCTCAGGAAGCAGACCCTGAGATGGAGATTGGCTTGCAGGGTATTTAGCAGGAAGTCCTCTCGGGATTCACCCCAGTGCAGTGGCGAGGAAGGAAGCAGAACTTGCCAGAGGGCGAAGTTGATCTGTGATGCAGGCCTAGTGACAATCTTGGTCAGTTAAGTGGGAGTGGCCCTGCAGAGTTATACCAAGTTGTAGTGCCAAGGCCCAGCCTTCACTGGATGTAAGCCACCCTGGGAAGCAGCCCCAGCCTTGAGCAAAGCAGCTCTCTTCAGCTGAAGCCATCCCAGAAGGGTGCTAGGGTTCGAGGACTATCTACCCCAGCACTCCCAGCCACAGGGAGAGTCATTGATTTCCAAAGAAGGATCTGGGAGGGGCATCACAGTACCTACCACCATGCTTTGCCTTGGCCTTGTGGTTCAAGGAGGATGACATTCTGCAATCCCTGGGAGAGCTATCCTCTTAACAGTCAAAGGCAGCAACATATTTTCAGGTGGTACCTTTTAATACGTCAGAAACAATTACGTACCTTTCATTCAATATGCTTCTGATTTTTCAAAGTCACATAGGCCAGAAGAGAGTTGTGTGACATGTCTCAAAGGCTGACCATGATAACTGGCATAAGAATGCAGTCCTGCTTTTGAGTGTGCATATATTTGTGCCTCTTAGGTGAGCCTGCAAGGTGTGTGAGGCCTGTGGGCACAGCCTATTACCAGATGAAGGCAGATCCCAAACATGTGGCAGGTCTGAGGATCAGAAGATGGAACACAGCATTTCTTTATTCTTTCCAGTGAGTTCATTTGAACCATAGAGCAGTATCCAGGAGATACCACTTCATCTCCACGTAGTCCTACTGTGACACACATAGCCACCTGGGAGTTCCCTGCAGTTAGGAATAACCAGCTTGCTCCTAACTTCATCTTTTGGAGGGAAAAAACCGAAGGGAATAAAGAAGAAAAACAGTTCTATGCTATACTTTCAAAATGACAGTACCAAAAGAAATCTCCAAATGACTTCTGTCTTTCCTCCAGCCCTGTCCCAGACAGCTAGAAAACAGGGAAGTACCTTGAAATAGACTACTGATGTGTTTTTTTCCACCATATTTTATCTTTCCCTACAGTGGGGTTTTGTACATATGTAGAAGAGGTGACCCCTTTTCCTTTTCCATCATAGTTCTCCATTTCATGAACTAAAGTACCTGAGAAAAATTTAGTTCTCCTTGGCCAGGCATGGTGGCTCACACCTGTAATCCCAGCACTTTGGGAGGCCAAGGCCAGCAAGTTGCTTGAGCTCAGGAGTTTGAGACCAGCCTGAGCAATATGGCGAAACCCCATCTCTGCAAAATATACAAACATTAGCCAGGTGTGGTGGCGAACGCTTTCAGTCCGAGCTACTGAGGAGGCTGAGGTGGGAGGATGGCTTGAGCCTGGGAAGTGGAGGTTTCAGTGAGCTGAGTTCATGCCACTGCACTCCAGCCTGGGCGACGGTGAGACGCTGTCTCAAAGAAATGAAAACAATTTAAAAAAAAAAGAATTTAGTTCTCCTTAATCCCTTTCCTTTTTCTCTGTTTTTTCCAAATCTTATCAAGGTTCTTCAGAAATTCTACCCCTTTATCTCTTTTCCATTTGTGAGCCCCCCAAATAATCCTCATAAATGTTGATAAACCTTAATGGATACTTCCATGACACGCCAGAGCCGAATGTGAAATGAACATGGATGTAGGAAGGAACCAGTTTGAAATGTCTAAAGGTCTAAAGGACCTCAGAGGTCTAAGAATTCCTTTAGAATGTCTACAACACCAATGCCTGCTCCATCACTGCCTTCTGATGGACACTGCTATGTTTTCAGACCAGTGTTCAATATTTTACAAGCACTGATATACAATTTTATATTTAATTCTGGTGCAGTCAGCTTATTTTTGCTGTGAAAAACAACAGTTTCCTTTTGCCATGAAATAGGATTCTGTGGGCTAGCCTCAGAACTTGAGAAGAGTAGCTTTGTGTGTTCTGTGTTGTAAGCAGTTGGCTCATAAGTGACCTTTTAAACCACAACCTGTTCATGAGTTGGAGATCCTTTTAGCAGAAAGATGAAGCCAAAATCTGGCCTGAAGAGAGAAGTTTTCCTTCCTTTGTATCACAAAAGACAAAGCATTTTCATGATTTCTTTCCTGCATTATGTTCCATTCATCTTAGATGGTCAGCCTGTAAAGGGCAAGGGCAGCATGTGCTGGGCTGGAATTGACCTGTGCCAAGTAGAATCATTTTGAATATTATTTTGACAATGATGAGGAAGAATATGTTATTGTCTGTGGCTTACAGCTATGTGATTGACTTATAATAATTCTTTGTTTGTTTGTTTGTTTTGGAGACGGAGCCTCACTCTGTTGCCCAAGCTGGAGTGCAGTGGCACGATCTCAGCTCACTGCAACCTCCGCCTCCCGGGTTCAAGCGATTCTCCTGCTCAGCCTCCCAAGTAGCTGGGATTACAGGCACCCGCCACCACGCCCAGCTACTTTTTGTATTTTTAGTAGAGACAGGGTTTCGCCATGTTAGCAAGGCTGATCTCGAACTCCTGACCTCAAGTGATCTGCCTGCCTCGGCCCCGCAAAGTGCTGGGATTACAGGCATAAGCCACTGTGCCTGGCCAATAATTCTTAATACTTTGTTTTGATTTAAAATTTTAAAAGTCATGGACTGTTGTGATTGAGTTTCTTTGTATTCAGTTTAAACGTTTTAAAATGTCCATTGGTTCTTGGCATGAGCAAATAGCATCATTGAAACTAAGGAATGAGTCCCCATTTCACTGCATCATTTACCTTCTTTTTATCTTCCTCATAGAAAATTAGGAGTTGTGTTTGAGACTGTTTCTCACGGCTATTTAATTCTTAATAAACTGTCAATACGTACTAAACTGATATCATTATATAAAGGAATGATACTGTTAGTAATAACAGGCAGTTGGTTAGGACATCTTTTTCAAAATGGTTATGCTATGAATTTAGTGTTTTCAGCTGACAGATATTTTTTAAGGACTTTCCTATAAACTGGGTTTATATACATATAAACTGGGTTTATTAATCCAAGTAAATTTTTCCATAGTAGCAAATGGGCAGAGATGAACACATCACCACAGCAGTAGTTTTTATACGCAGTTTAAAATTGTGCTCTCAGGGCCCGTATGACTAAAATAATAGAACCGAATATTTATATTCCCAGCTTTACCAAAGGTTCATTTTCTATGATTGTTTCCTGTAGCTACTAAGGATCAATTTATAAGAAACTGTTCAATTTATAAGAAAAACAAGAAAAGGAAATGGAGGGATCACAACACTGTATAGGCATCTTTGGTAAACCTTGATATTATTTGGGGGAAAATGCCCCTGGGAAGTGTACATGAATAAACTTTTGTATAAAGAGATAGCTACTTTATAATAACTGGTGACAATGCATTTTCAATTATAGATGTGTTTCATGCAGAAACACTTGGAGAAATTTAAAGGGATTTAGTTGAAAAGTTGTTTCCAAATGGAATTTGAAAATAGCAGATACTTTAAGTGCATTTGACAGAATTGCATATTGAGGCTTCATTAATACATACGTGGTGTATGGGTATCTGCTTTGCTAAACTGGTTTTCCTTAGTTTATGATACATTATATGCTACCACTGAGAAACATGAGCCAACCATATTTTCAAATTCTTCACTCTTTACCTAGAACTGCCTTTCTCTTTCATAACCTGAAGCCTAAACGTTTTTCCTGAGTATAGTATCCATCCATCTATTCATTAGTACACAGCAAGGTGGAGTTGCTTGTCTAACTCAGTGATTGAGAGTGACTTGCCATTTTAGAAGATAAAGATCAAAGTCATTCCTTGAACTATAGCCTGAAAAATATTCCTCTCCAATATGATCCGCAGTTTAAAACTTATTCCTTAGATACTTTTAGTTACGAGAAGAGTCCCTGAGGTTGTCCGAATCCATTAAAACCTAGACACCATTCCTCAGTGGCTTCATTCATTCATTCATTCATTCATTCCATGTGTTTGTACTCCATTCTTATACTCAGATGTTCATGCTGGCTCTTGAAAGATGAATGAGAAGTAGTTTCTCTTCCCAAGTAGAAAGACACAGATAGACCAAGTGCTGTAATATTATGTGATGCCTTACTATATTTGAGGTGTGGTCGGAGTGTCCTGAGAACACAGATGAGGGAGTAATTGTATTCCACATGGACCCACGGATGACAAAAAGGAAGGAGTGGCATCAGGAAATCTTCTAATGTCCTAACCTTGGAGCAAAGCCTTAAATTAAAGCTGCTTTGCATTTCCCAGTGTAGGAGTGAAGAAGGCAACCCCCTAAAAAGAGAATAATAGATGTAAAAGCACTGAGGTCTGCAAGAAAAAGCTTAATGAGAATTTGTGTGTGGCTGAGCATAGGGCAGTGTGTGGAGAGTTGGGTTGGGTGTGAGCCTAGAAAAGTCGGAGAGCAGTTGAGATCGGAGAGTCGGAGAGCAGGGCCTCATGAGATGCTGAGAGCAGGCTGTCTCTTCTGCATTATCAGATGGCTGTTGCAGGTGGAGACAAGTGTCCACTTGATCACAGGCAGTGATTACACAGACAAGGCTGGTTTGGAGGCAGAGTTCTTTGGTAAGTACTATGCCATGTCACTGCTGAGCTGAAAGTCCTCTTGCAGACTCAGAATTTGCGACTGGCAGGGGAATTTCAGTTCATTTGTCTAGCTCCTTTGTTTTATAGAGGAACCATCTGAAGGCCAATGAGATTAGGGAACTTCTTTGCTTACCTTTCATGTTTATTACATATTACATAGCTGAATAGTCAAATCAGAATTCACCCACATAGACCGTTTGGATAAGAAATAAGATAATACAGGGTTATGGCTCAGACAAGCTGTCATCCCAGTTATAAACAACTCCTATGAAAGAATGAGTTTTCCCATGTAATGCAGTTTTTGGTTCTTAGATTTTTAAGCACACTCTTAAAATAGTATTCTCAATAATAAAAGAACCCGACTGTTGAAGACCAGAGCATTTAATGGTAATGGCCACACCCTTAAACCATACCCTCATTCACTCACCCAGTGATTATTTACACCCAGCCACACCCTTGTTCACTCACCCAGTGATGATTTACAGTGAGGATGTGGAGATTCTGAGAGGTTGATATCCTGACCGAGGTCACACAGGTAATAAGTGATGAGATTGGGGTTCAAATCCATGTGTCAAAATGCCAGGCTTGATGCTATTTTCCTACACTTGAGCATCTGGAGAATGAAACTTGGATCACACCAACCTTTAAGAGGAGGGCTAAGAAAGAAGGTGTGGAGAAGGCTGGGGAGTGTGACAGAAGCAGTAGAAGATCCAAGAGAGGGAAGATTCCTGGAAGGCAAAATGAGTGTGGCCACACTGAGGGGACTGGAGATCTTAGTAAAGCAGTTTCAAAACACAGCAAAGGCTGGATTGCAGGGGCTGAGGAAGGTGAAGAAATGAAGTCTATTAGTAGTACTGCTGTGTTCAAGAAGGTGATGAGGAAAAAGAGAGGAGAGCCAGAAGTGCGGGAGGCAGCCCTGGGTGTACGAGGGTGTTCCTGAGTGGTAGGAGCTGTGTACAAAACTGTGTTGGGAAGTCCATGCACCAAGACTTCTAAGAGAAACATCAGTAGTGCAGAGTTTGGAAAGGCAATTCTCAGTATAAGTTTGGCTTGAAGTCTTTTAAATTGCAATCAATCTACTGTCAGTTCAGTTGCTGATCCCTTGTAAGAAGAGGTCTCTGAAAGTTAAATGAAGTAATCTGTCAAGATATATAGACCCTTGATTGTTTTGCCAGCAAAATGCTTCTTGCACGTCATTATGAGGCTAATGGTATTCATGGTTATAGTTAGAAAATGATATCATAAATTAGTGCTTGGCTAAATGTTCTGAATTGGTTTCTATCCATATAGTTAGTTTGTTCTGTCTCATGGACTTTGGCTTGTGTTTTCTGTCCTGTGTTTTGACCTCTACTGTTAATTTTGCTTTGAGATTATAAAAGGGCATGAGACTTCTCTAAAAGCTCATTACTTATTGGCATGTTTTCATTTTTGACAGATTGGTGTGTTCCTTTAGGTTTTTAAAATATACATTCCCAACAGTAGCAATAACTTATTTTGGGGATTGGAGTTATATCTAAATCTCACTCTGAAGCAAAATTGTAAGTTTCCCTCCTAAAATTTTGGCCTTTTAAGAATCATTTTCTTTTGAGGTGAATTGTTAGTTGATTTCAGTGTGCATAGTATTTCATAGGAGCTGTCTTCTCTCTTTTTGTGTGTTGAAATGCATTTTCTTCATTTCTCCATATTTGCCTCCTTTCTGACTCAAGCTTTACTTACTATTCAGGGAAGAATCACTGAGCTTTATTCTCTCTGTAATTCCTGGAGTTGCCAGAAAAGGACTAATCTGTGCATACTTTCTCTGTATGGATACACCATCCTAGTCCTGTCCTGTCCTGCAAAATGTTTCAGAAACCAATTAATCTAAACCATTAATCTATAATTAATTGTGATCCCTCTCCCCATTCCAAGTGGTATTGTGCAAGTGGGAATTGTGGTGGCTGTGTGTTTAGACCTGCGGGAGGGCCCAGTCATTACTAAATAAAGTGTCTCCGTTGATTACTGCACAAGAAGACTGCTTTTATGCACCACATACTATGCTAGGCTCTGGGCACATAATGGTAAGCAAATGGATGCAGTCCCTTCTCTTGAGAAGCTTATAGTTTATGGAAAAGAAATCTGCTCCAAACAATATAGCAGAAAGGTAAACCAAGCCTAATAACAAGCAGGAAATATATTCCTCATTTATTATTGAACACATATTTATTAACTACTATGGGCCCGGCATTTGGATGAGGGAGTGAAGAAAGCAGTGAAACAAAAGGGTCACAGTCCTTTAAGGAGCTTTCAGGCAATACCTTTGTTTATGTCTATTATTGAGTGATAGCATTGATATATTGTATATTATTTTAATAAATTTCATATATTTGAAATGCATATTTATAATAATCTAAGAAGTTGGCAAAGTATGTGAACTTAGTGATTTTCTTAGAAAGATATAAAATTAAAATATGACAGAGGGTTCCAGCTATCAAATTATACTTCCTATTTATATTCATTTTTCCTAGTCAATAACATGTAATAATAAGCTGTAATGGACATGATTGTCTTCATATATTCTTTATCATTTTTTACAGTTATTGCCAGTTTCCGAGGAACCGTTCCATATGGCCTGTCATTGGAAATTGGAGATACAGTTCAGATCCTGGAGAAGTGTGATGGTGAGTAGCCTTATGAACAACCTCCTCAACATACGGCTGTTCATAAAGTCTACAAATTCTGTCCATACCGCTATTAATCTCTGGAACTTTTCCAGTAGTCACCGCAAGTCATTTTTGACAAAATTGTTTCCTGCATTTTCAGTGTTTGGCTAATGGAAAGGCATCATTTCCTATTTTTAAGCTGATTATAATATTATTTCCTTATAATCATTAGATGCAAACAGAGAAAGCAGTTGAAGTTACCATATCTGTGGGAGTTCTTGACTCAGTGCCAAACTAGGTTTTTCTCAGAATCCTCAGGATCTAGTAGATCCCACAGGACAGGAAGAAGCAGAGGCCCAGAGCAGACATGGCTTACCTGAGGTTGAGTAGCCAGATGCCTCTGGAGGGCTCCTGCCCAGGCCAACTCTGCTCCAGACCTATAGTTTCTTCCCCTCAAACTTGGAATAAAATTATTCAATGCACTTGAATAATATTAGTAGAACATATTGTCTGACCTTGTATGATGATTATTAATTTATGTAGTAGGTAACTCATTTAAGATACCTAATAGTTCTCAAATGTTTCCATTCCTGTTCCATGAAACATCCTTAAATGCTAGTCCTTAAAAAGATTTCTGATCAAATGACTACTTTTTTTTGTTTTTTGTTTTTCTTTGAGACAGGGTCTTCCTTTGTCACCCAGGTAGGAGTGCAGTGGCATGATCATGGCTCACTGCAGCCTCGATCTCCTGGGCTCAAGGGATCCTCCTGTCTCAGTCTCCCAAGTAGCTAGGACCACCGGGGTACTTCATTATGCTTGGCTGATTTTTTTATTTTTTATTTTTTGTAGAGACAGAGTCTCACCATATTGCCCATGCTCGTCTCAAACTCTTGGCCTCAAGTGATCCTTCCACCTTGACCTTCCAGAGTGCTCAGATTACAGGCATAAGCCACTGCACCCAGCTTTCCTTTTTTCTTTTTCTTTTTTTTTTTTTGAGATGGAGTCTTGCTCTGTCACCCATGCTGGAGTTCAGTGGCGCGATCTTGGCTCACTGCAACCTCTGCCTCCTGGTTTCAAGTGATTCTCCTGCCTCAGCCTCCTGAATAGCTGGGATTACAGGCACATGCCACCACACTCAGCTAATTTTTTGTATTTTTAGTAGAGATGGGATTTCAGCATGTTGGCCAGGCTGTCCTCGAACTCCTGACCTCAGGTGATCCACCCACCTTGGCCTCCCAAAGTGCTGCGATTAGAGGTGTGAGCCACCATACCCGGCCACCCAGCTTTTCTTGTTAACAAAATGACTACATTTAGAGCCCCGTTAGTATATCCGAAAATACTCATGTTTTTCCTCTTTTAAGGTTTTCCTTACTAGGAATTTATATTATGATGATATTTTATCATATCAAGGTTTATTATAGATGAAACTGTATTCCCCCAAACAGAACTACGACGTTTAGTTAGACCCTAGCATTAGATGGTGGTGATATCGGAATGTTTATTCTGTCCACTGTGATTGATACCTTAAAAAATATAATAAGGTTTCCTATGTTGTTGCCAGATATATTTTGTCTGTTACTACTTTGTATACAGATAAATATAAAATTTATTGTGAATTGGTGCATGAAACTGGGCTGCATATCTAATAGGAGGTGTTTTGTAATCTAAAACTTTTTCTGTATAGTATAATTGGGCAGAGACCTCTCTATGACATTTTTGCAATTCTCAATAAGTTTTGTTTTTTGTTAGAATAATTATTTACAAATGGATGTATTTCTTGGATCTGTCTTTATGGCAGCTGATAAACCCTGAGATACAGAGATTCTGATTTTCAGTTCATTCTGCTCTCCTCAGACTGATTTTAAAACTGTTAGGGACGATATTTTACAATATATCCTTTTAAGAAAATGTATTATGAGGAGGAAAAATGTTTAAATACAAAGCTCAAATATTTGTTTTGTATTAAAATTTTGCCTAAAATTTAATCATTGAAAAAATTCTATTAGGCATAATATTTACTACATAGTATAATAATTTTTTTGCCAATAAGCAAAATGGTCTTTACACTTGAAAAAATACAATATATATCCTGATTTGTTTTAAACTATAAAAAGACATGTAAGGATAGTGCTGCAAAATTGATTCAGAATTGCTGGGAGCTTAAATCCAGCAGTCCTTGAGCCCGCTTATTGGCAAGGGATGCGACCTAAGACCCCCAGGATACCTGCAACCTTGGATGGTACTGAACCTTATACATCCTACGTTTTTTCCTTTACATGTGATAAAGTTTAATTCATAAACTAGCCACAGTTGACAAGAACTAATGATGAAATAGAATAATTATAACAATATTCTGTTCACAGTTTCATGAATAGAAGATTCATTTTTACCTAGATTTTAGCAACCTCAGCATATGATTTTTTTTCTTTCCTTATTAAATTCAAGAACTTTCACCTTTTCGCTTAAAGCACTTTATGGCTTCTCTTTGGCACTTCCCAGTTGCCAGCATCACTACTCTTGTGCCTTGGAGCCATGATTAAGTAAAATAAGGGTGACTTGAACACAAGGACTTTAAAACTGTGATCCTCAATCTGGTAAGCGAGAGGGCTAGTAAATAACTAATGGGTGGGTAGCACTGACAGTGTGGATATGCTGAACAAAAGGATGATTCATGTCCTGGGCGGAACTGAGCGGGCAGGCACGGGATTTCATCATGCTACTTAGAATGGCATGCAGTTTAAACCTTATGAATTATTTCTGGAATTTTCCGTGTAGTATTTTTGCACCCAGGTTGACCATGAGTAACTGAAACCGTGGAAAGTGAAACCGCAGATAAGAAGGGCCTACTATAATAGTCATTCTACAGAATAAAAATTATGCTGAGCTCTTGGTCAGCCATTGTGCTGATGAAAATGTGCCAGTTAATTCTGGCAGTGAATGATGGCTTTACTCTTTGTATGATATGAGACTGATCTTAACCCAAGACCGTAGGCTTAAGGATGTGCAATTCACATCATGACTGTTGGCCAGGTACTATTATTTGGTGGCAGAGTCTGGCGTTTGTAGTCAGGCAAGTAAAATTTGGAAATGTATGAAATCTTGTGCAGATTCTTAACTTTCCCTGTGACGTAATATGGCCTTTCATAAAATGGGAAGAAGTGGTACTCAGAGATGTCAAGTAACCTGGCCAAGATTAAACAGACAATAAGAAGCAAAGCCAGAATTGAAGCCCAATGCTCTGATTTTAAAGCCTTTATTCACATTATGTATTTTTCTGTTGTTTATAAAAATTTTTGATACAGTTTTTTAAAAATGGTTTTATTAATAGAATTCTTATGTTTGGTCACTCGAGCTATTTTGTAGCCTAAGGCCAATACCTACCATATTTATCCATAGAATCTTTTCATGTATGGTAAAATTCCATCGGCAAAGAACAGATTGATTTGTTATTATCTTTAAAATATTACAATGGTTTATCAAAATATGACCATGATTATTTTTCCACAGGCTGGTACAGAGGATTTGCCTTAAAAAACCCAAATATCAAGGTAAAAATTGTTACTTCTAACTATAATTATGAAATTTATTAAGAAAGATAGTTATTTAAATTATTTCTTTATACAATTGAAATTACAGTTGGGACTCAGTTGAAATGCCAAATGATATTGCAAATTTTTATAATTTTGGAAATTCCTTTGAACTTGGATTATAGTTAAGATACGCTACTCAAATGATAATCCTATTTAGCTCTTGAAAATTGTACTGAGAAGACCTTAATAAGCTCATTATATATAAACAAAATCTTTTTGAAGTGGTAGTTTCTCAGAGAGCTAAATTAAAATTCAGGCAGGGGAAATATATATGCCAAAAGAAATATTAAATAGCAGTATTTAATCTTTATGTTTTCCGTGGTATCATTTGTAAAATATCGGTATGGAGAAACAAGTATACTTAGCGGCATGTTAAGAGTCCCTTTGGATTTGGGGGGCTGAAGCCAGGAAAACAATATTATTAAAAAACCCATCTTTCTTACCATTTCAGGCAGAAATTAAGATTCATTATCCTTGATACATTTCTATAAATCCTCAGGAATTAGAGCAAGAAGTAATGTCATTTTTGTTTTATCTTTTATTTGTATAGTTTGCGATTTTGACAGTAATCCTTACTAATATCTGTGTTTTTCTATCTTACTCTAATCTCCTCAGTCTTCACCTGTATTTCCTACATTCTCTAATATTTTTATAGATGTCTTTTTTTTTTGGTTTAATTCTATCTTTGGGATTGTAGATAAGAAATTTGTATTTTCATTCTCAAAATACACTTTTGCCTTTTTCCTTAAATATGCCATTTTCTGGATCATTCAACTGTGTTTAATTACTTCACGTATTTTAGGTCATCCTAAAGGGGAACCGTAAGGGACAAAAGAGTATACAAATTTAATTTTTTAAATACTTTACTCCTCATTTAACATTGTTTTTATATATCTATGAGGCACATGCAAATATAGCTTCAGTATTTAATGAATTCATTTAGACCATATTTGAGAAGGAAACTTAGTATGATTTCTCTGTTATTTCTGTCACTTCTAATAAACCTCAAGTCTGACTTTTCCTGATTAGTTAGAATTACTCTATTTGTTGATCCTACCATATTGAAGAAAACAAGTGCGTTTTAAAAATCTACATATACATATATTTACTACTATTGAATGGAAAGAATTTGCCTATTAAATTTTATTTTATACTTGGATCCACAATGGCGATATATATATTCAAATGACATTTATTTTCTTAAATATTTAATTGAGTTTGTCGTTTAATTATACATTAGAAATTCTTCAGAGGATAATTGCCATTTAATGAACAATCAAATTGATGCTCATTTTTTTGTTGTTGTTTCTTTCAATTTCCCATTTAGAACAAAGAAACAATTTCCTTGCCCTGTCATTTCCTACAATAAAAAGCTTCAAGCTAACATGGCTTCTTTTGTTTGATTTCTGTTCCATCAGAATGGCAGCATGGTGATTAACTGCTGCTGAGCTGTCATCAAAAATCTTCCATAACACAGAATACACATATTATCTCTAAATTTGCAGTGATATTTTTTGTATGTACATTTTCAAGAGAAATATGAATGTTTTGGGGGGAAAAAAGGAACTACCATCAAAACGAAGAACCTTTCAAAACTATGCAATACATATTTTAAAAACTCTTATTCAGTATAACATGGTTTTTATATAGAATTCCTGAAATTTTCTTATTTTCTGTTTAATAAACAGTATGTTTTCTGAGCAAGATTTAATTTTTTTGATCATATTTGTTTAGAATGTCTCTAAATTTGTAAAGTAGTTAATGGTAGAAAATGAAAGGATGGATCTTAAGCCACAGTAGATTTCATCCAAGAGAATGTGGTAGAGATGTTGCTTTTCCCTATTCCTGATGTTGTCATGGTTGTATGGCTGTGTTTTATACAAATGACTTGTGAAACCAACCCTGCCTCAACAGCCAGCATCGTAACCTTCATGTTTTCTTTTCCAGGGTATATTTCCTTCCAGCTACGTTCACTTGAAAAATGCCTGTGTAAAGAACAAAGGGTAAGAAATGAGTTTTATTAGTAGTTGGAGGATTTTCACAGAACCTTTGCTTCTTTTGGAATTTGAAAGGCATAGTAATTGTCTTGAAAAATGAACTGTAGAAGATCATACCATTGTCTGTGTTCTTTGTTAAAGATATATTGCATTAAGACCGTTGGTGGAGAAAATTAAAGAACCCCATCTGTGTGTGCTGGACGAGAGGATCTGAGAGACTGGAGGTCTCTCAGTGTCCACAAATCAGGGAATCAGCCTATGCTTGAGCAGAAGGAGTTGGTTCTTTTTGGTTTCTTGCTACTTAGGGAAGCATGTCAGTCAGACCCATTAAATGCTGTCATATTATCTCAAACCCCAGGAATTTCCTAGGTTCACCACTGATTCTAAGATGCATAGTGTGTCTTTCTCTAAATGGGCATAATAACATATTCTTGTGTGACCACTTCACAAAGCCATTATTCTATTTTAGAGAATGTCATTTATATGATACTTTGTTTGATTGAGCTCATTGATCACCTAGTATTTCTAATACATTAAAAAAATTTCTAGTCTTATTTCCAAAAGGATTTGAAGTGGCGGTGACTTTAACATAATTCCAATAAGATACAGCAGGATAAAACAGAAGAACTTGCCTGTGTAAATAGTTAGCATAAGCAGATCATTCATCATAAGGGGCCATGGATTTAGACACAAACATTTGGTGTCAGTGTCACAAGGACTATTCACATGATCATTGCATAATTTTCATCTTATGACAACAGAATACAGATTCAGCCATAGAAATTATATTTTTTCTCAAATAGTGATAAATAGCAATTTATTATTTGAATTCTTAAAGCATAGTAATGGCATGTTCCAACTTGAGTCTTAAGATAAAAGTTCCAACGAGGCTATTCAAATAATTTCCTCCTCAATAAAGATATGATATTAAATTTCAGTTCAGGGAAACAGCCTATGCAAGTGGCTAAGAGTCTATGGTATAAATACTTTGAGAGTTCCCTATATGGGTAAAACGTAAAGAATCTCAGAGACCATTACTCTACATGTCTTATATATGTGAGCTGCTTTAAGCATGTTAATAGTAGCAGTCAGTAATAGTAGCACTCAGTAATAGTAATTATTGAATAATAGATTAAAAGCATAATTCTAATTCTAATAATTACCACTACTACTACTGATCTTTTAAGAAATGTGTGTCCTTCGGAAGTGTGCAGCTATAATCCACCAGAAGCATCAAGCCAAGTTGTTGGTCCTTTTGAAACTTTCCTACCCAGCTAGATGTGACACCATTCAGCCCCCCTCCAGTAAACCAGAGGATACTTCAGAATACACTCCAGCCATATGCTTACTCTTTGTTCTGATCCTTCTGTGCTAGTGATCTGGGCTTGGCAATGTGAAAACACCATGGGCTACCCCTGTTCCTTAAAGTGTCCTTTTGAGCAAGCCTGTGCAACCAGTCCTCTTTGCTGCCTTTGTCCCAAGCCCAACCCTGACCTCCCTCAACTCTGCAGTGCAAAGGGCATCATATGCTCTGACCAAGGAAGAGAAAAGAGAGAATGCTGTGCTAGCAAAGATGATGTCAAGCATCTCTCCACTTAATCAAAGTCTATCCCTCAAAGTGAGTTGGGGTAGGATATGGTTTTTAAATAAGTACCTCCTTTTTTTAAATCCTGGTTAGTAACTGGTGTATATCTGATCCCCTTCCATGAGCCCCAGGAAGTTTAAATGTGGGTAAAGGTACCTAAAAATTTGGTCGTGTAAGTTTAAGACTTTCTTATGGGGTCTCCACCTGACACTAGGTATGATGGACATTGTGCAGCAGAAGAACAGAAAAGCCCAACATTAGTTTCTGTAAAAGACTTATTGGAATTGACTCAGACCCTAGGTCTGGGGCTGTTACTGGAAGAAAAACTTTGGCCTGAAAACATTTGAGAGCATGTATTGCCAGGTGATTGCTTTCCCAGAGAGGAACATCTTTGGGGTTTTGGTATTACCTGTCTTATTTTAAGTGGATTTATGGCCCACTAGGATGAAATAATGGAAAAGTCCATCCTAGAATAACTGAACAAAATATAATTTCAGAGGTAACTACTTACGACAGACTATTTGAACGCTGATTTTGGTGTTGGAATAATTAATAGAAAACAGTCACCTTGCCTAAAATGGCAATTTTATGCTTAAAAATTTAAATTTTGCTTGGACAACCCCCAATCAACTTCTCACAGACTGAATTGCATGTATGTTCTTTCTTGTGTCTTCAGATCAATGTAGGACTGTTGGAGGTCAATTAAATTATAGTTTATGGACAGGGAGGCCACTTCTGTATTGTTTAATTCCTGCTGAGGTCATGTCACTTTTTAAATGTTAAGTAGGATGTCAGGTTTTCCTGGAAATTCAGTGTTTCCTCCTTGACCTTGTATAGGATCATTTTATAATCTCCATCTCCAAATATTCATCATTTAAATTGCAACAGCTGCTTCAAAAGCAAAATAAATGTACTACCATTTAAAAATGTCATATGCAGACTTAATAAAAGGTTCTGTATCTGTCACAGTTTATATATTACTGTTTACTTTTATTTCTAGTTTAAAATCCCAGTTTTACATTTTCAGCTGTGTTTAAGCTCTAGAAAGAAGGAAAATATTCATAGGGCAAGTATTTTAGCAGCACTGTGAAATGAGGAGATGAAACTCTGTTGGGAAAAAAATCAAGGCAAGATTTTAGTTTCCATATGTCTGACAAGAAGATTTTACAAAAGACAATTATATGCACTTTGGACATAACATGAAAAAGGAATCACAGAACAGTTATTAGCCTCATGCTAAGAAGTAATTTCCCCTTGATCATTAGACAACATGGTTCTGTGTCTAATATGTCATTACTTTCTATGTGTTAGACGTTTTCTTGAGAAAAATATACTGAAATAAAGAAAATACTCTCAATCAATATATCAGTAGCATTCTTTGGGAAGCAGTGGTAGTAATAGCCACTTAACCACTTTCACCTGCACACACACACACACACACACACACACACACACACACACACACACAAAGAAAGAATTTGAAAAAAGAAACTGGAGATGAAGATTATTATATGCCAAAGGTAGGATACAGAGGACAAATTAAATCTTCTGAGCCGGGCGCGGTGACTCACACTGGTAATCCCAGCACTTTGGGAGGCTGAGGCAGGCAGATCACAAGGTCAGGATATTGAGACCATCCTGGCTAACACGGTGAAACCCTGTCTCTACTAAAAATACAAAAAATTAGCCGGGCGTGGTTGCAGGCACCTGTAGTCCCAGCTACTCGGGAGGCCAAGGCAGGAGAATGGCATGAACCCGGGAGGCGGAGCTTGCAGTGAGCCGAGATTGCGCCACTGCACTCCAGCCTGGGCGACAGAGCAAGACTCCGTCTCAAAAAAAAAAAAAAAAAAAAAAAACTTCTCTTTTATTTCCCCCATCTCCTCATGCATATTCTCAACTTCAGGACCACCATACACACCCTACTAGATATTGATATCAATATTTTCCAAGGTTAGTTTCTGACTTTTAGAGAAGAAATGAGAAGACTATGTTACTCTAATCAGAAAGAGGAACATTTTGGAACGAATATTCAAATATTGGTGATGTCATAAGCCTTAGGTTCTATGCTGTATGATAACATTACTTAGAATACTAATCATTTCTCATGGTCCTAGTTTGCAAATAATAAAAATTAAGTGTTACCGAGATCAAGGGAGTGTTCAATTAGTATCTCAGTGTCTAGTTACTTATAACACTGAGTTAGTTTGGACGCCCACAGCCATCATGTCCTGGTGATTGAATGGTGTTCCTTTTACTCTCTTTGAGTCCTATAGTCATAGCCCTTGGAAGGCAAAAGTCACCTCAGAGTTTATGTAGCCCAGTGACCTCATGTTACAGATGAAGGCTTTTGGCCTTAGGTTAAATGAGTTGCTGCCTAGTCGTGAACTGGTACTGGAGTGCAACCCTTCTGATGCTGTTCCTTCTTCACCACGCTGCTCAAACCTGATCTGGTTGAAGTGGCTGGTTGTTCTGGTATTGTCCTACCACAACCCATGTAGCATTCCTCACATTAACTTACAACCAGATCCTGGTTACTGTCTGTAGAACAAACAATAGCTAGGCAGCTTTCTTTCCTAGTTATCTTTTAGAGTATTTAAAACAAAATTGTTGTCTATGGTATTTAATATATACTTTTTCTTTTTTAATTTCACAGACAATTTGAAATGGTTATTCCCACTGAAGACTCTGTTATCACAGAAATGACATCAACATTAAGAGACTGGGGAACCATGTGGAAACAACTCTATGTGGTTAAGTAGCTTTTTAATGACACGATTTTTCGGGTAAAGAATTGTTTTAAGAAATACATGAACATAAGTAAGCATTAACTAATATAGCGCCTTCTGCAAGTCTCTAGGACTCCTTGGGGATATAGATATTAACAAGACAGTCTTGTTACAATCTCTATGTCCACTGAGCATGGGTTTTGTAAGTTATTTTTCAATACCATAGGAATAGAAAAGATTATTTTTCTGGCATCTAACCAAATAGGATGGTTTACATGGACCTATTGTTGAACCTCCTGAATATTTTTAATTTCCAGGGAAAAATAAAATTCAAGACAATTTTGGTGGCATTGGTATTTTATCAAATTCAAATTCTGTAAGTAATTCAAGTATACTGTAAATGACAGACTTCTTAGCTAGTATCAATGAGAATATTCTAAATATACTAGAGAAAAGAATGTTTCTTGAGGGGAAAAAGGATCTGTGTTTTGCAGATACGTAGTATATATTTATTTACTTACTATAAGTAATCACATTGGGAACTTATGTGGCAAATCCCATGGTAAGTACTCTTTGATGCAGTATCTTCTTTAATCCTTATTACTATTCAAAGAAATAATAATGATGATCACATCCAGCTTATAGATGAGAAAAATAAGGCACAGAGAGTGAAGTACTCACCCCGCATCAAGTAATGGGAAAATGGCTGAGCTGGGGTTCTGGTGTGAATATGGTGCTGTCACTCTGAACCCCACTGTAACTGTGGAAGTCTGGGGGTGGTGAAATATTGGGGAAGACCCCATGCTATTTCTTCTTTTATTTTTAAAGAAATTTGTAGAACAGCTTAATCATTTGAAGGGATGAATTCAAAATACAAATGTGTGCTTATCCTGACAAAACAATTTAAAACAGCCTGTCAAGGAAAAAATCCAAATTAGTGAGGGACACTGGCAGAATGATAGTGTTTATTGTCTGTTACATCTGAAATGCAATAGGATATTTCATTGAGGCAAGAAAATCTTACAAAGTCACTAGTGAAAACCCTTTGATGTTGGACTTCTCTGATTAAACCCTCCTGGAGCCGGTAGCTTTAGAACTCACTATGAAAATCCACAAGAAACCTTAGGTGAATTGGCAGAGCATAGGTTTTGTAAATAACAAAGTCAAGATAACCGACCTCAAAGGCTCTGTGCTAGGGAAGTGCAAAGAAATGCAGATCTCCTTTTTAAATTTTCTTTTTTTTTTTTAAATGTTGGAAAGAATTCAAAATCCAAGTATTATTTCACTTAAAGTAACATTGTGCATGGCACTAACATGGAAAAAGAAACTATTTGAAATGCTCAAACCACTGCATTCCAAATACCCAATATAAGAGTTATAAAAATAATGACAGTGTGAGTGTTGTCCATTAGCTGAACTAGAACACAAACACTTTTCCTTTTATATAGCTACTAGTGGGGAACAAAGTTGAATTTCCTCTGGATTCTGCCTTATCTAGCTATTTTTACCTGTGTTCGAGGTTTCAAATGTCTATTTTGGGGACAGACTTTGTTGGTTTGAAAATCTGTGTATTGTAAACTCTATAAGTAAACTCCTTTCCTCCTAGTGTTCTGAGTAACTGGGAAAGAGATAATTATCTAAATGTTTCCCTGGACACTGGAATGGTAGTCAGTGCCATTAGAAACAAATATTAAGTTTAACTCAGAGGTATTAGATTTTTGATACTAGGAGTGAAGCTACCTTGGCCATGTCAGACCTTTGGTTTCTCTTTTCCTAATGTAAATGTTTTGTGCCAAATGTTTTGGTTCAAGTTCCTCATGCTCAAGTGTGTTTAGGTTATTGTCCATCCTCTTTTCCAACAGTTTTAAGGCACCTAGCTTCTCTACTGGAAGATGTTTGATGGGGGCCATAATATTTTATAAATTGTTAGCAATTTATATGACAATGCTTAGCATAAAAGCACGTGGTGAATGCTTGAAAAGTGCTAGTTGCTCTTTAAATAACGTTGCCAAGGACCTAAATAATGGTCTCTAAAAATGCCACTTAATAATCAGTAATGTAACCACAAAAAGTTTAGGAGAAATATAGCAGCCATCTTTTACTGAGTACTTTTGTGCCGGCCCTGAGCTGGACATTTTACATCTCTCTTTCCTGGGGCTCTGCCAGGCACTTTTGTTTTTTTTGTTTTTTTTGTTTTTTTTTTTTTTGGAAACAGAGTGTCTCTCTGTTGCCCAGGCTGGAGTGCAGTGGCGCAATCTTGGCTCACTGCAAGCTCCACCTTCTGGGTTCACGCCATTCTCCTGCCTCAGCCTCCCGAGTAGCTGGGACTACAGGCGCCCACCACCACGCCCGGCTAATTTTTTTGTATTTTTAGTAGAGGCGGGGTTTCACCGTGTTAGCCAGGATGGTCTCGATCTCCTGACCTCATGATCCGCCCACTTCGGCCTCCCAGAGTGCTGGGATTACAGGCGTGAGCCACCTTGCCCAGCGCCAGGCACTTTTTATTCTTGAATCTTATCAATGATAATTTACCTAGGGTCTCATGCTGAAGCCTGAATCTAAATCTAAGTCTGCTGCTGCCAAAACCTGTACTGTTTTCATTTTAAGGCAAATAAAAGCTCATCGCTTTCTTAAACACTAAAATACTCTCAATTAACTTTTGCTGTTTTTTTATATGTTTCCAGAATCTCTTGATATTGTTTTATTCCAAGTGTTTAATATTGTACCCTACCTGTTTTCATTTAGCATTAAATCAAAAGCATTTTTCATATATCTGAATAGCCTTCATAACTATCCAGTGTTTAAAGAATCATGATTTTATGACTAGATGTTCAGTTGTAGAACTTTTTCTTACACTAGTAGAGTAGGTTTGCTGGCCAGGCCTGCAGTATGTCAGCATTCTTGCCACACCTGGGTTTTCTTCCCTTAATGGAGAGCTGACCAACTGATTTTCAGCTTTATAAGGGATCCTGCGACCTTTTGTTATTAGTGTTCTCTTAAACTTAAGTACTAGAGATGACATCACAGAAAATCAAGTCCATCCTACTAAACAACTACAGAACGCCTTTCCCAAGAGCAGGCAGGTGACTTTCTCCCTGTGACAGTCAGTTCAAAAAGGCGCTGTGTCTCTTCTTTGCTACATGAGATTTGACTTGTTTAATAACTTGCTTATATAATTTTATTGACTTGGGTGGACTTTTCCTTCCTACACTGACTTCCTCAAGTGTTTGTGTCGCCTGTACAGAATCTACCTCTTGAGATCCACAAAAATTAACATGTGTAAATCAAGCTATTCATTCATGCATTCTCCGGCTGTTAGGGATACACAGGCAGACAGCCATGTGATTGGGCACTTACAGCCACAGGGAGGACATGGACATTGAGCAGTTAATTACAAGAGTATTGTGTTACAGTGGCCTTGTAATGGCTTGTATGGGAGTGTATAATATGAGTTAAGAGTGAGAAGCAATAGAAGAATGGGCTCAATAGAGTGCTTTCGGAGTTGAGAGAGAAGCAAGATGATTTATATTGAGGAGGATCAGGGATGGCATCCTGGAGAATGCTTTTTGTTCCTCTGGCAAATTTGTCTGACCTGCACATCACGTGAAAAATTCAAGACACCAAGTACTGAAAAAGCAGATAACACGTCACTACTTTTTAAAATAAAAAATACATGATGACTGAATGTCTTTACCCATCACCCAGAATTTGATATTTCTGGCAGCTTACAGCTGTAGAAGACTTTAGATGGATGATAACCTCAGTACTTTCATATCGCTACTCATGAAGTCCACTCATAATTTTTGTAGAAAGTAAAAGCATAGCTGCTGGTTAAGAAAGACAAAGGGTAAAGACTTAGATAAGATTTACTGTATTGTCTCTGGGGTAAGGGATATATATTTTGGTTTTGGGGAAGAAACAGTATTTGTAGAGGGTTCATTCTGGACCAAGCCCAAAGCAATAACAGTACTCTAGTACTAATAACAGCTAATACTTACATATTTTTTCTGGGCCAGGCATCATTCTCAGAGTTTTAATAACTCATTAATCCTCACAACAACCCTGAGAAGTAGGTACTATAATACCTGTTTTACAGATGAAAAAAACAAGCACAAAAATGTTAATGAATTGTCAAAGCTTTTTCAGCCAGTAAGTGGCAAAACTGAAATTCAGATTGAAGTTGTTTGGCTCTAAGTAAGTTGATATTCTCTGCCACTGTGCTGTAGTGCTCTCTGCACAGTTGCTACCACTAATCCATAAAACAGCCTTGCAGAAAGAATGTGCTGCCCATGTACAGATGACAAAATTGATACTTAAAGTCTGTACCACTAGTAAGTGACAAAACCAGGATTTTAACTTGTCTTCTTTCCAGTAAACCACAGAGCTTAAATGAATTCCACAGGAGATTATCTTGAATCTCCATGATTGTTTTAAAAGTAAGAAAGAAAGCATTACCTTTTTAAAAGTCTAAATACTGGCCCGATAATAGCAGTGCATATCCATCAATGAATGAATTTTGTGCCCAACTTCTGATAGGGGATCCAATAAAGTATTGAGATCAATGTGCAAGAAATATAATTGGAAAGCAATGTCTTCCATTTCATCAGCTTTAGTTGCATGCAGCCATGGCGCAGAGAAGGGAGAAAAGAATGTGAGCAAAAGTGATCAGGGAAGATTTCCTGATGGAGGTGGAAGTCAAGCCGAGCCTTCTTGGATAGTAGCATTTGAGTAGTGTTTAAAAAATAAATAAATAAAAGGAGCACGTGAGAAGTAAAGTTGCATTTCTGGACATGAGAGCAGTGTTGTGAAACTTAGATGAAGCATATAGAGAAGGCAGCGAGTGTGTTTGAGGATAGTGAGCAAACAGTTTGTCTGTTAACGGACATCTGTCCAGAGTGGCAAGCACATAGTGGGTAACCAGAATGGGCCTCTTCCGGGTAACCAGAATGGGCCTCTTCCCTTTCCTTTTTGGTTACCCCGCAACTCAGTATGGATACTGACTGCCAAATCTCCACATTTGTATATTTCTTAGCGTAATGAAGGCGATCTCTTCCACCGGCTGTGGCACATCATGAATGAAATCCTGGACCTGAGGCGGCAGGTGCTGGTGGGCCACCTCACCCACGACCGGATGAAGGACGTGAAGCGCCACATTACTGCCCGGCTTGACTGGGGCAATGAGTGAGTATTGAGCATCACAGGGCGGCCTCTAGTAGGTGAACACAATGGAAGTGACATAGGCCTGAGCCAGAACGTGGTAATGTCACTGGAAGCAATCCTATGGGCTTTTTCATGTTTCCTGTTTTTGGAGGCTTAGTGCGAACTGGCATTGATAGAGCCGAGAACCATTTCTTCTCAAGCTGGTGTAGGCACTGAAATGTCGTTTGTTGTCTAGTATCGTATGTGGCTTGATGGTGTGGACATGCTCATGGAAAATGAAATGTTCACAGCAATGAACTAGATGTGGCGTCTGACTAAAATGGATCTTGTTCTCAAATAGGCTTTAGGTTTGGCATGTGGATTTGCTTTTAAAATATATCTTTTCCATGTCATGGTAATAGGTCACCAGTGTAATCCGGAGGGAGACATTAATGTTAACAGCTTCTGTGAAAAGTCTTATGACAGGTGCACTGGTGGGGCCTTTTATTATTGCTGTGATTAGTCCTGTACATACATATTAGCTACTTTGAGGAGCTGCTTGAGAGAACTCAGTAAAAAGCTGTTCTTGACCGAGATTTATTTTTAAACAAAACCGTAAGTGACTAATTTAAAATACCAGCCAGGTACTGAAATGGTAAATCTAATCACTGAAAGCTCTGACCGAGGCTGATATTTTACTAAATGTGAATATTAACATAGAAGTGAGAAATTAGAATAAGCCACCTTTGACTGAGATCCTAGGGTTGCATGAGGTTTAGGTTTAAAGCAGTGACATGGTTCCTTAATAACCCACATGGCCCTATCCTCCCTTCCTTTCCTTTCTCCAAATCCCCATTTGCTATTTGGACCTTCAGAGGATCTTAGGGCAACAGAAAAAAAAGGAAAGCAGACAGAAATGAAGAAAATGACAGGAAGTGAACCACGGGTAAATTTGCCTCTTACTGAATGTGGAAAAACCAATTTGAAGCAGAATGCCACTTCCCATTACCATAGGAAATCACTTTGTCAGAAGCCAGGTTTGATTCTTCCCAAGATGTTGCACACTCTGAATGTGAATACCCAGACCTACTAACAGATTTTTAAACCTCCATCTCACTCAGAGGACTTCCGGTATTTTGTTGAATAGGATGTGCCATTCATCTTTTTACAGACAATGAATAGAAGAGCCCAATTCATTTATCTCTAGAAGATTCATTCCTGTGAGAAATAAAACAGGTACAAATGTGGAGGGGCAGCAAGAGCACAGGACTGGGAGCTCTGCTTTCTTAGGACCTGAAGCAAATTCCTTAACCCTCTTCGTGTCAGTTCCTCATCTGTTGAAGGAGGAAGTTGAACTAGAAAAAGCACAGGGGCGCTTTCAGCTCCAGGATGACATTTAAAACACACAGCACCTCCTAACAGATTAGACTTGCCAGCCATTTACAGGGAACTTCCTATCCTGCCGTGGGAATGAATTTCACAGGAGATTATCTCGAATCTCCATTATTGTGGAGTGGGAGGGGTCCGTTGGAGCGAAACCTATGCTGCCTAATATTTGTTTCTTTATTGTTTTGAAAAACCTTTGAGGACTCTCTGAATTATTTTGGGCCTTAGTCATTATGCTGGTCCTCATTTAAAGGACTAGTTTGTAAATAGGAAGAAAGTTGGAGGAAGTTAGCTTATCCAAAATAACATAGGAATGTAGATCAGGCAAGAAAATGATACTTCTTCAGTTTTATGAAAGAAAATGATGGCAGAATGAAAAGGGGAAGGAAGGAAAAACATTAATTATGACTGAATCATGACTCAGTTTTTGACTTACGTAAGTTCTGGCTTGTACTTTGGGCAGTTCTGTGGCTAATTTATGATAAGTTGGTAAAACATTGATGCATGAAAATGAGCAGTATAATTTATTTAGATCATCTTCAACTTCATGAATTTTCTGAGCTGTGATTCTGTTTTCTTTGAAATTCTTTGTTTATTTTAAAATAACTTACAGTACAGAGATTATGAATTTACCTTATTCCTTTAAGTATACATTTGTTTTCTTATTGAATAGTGCTCATGGAAAGCAAATTAAGATAATCTCTTGCCTATTAAACTAGATGAAATTGTCCTGCAAAATAAGCTGCCAGCACATAAATCTCTGGATGAACATAAATTAAGAATGTGTTCCATCTCACGTTGTATATCAAACTGTTGAAGAGTAGTGAAGAGAAGCCCTCTTGATGTGGGAAGCTTAGGAAGAAGAGATCATTAATCTCATTTCCTAACAGGGCCAGCAAAAGAATTGTTCTTGCCTGGGAACCTCAGACAGCACTAAAATAATGGTACATGTTTCTGTTGCCCATACAGTCCTACAACACGATGTTCTTTGACTTTTCTGCTAATATTATGTGGGAGGAGGCAATCAGTTAATCCTTTCTTCTTGGTGTCACAGAGTAGTTTAGTGACTGAGTTGATAGAAAACATGACGCTCTCCCTGTGTGATCTCCTCTCATCCTCTCTCTTCCCTACTTGCCTCATTTCTCCTTATTCTTTGTAAGGCACTTCCTTGATTCTACTCTGTGGGCTAGGAAACCTCAAACCATGGGAAGATGTACCTAGGAATTAACAAAACCAAATAGAAGCAAATAAGACTCTTCACATAACCAGGACGCCAGGAAGCTAACAGAAGCTGAACAATCAAGACTATGGGAGAAAAAGACTTGTAGATTACAGGTTTCTGAGGCTGCAGAATTTCTGCACTCATTCTGCAGCCATGTAGGTCACCTGTCTTCACGTATCTTATCTTCCTCCTGCATGTGACTGATGTCTGAATTTCCAAGTTCAAATTCTCAAGGAAGGAATCTTATTGACAGCCAATGTCTAATATTCCTGTTTGGGCTGAGCATTTTATACCAGCCTCTCATAAGCTGCTGGCCAGTCTTTGGGTTATTTGTCCTTAGGTCAGATGCTTACCCATGGTACAATCAGGTGTGGCTCAGGAAGGGGAGATGGTCAGATGACTACCTTGTCTGCCGCCACCACTCCCAGCAGAGAAAGTGGGTAGAGCAGCTTCTCATAGAAGGAGCTCTGACTAAGACAGCTATCACAGTGGTTATATGCCCTCTTTCATTTGCTAAATGATCTTCATCAGCAATATTGACCCAGTGTCAGATGATGACTTACACTGTAGTACGGTAATTCTCTTTCAGAAGGGAATGGAGAATGGAAAACAGACCCTATCAGAATCCCTGGTGAGATGTAGCAAGGGGGAACATGGACATTTTGAAAACAAATCACAGTGCTTATTGTGAGTTAAAAATTCAACTAACATTAAAGAATGGGTGTGTGAATTTTTTTCTAGGTTTCCCAAAGAGAAACATCATTTAGGAAAATTGAGAAACTGTTTTAGTATCTGAAAGACAGCTCCTACTGTCAAGGAGGTGACAGCTTTCTAATCTTCTTAAGAACAAATAGCCCTCAGGGTGGCTGGGGCAGTGCCTGGCTTGAAGTAGGTGCTGAATTAATAAATTTTACTTATGAAACCTTAATGAGATTTTGGGGGAGGGCATGGAAGAATTTCAGAGTTTTTTAAAATACGAAAGTAAGAAAGCTGTGGTTCTATAATTGGAAGTGTGATGCCAGAAGCCTTCTGTGTTAGAAAGAGTGGTGATGTGAAGGGGATTTAGAACAAGTGATCCTCAGAGAACTGAGCATGCGGCCTTGGATGTGGTGGTTGAGGGGGCTCTGCTAGAGAAGAGGGTATCTCGGCCTTGATCGATAGGGCATTACACAGGCATTGTGTAGCCTTTGAGATGATCATGGAGGGTTAAGGAGATGAACAGAATTGTGTGGCATTGGTGTCAGCATTGTACCGTGGGTGCCCTGGAGGGGATCATGCTAGGAAGGTCGCTAGAGGGAAGCTAACCAGAATAGAGTTAGACTCATGTTCCTCTGTTGATGGGAAGACATCACAAGTCAATTCCCATACTTGGTACCTCTGAGGCTGGATATAACCTTAGAATACTTCTCAGTACAGCAAGCCACATGTCAGCCACAATGAAATCTGACATAAAGCGTTAAACTATTCTGCCAGCCCAGGCCCAAAACTCTTCCCCCATTTCCATTTCCTGCCTTTACTGAGTTTCTCCTAACGACCGACCTCAGAATTTGCTGTAAATAAGGACCATGCACAAGTTGCCAGAGATTCATATAAGAAACATGGTGACTCTGGGCACAGCTAGGTATACTGGTGCTAGGTCAAATTCTAAAGACCAAATTTCCTTCCCCTCAACTCCAATTTCTAGAACCAAATGATGTCTAGCTCTAGTTTCCGTTCACTCCAGTGTGGAAGGCCTTCTCTTGTGATAATTTGAAGGGCGCTGAAGGCTCCACACCATATGGTGCTAAGGCCCCCAGTGGCAGGAGCACTCCACTGAGAGTGCCAACCCATCCCTCCTGGATTTGCTTGTCTTTCTCACCTTCTATGTTTTAAGTTTTGCCCAGTGTCCAGCAGAGTTATATTGTCTACCCCAACTGTGGTAACAAGTCATACAAGGTGAGAGAAGCATGGTGGGTGATATACCTAATTTCCAAGTGATGTAGTAAAAAACCAATTGTTTTTAACATATTTCATGGAGGTAACTTTTCCCCCAAACTTTTGCAATTTGTTTTCTAGACAACTGGGACTGGACCTGGTGCCTAGGAAAGAGTACGCAATGGTGGATCCGGAAGACATCAGCATTACTGAGCTCTACCGTTTGGTAGGTACAGGAAATCTTGGCTCCCAGTCTCCCTGCTAATTTTCTGGTTTCCATGGCACTCCTCATACTTGCTTGATTTTGTAAGAACAGGATGTTCCAGGATTAATTTAGAGAGAGTAAAAAGACTTGAGAGCTGAGGTGACCATGCCCTCAGTACAGTACTGAGACACTACCTGTCTAAGAATAACATGATACTCTCCAGTGGGCCCTCAACGCCCAGGCACCAGGAAGTCGATACAAAGATGTTTTCAGTTCTTTTGCAAATCTTTCTACTTTTTGTCTAGTGTAGTGAAATGCTTACAAGTCACACATACTTATCTGTTGTGTTTGAGGACCATGCTGTAACTAATGGTGTTTCGTCTTGGCTCAGCAGCATGTTAACCCTCCTCCTGCCCCCATTAGCTCTATATACATATAGTGTGTGTGTGTGTGTGTGTGTGTGTGTGTGTGCGCGCGCGCGCGCGCGTGCATGCGTGTGTGTGTACGTACATAATAGCACTATATACACCAACTACTGAAACGGTCTCCTCCTTAGTCTTCAACTGCTGGACTTACACCCACCCTTCCCAGACCCCAATCCATTCCTAAGTACTGAAGCCCATGAATCATCCTAAAATATTTGATCATATTGCCCCTCATGGTCTCACTTATGACTTGAGTTTTTTTTCTAGTTACATGGTAAGTTAAAGTCCAGTTTTTTTGCTTGGCATCCAGGTTCCCCAAGTCTGGTCCAATCTGCCTTCTGTTTAGCCTTGTATTCTTAAAATTGTATGAAATGTACCTAATATCTTGATATTAACTAAGTTCTGAAAATCCAAAATCAGAGAAGAGGGTGGTTGGGATGGGCTTTCAAAGACCATCACCCTAAGCATAATTGTACTTTGATCTCATTACTGCTGCTTCTTATCATAAAGTTCCAAGAAGGACTGCCTATTGGAAATAGTAGATTCCTTTTTGGATGATCCTGCCTCTTTTGGCGTATCTTTTCAAGCTTATTTTTCTGAGAATAATGAGATATTCTTAACCTGAAGATTATCCATATCTGAAAAATGTGGAGGAAAATTTCAGTAAGTCCACTGGGGATGTATCTGATTTGAGAAGGCAGTTCTTAATATTGCTTCCAGATTTTTCCATGATCATCAAATTGATGTTCAGATTATCTACACTTCATTGTGTCAGTTGGAATCAATTCCATTTTTTAGGGGATATTCTTAACTGTATATTGAATTTCTTCAGAGTGGTGGTGTGTGCTGCTTGCCTTCATGACATCAGTACTAAACAGAGTATCTGGCATGTAGCGAGAACATAGAGGTCAGTTAGTGGGAGGCGAAGAAAGAAAAATAAGAGCATTCCAAGTTAAAGTCATCACTGCCTCTTAGCTTATATAACAAATATAATCTGTATAGTTTGTCTGTCATATCCTCTGATGTGGCATCTTTACTTTTGTTCATTTATTTAACTTATTGAACATCATATTCTTTCACTTTTAAGAACATCTCTCACTTAATTTTTAAGTTCCTTTAGGGAACACACTGTATATACCTCTATATGTTCAAGATAGTCTTGTACAGTGCTTTTGCACTTAGTAAGCACCCAGTCAATGCTTTGGAGATCATTATGGTATCATGAAAAGACTGTGGATTATTGGCTCCAAACAACTACATTTGTAATCTATCTCTTTCTTTTACCAGTTATTTGGGTCTTGGATTTATTATTTAATCTGTCAAAGCCTCAGTTTATTCATCTACTAAATGGGGAAATAATTATTTTCATGTTTATTATGAAGATTAGATAAGAAATATATGTAAAATGCCTTTCCTTGACAGATAATATTTGCACAACATGTAAGCGTTTAGTCAGTTTTCATTCCTTCCTTATCTTTATTCATCTACATTGGAGAGCCAACAGGGTAAAAATAGTTGATGCCTCATATTAGGGTTAGATTTGGCTGTGTCATGAAATAAATAAAAAGCAGAAGATAAAACATGATAGAAATTTATTTCTTAAAGTATGCAAGTTTAGAAACAGGAATTTCTGGGTTTGGTTGTGGTTTTATGGTATGAAAAGAGCCTTATCTTTCTGCTACATTGAACATGGCTTCCATCACCAAGAACACCTTTAAGTGCAGTATAGCTGCAAGAGTTCTAGCCATCATATTTGCATTCCAGGCAGTAGGAAGGAGACAGGTTTCTCTCAGTTGATTCAAATACTTTAATGAACCTTCCTGGAAGTTCTGCACAACACTTGCACTTACATCTCATTGGCAGAGCTTAGGCACACCCCTGTATTTAGTTGAGTATGTCAGGTATTGGATAAATAACTGATGTGACACAAATATATTTTATTTTCCTGAGTTTGGTTTTGTGCATATGTAATTTTGTCTCTGTTCTTTTCATGTGACATTATATATGGGATGGCAAATTGATTTCACCTCTTTCAGCATTCCAGTTTATTGGTGGGTGGCTGCCTAGAGTTCAGTGTTGCTAAGATTCCAGGGTCTCATCTAGGGTCTCATTGATTAGCAATGTTGGCCGTTGGTGGGAAAGACAGCAGGGGATATTTTAGTATGTTACAGCTCAGATCCTAGTCCAAAGTCTTCATTTTACAGATGAAGAAAATAAAATGTGATTTGACATGAAAACTTATTTTCTCCTCAGTGCTGGTTGCACTTGACTATTTCCAAAACAAAGACTATAGCCCAAAAACAACTCAAATAGTTATAAGCTTCAGAAGAGCATGTGCTTTTCTTTAAGGCAGTTTCTTTTTCTTTTTTACTTTGTTTTTCTCTTCAACTTCTATTTTAAGTTCCGGGGTACATGTGCAGGTTGTGCAGGTTTGTTACATAGGTAAATGTGTGCTATGGTGGTTTGCTGCACAGATCATCCCATCACCCAGGTATTAAGCCCAGCATCCATAAGGCAGTTTCTTTTTCAAGTTTCTGTTTGTATCCTGGCCTAGCAATAATAAGATTCTCTGTAGCCCTGGTGTTTTTCTCATTCAACATGAAAGTGACTGACTATTGATTTCACCAGGGAGAGCTGGGAGGCACCATCACCAATCCCTTGTTGTTGTTTGGCAATTTATTGTCACTTTGGGTCAAGGACCTCAGCATGGAGGTTAAATGGCCCAACACAGAGGACATTTGATTAATTGTTGCTGCTTTTCTTTTTTTACTTCTTCCTAGTCAGTGTCATGTTTGAAACACAAGTGTTTGCATCTTACTAAATTCATATTGCATCATTAGAAAAAAAGTCTCACTTTAGTTTCTTGATAGCCCTGTTAGCAGATCTTTCTCACCTAATTGTGTTCATTTAAGCAGTAAAAGTGCTAAACCGCACAGTGTTAGCATATGTCCACTTAGATATTTTGGTTTAGTGCCAAAGGCAAGATTTCAATCCTTCTATAAATAAAGGGAGCCTTATTAGCCAGCTTCTCTCCTGTTTGTGCCTGCAGGTTTCTATCTTTTTAGAATTTGTAAGATCATGCATCTGCTTACTCTGCAATTCTTAGAAGGTTAGACTAGCAGATCTCAGAGGGAACACAGTGGTTCTCACATGCAATTTCAACCCAAGGGGATGTTTGGCATTGTCTGCAGACATTTTTCGTTGTCACAACAGGAGATGGGAAGGAGAGGTACTATTGGCATCTGGTAGGTAGAGGCTAGGAAAAGCTGCTAGATGTCCTACAAAGCCTAGGACAGCCCCCACAACAAGGAAATATTCAGCCTAGTTGTCAATAGCATTGAGGTTGGTAAACCCTGGTGTAGACAGTTCATTCAATAATTAATGCATTATTTGAAGATTAAAAATTTGAGTCAGTTAAATAAATCTTTGGGATGAATCTCTTTCTTCCCCTAATCAAAGAGCTAGTTCAACTGTTAAGCACGGTTAGAGTAACTGATAGGTGCATTTGTAGCCACAAATTATCTCAAGCCCTTGAAGTGTGAACTTGACTTTTTAATTTGATTGTAATAATACTTTCACAGAAATTTTTTAGCAGTTTGCGGAAGTACTGAATTACCAAGAGAAAAGAAAGTAATCATAACCTACTAAGTCCAAATGGGTCCTAGACCTGAAAGAATAGTGGGGATGGGAAGAGGGGTATTTTCAGTGCTAGAGTGTGCCAGATGTGAAGGCCCATGTTAAATGTGCAAAGGGTAGAGTCAGGCAGGCTTATTACTAGCATGTATTCAAAGAACAAAAGTTCCAAGCCCATAATTACTCGAAAGATGCAACAATACATTGTTTAGTTTGCTGTGATTTGCATCTGTCTGCACATGATCCTGATCAGTGATTCTCAACCCTCATTGCCCATTAGAATCACCTGGGGAGCTTTTAAAACTACCAGTCTCTGGACCCCCAGCCCCTAGAAATTCTAATTTAATTGTTCTGAGATAAGACCTGGGCATAAGTATTTTTTAAAAGCTCTCTTGGGGACTCTAAACTGCAGCCAAGGTTGAGAACCACTGATCTAGATATATTGGATTCATTGCATTGGTAAAGGAGCTAATTTTTTCTCCTCAATTCTTGTGAATGTCATGATTGGTGCAGGGAACTTTGCACTATTTGAGGTTAAGAGAGGATATCTCCTTAAGGCCTATTCTTTTCATGAGGTTTTTACATCTGTTTCTGTAGCTCTGGCCTTTAGTAGTCATTCGGTTCTTCATAGTAGCTTGTGCTCTGTTACCCTTTTAAGTAAGCATATGTTTTTCTTTTAAGTAAATCAGTAAATAAGTTAGCAGTTCTGGCGGGGTGGAGGGGGGATGGGGGAGCCTTGTTAGTTAGAGGTGTATTTTTATGAACATAATGATGCCACTTTTGCCACAGTAAAAAAAAAAAAAAAAAAAAAAAAAATTGTTAAAGCACGAAGTAGAGCAACCTTTATAGAAAACAAGGCAAAATCATTCTTTTTTCCTACAGTTAGAATATTTTTCTTCAGGAACCGGTGTTTAGTAATTATAGCCCACACATGCCTCAATGCTTAGGTCTACTTTTAAAAACAACTTACTTACTCTCCACTTTTACGAAGAGATTCCCAGTGTACCTGTTGAGTATACAGTGATTGTAGATGAATTTAGCTAAATTTTTTCCACCCTTTGCTTCTCAAGTAGTTCGGAATAAAAGTTTTAACTTCTAAGCACAAAAAAATTCTAGTGATTCTATGTTGTGTTAACACTTGTAAATTTACATGACATTTTGGCTTCATTTGGTCATTCAGTAGTTTTTCAACTCAAAGGCGTAGAAAGATGGCTAATGTAGACGTAGGGTCATTTACCTTATCCCTCAACACAGGCTATGGCTCTGTTACAATGAAATTGAAATCCCTGAACTATTTTTTTAATTGTCAAAGTGATCCAAAAGAGGTAGTTTTGTTATTAGTCTGTGCTATGAAAGTGATAATCTTCCACATTCTTAGCACCTGTTCTATTAATACACAAGCCTAGCCACGTGTTTTTCCTGTACTCTTATCCTGAATCAGTGTTACTCGAAGTGTGGTCCAAGAAGTGGCTGGACCGTGAACTGTTGGTCCAACTATACAAATGACAAGTAAATGATTAGAAACCTTTAGGGCATTTTGACATTGCCATGGCATTTTTATTGTATTTCATGGAAGAATCAGTCTGCAGGGAATTATGGGGAGAAACAACCTGGTCCCTCACTGCAAGCAGTGTGAGCCCTAACCTAGATAGGTAAATCCTGCACCCTCCTTGCCTCTCAGCTAAAGTGCCATTTTCCCAGGATGCCTGCCCAGTCTCATGTCAAATCCCCACTTTTATACTCTCGTCATAATCTGGATCTTTAGGCTGGGCACAGTAGCCCACATCTGTAATCCCAGCACTTGGGCAGACTGAGGCAGGAGGATCACTTGAGTCCAGGAGTTCAAGACCAGCCTGGGCAACATGGTGAAACCTTGTCTCTACAAAAAGTATGAAAATTAGCTGGGTGTGGTAACATGTGCCTGTAGTCCCAGGTACTCTGGAGGCCAAGGCAGGAGGATCGCTTGAGCCTGGGAGGTAGAGGCTGCAGTGAGCTGAGATCGTGCCACTGCAGTCCAGCCTAGGCAGTAGAGCAAGATACTGCCTCAAAAATAATAATAACAGTAATCTGGGTCTTTGCTTCCATTCATCGCAGTTGCAGTTTTACATGTGTATGTGTGACAATTTTGTTCATGTCTGCTTCCCCTAGTAGATAGATGCTCTGTGAAGGTGTGAACTGTTTCTGATTTTACTCATCATTGTGTTCCCAGGGCTTGGTACATAGGAGATACTTGAATGTATGTTGGATGAATGATCATCCCCATGTTATCCTCCTTCCTGGACTCGTGAATGATTCTTTTTCTCCCTCAACCTGTGGGAACTCACATCTTGTCTTGTTGCCCAAGTTGAGCCTGGACTGGCTGTATTGAGGAAGGGATTGAAGGTGGACATAGATGCTATTCTTAGCTTTAGACACCTTGCTGGCTTTCCTAGGTCTCTCCCTATAGCGCCACAGCAAGTTAGAAACTATTATTCGCCACAGCCTGTCTCAGACAACTACCACAACTTTACAATTTAGTATAACCTAAAAGAACTTTTAATTATGAGTAATGAGAAGTTATAACTTAGATATAATTTAGTCTGCTTTTTAAAAAGATGACTAATAATTTGTTCTCATCTTGGGAGTTGATAAGGGAGCAAAAGAATCCTTTGAACTTCCTGCTTCCTGAATCTACTCAGTGAGTTGTTATTTTAACATTAATGATTTTAAAAATTCTTCAAGCAAGGTTCCTGATAATCTATAAACTTCACAGTTTCTTATTTTAGAAGTTGGAAGAAAATTTGGAACTTAACATCCAAAGTTAAATTGGATATCTTCCAGACTATTTCTATGTCCACAGTCTAAAAGACATAGAATGTATATTTTGCTGTGGATTTAGATAGCAAATCCACAGCAAAATAAAAAGTTATGGCATAGGACATCACAGTCACCTCATAGCTAACTAGTTTGTTGGGTCCTGTTATTTCCTTCAGTCCATGCTGATCATGTTTTTGTTGGGGGGTGTCATTCAGATGGAACATCGACATCGGAAGAAAGACACCCCAGTGCAGGCCAGCAGTCACCACCTGTTTGTCCAGATGAAGAGCCTCATGTGTTCCAACCTGGGAGAGGAGCTGGAGGTCATCTTCTCACTCTTTGACAGTAAAGAGAACCGGCCAATCAGGTACCTGCACGTGGAGATAGAGTTTCAATGTCTTAATGTTAGAACGGTGGATATTTGTGATTGGCAAGCTGTAAGATATATATCTTGTATATTTTTTACTCCATCAGCTTCAATTTTCTCACCAGTAGAACTCTGAGTTTCTAAGCTGCCTGTTCTTTGGATGTTTCTGTGAGGGATGATGAATGCAGCATTCTTTGAAAAATTCAAAAGGGCTATAGAATCAGAATAATTGATATTAAATGGAAGTATGGCATGGATATCAAGTCTGTTATTTGTTTTAATTATTTTGTATTGGTAACATAAAGAAGATACAGATTCTCTGGAGAAGTTTGCTTATCACAGTCAGCATGCTGTATCTTTCAGATTTTCAGTAAACCATTCTGTTATTCTTATCCTATCTGGATCAAATGGTTTAAAGAGACAACTAAATACTTAGAAACCTTCCCATTAAAGTTTCAGAGCTTTGAGATGATAACTAATTTTCACATATTTCTTTTTCTTTCTCAGTTCTCTGAGTCTTACCTATTACAATTCTCTTTTGGTTCTCTTTTCTCTTTCAGTATTTAGAAAAGATATATGGTGTATGTTTTGGTTGTTATTCGAAAGTCTCAACTCCTATTAAAACTTTTTTGTCTAAAATTTTTAATATTTGTTTTAAAGTTAAACACAAAACTTGCCATCTTTCAAATTAAAAATTTCACAAATTGAGAATTTGAATTGAATCACACAAATCACACACAATGACCCAACTGTACCATGCTTTAAAAAAATACTTTTCAATAAACACTAACAATTTTAGGCAATACCGAGTCTCATATATATATATATAATAGACACACATACACATATATATACACATATATATATATATATATATATATATTTTTTTTTTTTTTTTTTTTGAGATGGAGTCTTGCTCTGTCACCCAGGCTGGAGTGCAGTGGTGTGGTCTTGGCTCACTGTAACCTCCACCTCCTGGGTTCAAGTGATTCTCCTGCCTCAGCTTCCTGAGTAGCTTGCCCAGCTAATTTTTGTATTTTTAGTAGAGATGCGGTTTCACCATGTTGACCAGGCTGGTCTCGAACTCCTGACCTCAGATGATCCGCCTGCCTTGGCCTCCCAAAATGCTGGGATTACAGGCGTGAGCCACTGCACCTGGCCTATTATTTTATAAACAGAAAATAATCTTGGAGTAATTCTTTTCTGGTAAAATAGTTTTCTTTTTCTAGGGAATATGTGTGAAGTTTATTTTTAATGCAGTTACAGGCATAAAATCTTTGTTGAATTAGCTTATATCTTAGTCGTTATCTACTAGTAAGTGTACTTTTTATTTCTTGACAGTGGACTATGTCCATAGAATTTAGAAGGTGGTGTTTTTGTGCACCAGGGACAAAATTTATGAGGTGTGGAAATAACAGTGGTAATACAGTTTTAAAATCTACTTTCTACACTGTTAGAGGAATTGAATTAGTGTGTTAAAAGAACTTTGCCTCTTTACAAATCAGCACTACTAAAAAGGGAAGTAAAAGGCGTGAAAAACTGATCCAAGTTAGACTTTAGAAATGTGAAAGATTATTTAGAGATAATATTTGTTTATATGTTGGAGTGTGTCTGGTTTACGGGTAGTTTAGATTACAAAATCTTTATAACATTGTCTGTATAATATGTGATCTCTTTAATATGCTTTATAAACTATATGGAATGTAAAAGGAAGAACTGAAGTTATTCTTTTGCTCATTTCTGTTAAACTAAAGTTTTTTTTGTTCATTTTTGTTTGAGACAGAGTCTTGCTCTGTCACCCAGGCTGGAACTCAGTGGCACATTCTCGGCCCACTGCAACCTCCACCTTCTGGGCTCAAGTGATTCTTGTGCCTCAGCCTCCCAAGTAGCTGGGATTACAGACACCCACCACCACGCCCAGCTAATTTTTGTATTTTTAGTAGAGACGGGGTTTCGCCATGTTGGCCGGGCTGGTCTTGAACTCCTGGCCTCAAGTGATCCCCCCGCCTTGGCCTCTCAAAGTGCTGGGGATTATAGGCATGAGCCACTGTGCCTGGTCGCCTGTTAAGCTAAAGTTTTTGTGGAATACAAACTCCCCTTTGCCACTTCGCATTATCATAGGATTGTACTAATTTGGGATTAATATTAGGTTGTCTCTAAATATCATCTCATTATAAACATTTTCAAATTTTCTCAAACATTCTAAATAGGTATTGATCTTCAGAGTGCTCCTTATTTTATTCCTATATCCTTAGCAAAAGTAAGATAATAACCCGGGTACAGGGTCTGCCAAAATGTTGTGTTTGTGTTCCCCAAGTTCAAGCCAGGAGCTGTGTAGTTTTCCTGGTCTGTAATGTGGCTGGGCTGCCATGCCTGCCTACTTCCCCCTGGTCTCTCCCTCCGCTTTTCCCTCTCACTTCTGCCTTCACCCTCCCCTTTGTCACCCTCCTCCCCATCCCTTTTCCTTCCTCCTCCTCTCTCTGCAACCCCCATCACACACACACACACACACACACACACACACACACACACACACATACACATATCCCTCTTCAATATGCCACCTGATCTGTAATGATCCTCGGAGAAATCAAGTCAGTCCCTTCCCACTGCTTCTCCTCAATGCGTTTGGTTATCTGTGGCTCTCACCTCTCAAACTCACAATCACCATAAAGGTGATTGGCAAAAAAATGAATAAGTATCACAATATATGCTTACTAGATGTTTGGAACAGCCTCAGATTTATCTTCTTGGTGTTTCTGAGGCCTTAGGCCACACAGTGATTGTTTTCTTTTAGGAAGTGTTCAAAACCTTGTAATGAGTCAGTTTGGTTCAAACTGCCGGGAACACAGGGCAGTTCACCGTCCCTGCATGAAGAGGCCTTAGGATGCACAGATCTGAAGACTGGGCTTGGCTCTTGTCTCTGCAGTTGATGGTGACTCTGCAGCCCTGACCCCTTTACTTCCTTCTATTTTTTTCTTTCATCTTGGAACTCCTAACAGTTCTTGCTGCCTTCATCCCACCTGGTGTAGGTAATGAGTATCAAATGTCCGCATCTTCTCAGAAAAAAGTACTGTGAAGTGAGGTGTGATTTTAAGGCATTGTTATATTTCTTCTTATTTGTGAGTGTTTTAAAATTTTGTATTTTTTTTAAACTTTCTATTTTAGAAAAATTTCCAACATATATAGAAGTAGACTATTGTAAGGAACCCTTATGTACCCTCCACCAGCTTCAACAACTATCAACAAAAGTTTGATCTTGTTTTAACCACATTCCTTTCCAATTTTTGTGTTTACCCCCAGATTATTTTGAAGCAAATTCCTGACCTCGTAACATTTTCAAATGTAAAAAAAAAAGGAACTCTAAAGGAATTATCATCTAAAAAATTAATATTCCTTTAACATCATCAAATATTCACTTGCCATTGGATTCAGATTCCTCCATTGACTCATAAACATTGTTTTACAAATTGTTCAAATTGAGATCCAAATAAAGTCCATATATTGCAGATAAGTCTTATAAGTAAATTTCAGCTCTAGCTTCCCTCTTCCTCTTAAATTCCTGCAACTTACTTGTCATTTGATTTATTTCTTTTTGAGAGTTCAAAGTCTAATTGCAAACGTTTAAAATCAGTGGACAAAAGATGGTATAGTTAAGTGAATGCTTGTGTTATTAAATAGGAGGGTTAGTGCTATAATTTACAAAAAGTAAAATGCCAGAGGAAAAGAAGTCAGTATACGAAAAAGATACTTGCACACTCATGTTTTTAACAGCACAATTTGCAATTGCAATAATATGGATCCAGCCCAAATGCCCATCAATCAATGAGTGGATAAAGAAAATATGATATATATATATATATATATGCCATGGAATACTAGTCAGCCATATAAAGGAATGAAATAATGGCTTTTGCAGCAACCTGGATGGAATTAGAGACCATTATTCTAAGTGAGGAAACTCAGGAATGGAAAACCAAACATCGTATGTTCTCACTCATAAGTTGGAGCTAAGCTATAAGGATGTAAAGGCATAGGAATGATACGATAGACTTTATGAACTCCAGGGAAAGGGTGGGAGGGTGATTAGAGATAAAAGACTACACATTGGGTACAGTGTACACTGCTCAGGTGATGGGTGCACCAAAATCTCAGAAATCACCACTAAAGAACTTCTTCATGTAAAAAATTAAAAAAAAAATTAAAGATAGAAGGACAGAGAACTAGAGATGTGATAAAACATATGGTAAGTGTTAATGATAGAATCTAGGTAGTATGTATATATATGTTCACTGGAAATTTTTTTTGTTTATATTTTAAAATTTCCATAATAAATGCTAAAAAACGTAAAAAAAGGTAGAATGTAGTCTAAATAATCTTTATGGCTTCAGTCTGGCCATTGATCACAGAACGTTACCTTGTCCAGGTACAGGTGGAGGGACAAACGTGCAAAACCTGGAGAGGACAGATTAGGAAACGGTGTTTATTCCTCACATAAGACAGATAAGTGGTTAGTACTTTAAAAAAAAATTCCTCCTTTAAGAAGCAAACAGCCAGCATTTATTGAGCACTAACCATCTGCCATACTCTGTTCTAAGTGCTTTAAATATATTATTAGCACCAATTTTACAGATGAGGAAGCCAAGACACCGAGAGGCTAGAGAAGGTGACCAAGCTCCTCTAAGTGGCAAAAGGCAGAGCAGAGCTGCAGACCCCGTGCTCTGGCCCAAAGCCTGCCCTCTGAACCACACCACCAGCAGTCACATCAGAATCACTGCCTAAGCACTTCAGTATTTGTCTGAAAGTTTCCATAGTTAAACAGGATTTTATTGGCCAGAATTGGAGCTTTAGAGACTGAAAGTCTTAATAATAAATTGTTATGAATTCTTGATAATGGTAATACTGAAACTGATATAGGGCCTCAGAAATTGTCTATGCTATAGAAGTTGGGTTTTAAATTGAGTCCTTCTCAAAATACTTCAAGAATAGCAAAGTGGCTCCTCCAGCTACCCATGAAATGGGAAGGAAAGAAGGCCAAGAGGAAGAAGGTGGCCCTGACCCCTGCTGTCTTGAAAAAGCAGGAAGCCAAGAAAGTGATAAATCCCCTGTTTGAGAAAAGGCCTAAGAATGTTGGCATTAGACAGTACATCTAGCCCAAAAGGGACCTCCCCGGCTTTGTGAAATGGCCCCGCTATATCAGGTTGCTGTGGCAAAGAGCCATCCCCCGTAAGTGGCTGAAAGTGCCTCCTGCTATTGACCAGTTCACTCAGGCCTTGGACCACCAAACAGCTACTCAGCTGCATAAGCTCGCCCACAAGTACAGACCAGAGACAAAGCAAGAGAAGAGGCTGTTGGCCCAGGCTGAGAAGAAAGCTGTGGCAAAGGGGATGTGTCCACTAAGAGACTACCTGTTCTTTGAGCAGGATTAACACTATCACCACCTTGGTGGAGAACAAGAAGGCTCAACTGATGGTAACTGCACATGACATGGATCCCATTGAACTGATCGTCTTCCTGCCTGCCCTGCGTCATAAAATGAGGATCCCTCACTGCATTATCAAGGGGAAGGCAAGACTAGAATGTCTAGTCCACAGGAAGACCTGCACCACTGTCGCTTTCACACAGGTTAGCTCGGAAGACAAAAGAGCTTTGGTTAAGCCAGTGGAAGCTATCAGGACCAATTACAACGACAGATATGATGACATCTAACATCACTGGGGAGGCAATTTCCTGAGTCTAAAATCTTTGGCTTACATTCCCAAGCTGGAAAAGGCAAAGGCTAAAGAACCCACCACTAGACTGGGTTAAATGTGCACTGTTAGTTTTCTTGTACATAAAAATAATAATTCTCCTCAAAAAACAAAATAGCAAAGTGGCATCAATTCTTACTTTATGCTAGTGATCAAAATCTTAGATTAAGTACTTAGATGTGTGTAATACAGAAGGAGCCAGCATGTAAAAGTACTCCCTTTCTCGTTCACTCAGTAGAATTATGAAGCATGTAGTATCTCCTTAGTACCAGGAATAGTACATTTCCTGATAAGAACTTGTCATTGAAGCCGGACCATATTTAGAAAGCCCATTACTTTTGTTTCTAAACAATTACTGAATATCCCTGAAGGTGGCCCAGTATGTTAAGCCTGCAAAGTGTGTTTTGGGCACCTCTCACAATGACTAAAGATTGAGGCCCATTCCCACGGCATCCTGCTCAAACACACCTACTCCAGGCCTCTTTTCCAGTTTACCTTCCTCACTTGTTTATGTCACATCACCAGCCCAGCGTCTCCTGAAGGCACAGCCACATTGGAGAGGCAAAAATCACATACTTTTATTTGAGGTGTATACAGTCTTGACACAATTTCTCTCTATAAAAGATAATTATTAGTTTTATAAAACGAGTTTTCCAGGTTTTTACATGAGCCAATTGTTCTTAGAGCATATTTATCTGGTTGAAAGTTTATGGCTTCTCCAGCCCTCAAGGGTATTACTGGGAAAGGGAGGGAATCATTTCTCTGCAAATCATCTGTAATTTTATTACATTCATTTAACACTTATGTAATGCTTATTATATTCCAGGCACCATTCTAAGCTCTTTAAGAAATATTAATTTAATCAGCCCTTGTAACACTCTATACAGTGGATACTACTAATATCCACATTTTTATAGATGGGGAAACTGAGGCACAGAGAGTTTTTTTTTTTTTTTTTTTAATAACTTGCCCAAGGTCGTACAGCTCACACGTGGTGGAGCTGGTATTCTAACATGGCAGTTTATGTAGGAATCTGTATTCTAAATCACTGCTCTACACTCATACTCATCATGTACAGTATCTATAAGATTCTATATTCTTCATCAACCTATTTTTACTCACCAGTGTGTAATAAGGGGTCTGTCGAGGGTTTGTAGTTTTAGGAAACTAGAGTGGGAGGGACTTGACCTCCTTAAGAAATGACAGGAAAGATCCAGTAATGAGGGAGAGGGGAAATCACTGATCGTCCAAGGTCCCTTAGGAGGCATCAAACAGATTTGAGTTTGCTGGTGAGGAGATTAGCCAGGGGCCAGAGAAAGGAAGAGACAGAAGAATGTGGACATGCATAAACTGAGGTGTAGGATTGGGCATATGAGTTTTTGTTACATACAAGCAAACTACTTAGCATTATTTGCTACTGTGTCTCCTTTAGCTTGCATTTAAAATTGGCTTCTGTACTACATGGTGATAGAGTCATGGTATTTGTTTATGCTTTCCATAGGTTGTGCAGCTACAGATGTGTATATTAATTCTTATCTCTCCTGTTTTGGCATATGTCAATTAATCTACAACAGACAGTAAATTTTTATGGACCAGTGAAAACAAAGCTGTTTACTGGTTGACTACCTCCCTTATAACTTTTCATTACTTTGTTTACTGATGTACTCTAGGGCTTCATCAGTTAAAGTTGTAAATTTGTCTTGGGACTAATCTATTAACGTATTGCATTCTCATCAGAGAATATATTTAATAGGACCTGAGTACCACCAGTTGGTACTCAGCTGGCATAGGGCTGCTCATGCATGTGAGCTGCTGGCGTGGGCTTTTATTTGAGAAAATAGCACCGGGTAGTACCTCTGGAAAAAGTGTTATCCCGATGATTAAATACAAAAAGTCTTAATTAAGTACAGATGAGGTTTCCTGTCTGCTTGTAACTTATTCACATACTTTTCTAGGTATTTTTCCTAACATCACACCATTAAACTCCATTTTTCTTGAAATACTTCATTTCCATATAAATTTTGTATTGCCTACAATTACCTTCTATTTGATATATCATTCCATTCTATCATTTAAGAAAAAGAAAGTAATGAATGGAATTGGTGAGGTAAAGATTTTTTTAAATATGGAAATATGGATTCATACTGAATTCCGAAATACATCTGGATATCTCTTCACCCCCAAGACACATACCTTTGTGTGTCTTGTGTACCGCATAGTAATCTAAGTGGCCAGATTCTGGAGTCAGATGGCAAGAGTTCAAGTCCTGGCTTTGTCATTTAGTGGCTACCTCAGTTTTGGGAAGTTAATTCATGTCTCTCAAGGCTGTTAACTTGTCTGATAAGTAGAGATGATAATAGTACTTTCCCCATGGGGTTATTGGAGGATTCAATTTAGTGTAATACCTTCCACCTGATAATTGGTCAGTAAATCTTAGTTATTAGAATGATTATTTTTAAAAACCAGTACAGGAAATACACTTAACATAACCAGAAATAATATGTGTTGATTGCTCTTGAAGCCTTAAAGAAATATGTTCCAAGGAACTGTTTATTTTTTTAGGTATATGGTATTATGTAATATTTAGAGAGACCTACTAGTAAAAGGTAAAATGGAATCAGAGGTGTGATTTGCTTTAAAATACTTCCGCAATGGAAGAACAAAGAGAAAGAAAAAGCAAAAAGGAGAAAATATGACAAAATATGTGAAGAAAATATGACAAAATTTCTTGGTTATGAATTCCCTGTGATAGGTATATGAGCTCTTGGTTGAACTTCTAGCATATAGTATATATAGTTAATGAATTACCTGCTTAAAATTTATTAATGTTTTCATACTGTATGTAGGCCATAAAGCAATGAGAAAAGACATTTTTTTCCAATGTCTTTAAAGAACATTGGATTGGTTTAGTCACTAGCCCCATAGATGATGGTCTGAATTCCATTCTGCCTAGAATAAAAATACTCGTTACATGAACTGACAGTTAAGTTTTTCATAATGTACTTGACAAAACTTAAGAGGAATGTTTTCTTAATGGTCTAGGACATTGAGTGTTATATCACACATACGTTATAATAATATTCCCCTTGAAGCACGAGCCTTGATTCAGACTTAAAATAGGCAGCTTTTAGAAGATTAATAAAGATTCTGTGAGAGAAAATACCTTGTATGCTTAAATCCTTAAAGGATTTTTGCCTTACAGGCAAAATCAGTGCCACCTTCCTAGAAATTCTAAATAAGTATAGATTTATCCTCCCAAAGGTGAGGGAATTCCAGTTGTAAGAATGCACATCACCTCTACCCATTCACTAGTTCATTCACTCACTATGAAAGCATGGTAAGAGTAAGTGAAGTGTTGTGTGCCAGCTGTCCGAGACCCTTTGAGCATTTGTAGAGGTTTAAAGTTGAATCCTGAAGCAACGGCAGAAGGGATCCAGACATAAGTGAAGGAATCTACTTTGAAAAAGAGGAAGGACACTTCTTTTATTAATGCAGAAGATGAAGGAAGTGAAATGGGTATAAAATGCTGAGATGGAATCAAGAGACTTTGGGTTTGTGGCCTTGATCTTTTTTAAGTAAAGGGGGAAACAAGATCAGCTGCCATTGGAGAGCAAAAGAGAGGACAGAGGGAGCTGAGGACTGAAAGTGAGTTGTAGGAGGAAGGCAAGCAGACATGGAGCAAACGTGTGATAGGGATCCAGCAATCCAACCCCTGCGCATGCATCTAAAGAAATGAAACCAGTGTGTGCAAGAGATATCTGCACTTCCATGTTGACTGCAGCGCTATTGACAATAGCCAAGATATGCAGTCAACATAAGTGTCCATCAACAGATGAATGGATAAAGAAAATGTGGTATATATACACTTTGGAATACTATTCAGCCTTAAAAAGAAGGCAACTCTGTCATTTTTGGACAACATGGATGTACCTGGAGGACATTATGTTAAGTGAAATAAGCCAGGCACAGAGAGACAAAGAGTGCATGATCTCACTGCATGTGGAGTGTAAAAAAGTTGAACTCATAGTGCAGAGAAGAAGGGGGATTACTAGGGATTAGGGGAGGGAATTTTGGAAAAGAAGGATACAAAATTTCAGTTAGATAGGAGGAATAAGTCCAAGAGAGCTATTGTACAACATGGTGGTTATGGTTAATAGCAATGTATTATATACTTGCACATTGCTGAGAGAGTAGATTTTAAGTGTTTTCATCACCAAAAAAAAGCACATGAGGTAAAGCACGTGTTTTACCTCATGGTAGGTTAGCTTGATTTATCCATTCCACAATGTATACGTATTTCAAAACAACATGTCTTATTTAGAATTGATAAATATATACAATTTTTATTTATAAATTCTTTTTTCTTTTTTTTTTTTTTTAAGACAGAGCCTCGCTCTGTTGCCCAGGCTGGAGTGCAGTGGCGCGATCTCGGCTCACTGCAACCTCTGCCTCCCGGGTTCAAGCAATTCTCCTGCCTCAGCCTCCAAGTAGCTGGGACTACAGGCATGTGCCACCACGCCCTGCTAATTTTTTGTATTTTTAGTAGAGACGGGGTTTCACTGTGTTAGCCAGGATTGTCTCCATCTCCTGACCTCGGGATCCTCCCACCTCAGCCTCCGAAAGTGCTAGGATAACAGGTGTGAGCCACCACGCCCAGGCCATTTATTTATCAATTCTAAATAAATAAATAAGTAAAATGTTAAAAATATATAAATAATTAAGTGTAAAAAAGAAAAGTGTAATAGGGAGTGTGTGAGGGCTCATAGAATTGCTGAGTGCAGTGACGGCCGCACCAATGGGAGACGTCTGAAATTGCTAGTGCATCCAGACTCCCAGGTTAGCTTTTGCTGGACGTGCTTAGCAAATAGGGATCAGAAGCAGGTGGTAAGGTTGGAGACTGAAACATCATAGGTGGAAAAGAATGAGAGAATTGAGAATTCTGTGTCACAAGGAAAATCTAAGAAGTTACCATCATAGCTTCCAATGGGTGAGGCTGATACAATCTAATAGCCTTTTCAATTTTAAAAGGAAATGAAAGAACTATGCTTCTTTTGAAAAGACTGAGTTGCTAGGAAAATTTTTTCAAGAGCTTACAGAAAGAACTGTTAGGGAGAATTGTTATTTGGCCCAGACTAGTAAAAAATGCTAATATTTTTGTGTATGTATGCTAGTACATAACATAGTTAAGAGAGCAGATATGGCTTTTTCATTCCCTGCACTGTGCTAGTATTTCTCATCTCATACATCATTTAAAATGTATAGCATGATCACAGAAGTTCAGCATCTATATTGTTATATAAATTAGGAGCATATATTGTTTTGAACATCAATCGTGGGCGTAGATCCCTTTTTGTAGCTTCATGTTATAAAATCAGCTCAAAAATGTGACGTCTCCAAAGCAGAGCAGTAACGTAGGGAAAATGTCTGACCGGCCAGACGTGCAGGGAGTACAACTTTGTTTGAGAACAAAAATAGATGGAGACGGCATTCAGACACCCTCCTTGGATTGTGGCAATATCAACTATTCCATATGGCCCAGAGCATTTCCTGCCATGTCTAGACATGCTGGCACAGATTTCTCTGTGGGTGTCTGCCTGCCTGTCAGTGACCCACAGCGACCTTCCCTCGGGCCTCCTGTTGAAAGGCACTCCTGCTTTCTGCCCTCCCTCGTCTCCATCATTTGATTGCTCCAGCAGGTGCATGAAATGTGGGAGTGTTGTCACTTCAGAGTTAATCAGATTTGCGGTTTACTCCCCCTTTGGTCACACTTCTGTGTCACATAAAAAAGAAAATCACAAATAATTGCTTTAGAGATGCTGTGATGTCAATAATGGGAGAGTTTTAAATATGAAATGAGCAAGGAGGAGGATCTAAATTAATACACAACAAGCAAAGAAATGCTTTATTTATACTGAGAGCACCCAGGGTAGAAATGATTCACTTTTTTCTCTGTAGCTTTTCAAGAGCCATACAATTCTAGTTGTTTTCGAAGTTGCAAATTACTGCATCATTATAATGTGTTATTATAATAATAGGTGGCCAGAAATTCCAAGTTGCAGAAAACCAAAAACTCATAGAGTCAGTGAACTCAGAACTGACTTTCTCTTTCCCTTTCACTCTAAGCTGTGATTATTCAAGCTACTTGTCTCTTTTTACTTAAATAGTGCAGGATTTTAGAAAGTGACCAGAAGGTCCTTTTACACCTGTTCCTGTGTTTTAAAAGATAACCAGATTGATGTTCTTTTCACTAGGATTCGGGTCATCTCTGTCTTTTTTCCTTTGCCCTATGTCTGCTACCCATAAGGTATTCAGAATTATTTAGTTTTCCTAAGTTCCCTACAGGATAAGCTATGGTCACACTTAGCAACCCACCTCACAAGGACTTCTTTGGTATTCAACGCCATTTGTGTTGTAAGATGATTCAACATTAACAAAGGAATTGTTAATGATGAGTTCTTCTTAGTTCCTTTTCCAAAGATAAGACTTTGCCCACTCATCATCTAGATGTTTTCAGCACCTTGTAGTGTGCCTGACACAGGGTTGGGATTGATGCAGTTAGAGGAAGCTTACAAGTCTTAGATTGTTGTTGAGGCAAAGCATTAAGAGATCACGCTATTATTATCTTAATTTTTGCTGTCATCTTTCCACTGCAGTGGGGATGTGCTTACTAAGAAGAGAGAGTACTCAAAGTGTTGAGTGCATCAAAAATGTTTATAGAGTCGTTTCATGTTACACTGTGCTAATAAGAACTGTGCTCTCAGCCCTGTCTCTGGGGAAACATCATTTGCAAACATTGTCATGCTAAAAAAGTACATAAAAATTGTCAGATAAATGTGTAGCATCTTTCCCTAAGTATTTCCATGTAGAGATTTTTGGACTACAAATTAAATAGAGACTGCATCTTCTTTTTATTTCAGTTGAGCTTTATGAAGTTCACACTGTTCTTGTGGAATTGCTGATATTCATTCGTTCATTCATTTATTTATTCAGCAAACAATTCTTGCTGTCCTTCTCAGGGCCAGACACTCATTTGGACACTGGGAACACATCACTGAATAAAACAGGAACAAAAAATTCCTGCCTTCGTGCCATTTATTAATATGTTGTAAGACGATTCGACATTAACAAAGCAATTATCAATGATGCAGTCCTTGTTAGTTCCTTTTCCAAAGATAAGACTTTGCCAGTAGACACAGCCTATAGTCTACTGATGTTCAAAATACTCAAGCAAGTATTTTTTCCAGGTTGTTTAGTTATATAGTATACCTCTAAGGATTTTACTTGAAATGAGCTTTGGGATTTCTAAAGTCTTCTGAACTTGGAGTCATGGCTATCTTTCTTAAATCAACAGTCAGTCAAAATCATTTCCTTAATTCACCAGTTTCTTTATCATCCTTTTGTATGGTACCCAATATGCAATTTTTATTTTACAAAAGTATTTCATATTTCTTAACAATAAATCAAAATCATTTCCTTATTTCACCAGTTTCTGTATCAGCCCTTTATATGGTATCCAATATGCAATTTTTATTTCACATGTCTAAGCAATGGTTCCTAACTTTTCCAGTACCAAAGATTTCTTTTTAAAAGTATATAAACTATAGACTTCAACAGAAAATAATATACCTGTTCTCATAAGCATTAACATTTTCCTATCAGTTAAGCTTTGCAGCTCCCAGGTTAAAAAAGCACCTGATCTTCAAAAAATACAGTTGAATGAGTCATCTAATTAATAAATAGTATTTAATGATGCTTTAGATCATTTTCATTTTTAAAAGTTATAATGAGTATAAAGAATCTATCAGTAAGATGTTGTGTCCATCAGTAAAAGCTATTGGAATGGAAATTTGATTTTGGCTTGTAAAGCAAAATGTATCTGAAACAGATCTCAGTCAATTTAGTTTATTTTGCCAAGGTTAAGGGCATGCACCTAGGAGACAGGTCTGTGCCTTTCTCCGAAGATGAGAATATTGAGACTTCATATTTAAAGGGGAAAGGCAGGCTGGAGGGGAAAGAAGAAGGTGGTCACATTACTGAATCCACATGTTGCAAGAGAAAAGAAATAGATAGGGGAATAGTCAATTATGTATTCATCTCACGCTCAGTAAATGAACACTTTACAGACAATAAGGTGAACATAGAGTAACTACCTGTGGAGATATTTAACCTGTTATCTGTAGCTCTCTGCTTAGGAGCAAAAGGAAAGGCAGCTTCTTGCGTGACTCAGCTTTCAGCTTAATCTTCTTCCCTTTGGCAGAGTGAATTGGGGGTCCCAAGTTTTTATTTTCCTTTCACAGACATAATTTCATGAAAAAAAGAAAATCTCTCTAAGATAGTAAATGCATGAATGATTTATTATACTTACTGTTTTTGCAGGGCTTGAATGACATGGATTTTTATACTTATTCTGTGTTTATTTATGGCTTTTCTGCCTTTTTAAGAAACTGCATGCTTCAACTCAGAGTACTTATAAAGAGCTCAGGTTTACTTTACTTTAACTTTCCTTATTATAGACATTCCTAATGAAAAGATGTTAGAAAGGTCAGAATAATTTCTGAATATAGATCAGAGTGATTCTTTTCTCATGAAATGTCAAAGATACAGTGTTTACAATGATCAAATGATATAAATTCCCAGAATGATAAGCAGAACGCATTCTGCCTACATACAGGCTTTCTCATTTCACGGTCCCTGTTTGTGTTGACCAGATCCTTTCTATGCCTACTTTTGGTTACTTCTCTAAGGAACTCATTTTTTAGTGAAATTCTTAATGAGTTCTCCAGAGAGAGACTCAAGCAAGTATTTTTCTCAGTTTAGTTATACAGCAGGCCTTTTTCTAAGGATTTTACTTGAAACGAACTTCGAGATTTCTAAGGTCTCAAGTCTTCTGAACTTAAAGTCACGGCTGTTTTTCTTAAATCAACAGTCAGTCAAAATCATTTCTTTAATTTACCAATTGCTTAATCTGGTAACAGCACAGAAGATGTGAAACAGCCACTGATCTGAACATTATTTATAAATTTAAAGAGTATTATATTCCTTTTTTTATTGAATTTTACCTTCCTAAAAACTCTTTCCTAAAATTTTACCTTTCCTAAAAACAGAGATATTTGTTTCAGATATCTTTATTTTTCTGCAAAGACAAATAGCGTGACGGAGAATATTGTACACAATAATCATCCTGACTAGTAAGAAAGCATTGGCTTGTTATTCAAAATTGGCAATGGAATTGGCTATAGTTTAAAAATATGTCTCCTGTTGTGTCATTCAACTAAACCCAAATTCTTTATGTGCCAACAAAGCCATCACATCATTTGGTTGCATAGTCCTCAACACTCAATTATTTGTAAGGTGAATATGGGCTTGAGCATTAATATTTTTAAAAGAAAACATCATCTATCTCCTCTTTAAGTAAATTCTGGAAACAGTTGTATCAGAGATCTTCCTCTTTCCATTTCCCTTTAATCAGAAGAGCTCATGACTCTAACTTTGCTTTAGTTTTAAAATTAGAAAGCACATTAATAATCTTATCTAGGAAGACTTGCTTGAGAAGTTGCTTTCATTTATTGCCAAGGAAAAACTCTGTCATTTGTGTTGTCATGTGGTTGGGAGGAAGAGGGGAAAAGTCTTTGACCCTAAGATACCAGGCGTACATTGCCTGTTTTCTGGTATACATGACTATCATAAAACAGTCAGCAATTCTGATTAATTAAGACTAGGGCTTTTGGGTAAAAACAGTGGTCCTTTAACATGGCTGGGCTTTAAACAAACAGGAAGCTTTTAGGTCCATCCTGACCCAGTCAATCAGGATCTCCAGGGTGGGGCCTGGGCTTTATACAGCTCACCAGGAGAATATTGTACACAATCAGGTTGGTGCAAGGCTCTTGTATCGGTTCGAACCCTGAGAGCACGCCAACAAACAACACAAGGCAGTGTGGAGCAGTACCCTGTTTTAATGAGCGCCTGGGTGCGGACAGGCCGAGGCCTAAAATGGCATCAGCCCCATGTGAGGACGGAGCAGGGGTTTTATAGCCCTCTGTAAACAGGAAGTGTCCCAGTCTGACATGACAGCTATGTAGTACCCGGACAGTCTCCCTCTCCATCTTCAGGGGGTATGTGTCTTCCGGCCACCTCTCTTCCTGCTTCTGCTATCTTGCTGACGCACGCTGCTGGGTCTTGCGCCTTGGGACTGGGCCTGAGGAGGGAGGAGTTATTCATTCCCTTAAGCTTTCAGGCCCTGGGGAGAATCTTTCAGTTGGGAACCACTGAATTAGAAGGCCCATGGGTCTCTTCTGTTTACCACTGATCATTCCCTGTACATAGGGCATCTATTCGAATGTCCTTCATCTCTGCCATCATAAGCACCAAAGCCCCGTAGTCCAGCGGCCACTGCAGAGCTGCCAGCACACCTTCCAGCTGCTTCCCAAAGTATCTTGCCTGGACAGAGGTAGCACTGGTTTCTTGGGGGCATAAATAGAGCAATTTATAGTGCAGCCTGAGCTTTTCTGAATTGTCCTTTGTTATTCTAGGCGAGACCACAGTAACAGCTCTTCACAGTTTTGGGAAGGAAAATAATTTTTTCTTTAACACTCATACGTTCTTAGTTGGAATGGTCCTCTTTATCAAAAGACAAATTAAAAAGAGAAAAACAGAAGTTTACTAACATGTATATTTCATACATAAATGAGATACATTAATACCTAGGGAATGAGAAATTCTCAAAGAGGTGGCTTTGAATTCCAGCTTGTATAGTGTCTTCAAGAAAGAACAGTAAATTTTGGAGAAATGACAAGACCAAACAGGACTTGAAGTCTCTAGGGAGGCAACTTCTAGGAAGGCAAATAACTGGCAGACAAAGGCTAGTTGATAAAGAGTGTTGGTAGGGATACCTCTGGTGCCATCTCCAGGCCTGTAACGTTTAAAGTTGTCATCAGTGGTTAACCTTTGTTCTCCCTGGTAGAAGAAGGGGCAGGCCCATGACCATGCCACCCTGAATGTGCCTGATCTTGTTTGATCTCAGAAACTAAGCAAGGCCAGGCCTGTTAGTACTTAGATGGTCTAAGAGAGGCAAGATTCTTTTTGTTTTTGTAAATCTATGCATTGCCTTTAGGCAATTAGAGGGAAGGCAGAGAGCTTTACAGCACCTACTTCTTAATTGCCTTTAGCTCAACAATTGTTATGCCAAAGAAGTATATTTTGGGGTGCCGTATTCTGGTCTCCCACAGCAGATTATTGGACATATCTTACACTGTTAGGCAATCAGAAAACATTTGACAGAATGCAGGAGAAGCAATGAAATAGAAACAATTCAGATCACCTTACGTTTGTATTCTATTGCCTTTTAGGGAGAGGCTCTAGGGTCAGCACTGCACCCTGGAACCATCCTCTTAGCTCTTCTCATTATTCCTTCGTCCATCTTACCACCCCTTAGCTTCTGGTGTGTCTCCCTTCACACCTACTCAGTGTAGAATGGGTATTAATTGTTATCCTCACACTCTTCATACAGCATAATTTTTTTTTTTTAAGACAAGGTCTCATTCTGTTATCCCAGATATCAGCTCATTGCAACCTCTGCCTCCTGGGCTCAAGTGATCCTCCCACCTGTGTCTCCTGAGTACTTGGGATCACAGGCATGCACCACCCCACCTGGCTAATTTTTTAAATTTTTTGTAGAGACAAGGTTTCACCATGTTGCCCAGGCTGATCTTGAACTCCGAGGCTCAAGTGATCTGCCTGTTTCTGCCTCCCAAAGTGCTGGGATTTCAGGCATGAGTCACTGTGCCCAGATTAGCATAGTTCAATTTAAGACAAATGACTGCTTTTTCAGATATGCTACATGGGATTTTTGTTTTTGTTTTTGTTTTTGTAAAATTGGTTTGAGTATAAAAAAACATGACAGTTGTTTTTCCAATTAGTTTAATAGAACATGACCGTCTAAATGTGTTCTCTGTTGTTATTGTTCTTCTTGGAGACCATAAATCTATTTCAATGATATTTAACTGTTGAAAATTATTTTACAAGCGTTCTTTGTAATGTTTTGTGGATTGATTAGCTTGCTAATCTTTCTCACAACATGTTTCAACTGAAGATATTACCCAGTCATATATTTTTGGATAAAAGTACATGTTGTGTAACTTTCATGCTCATTGAATCACTAGACAGTTTTACTTCTTATGTGAGGTGAACTATAAAAGTGATAAATATAAATCCATGCAGAAAGATAGAACAATTTTTATGTGAAATATAAAAATATGTTTCATATAAAATGTCAAAATTTTTGATATTGGCCTTCCCAACTGAAGGGTTACTTCTACTGAGTGGTTTACAAGGAGGCACAGAGGACAGAAGCATCCTACTGAGAAACAGAAGAGAAGCCATCAGGACCTTCAGATCCCTACTGTGCCTCCTATATTATTTGCATGACCAGGAAGAACATTTCTACCACACTATGCTGTGAAACACAGTTGTCATCATTAGAGGTCTTTTTGAGTACATCAGAATATCAGTAGTTCAACTGAGCAGTTGGTCACAGGTGTAATCTCCATAAACACAGATATGTTGTGGCTTTTTGTTTTTTTCATTTGGCTTCATGCAGTTTTGTTTGTTTGTTCATTTATTTGGTTGATTTTTTTTTTTTTTTTCACAGACAGGGACTTTGCTATCTTGCCCAGACTGGACTTGACCTCTAGGCTCAAGTAATCCTCCTGCCTCAACCTCCTGAGTAGCTGGGACAACAGGAGTGTGACACTGTGCTTGGCCATTTGTAATTATTATGTTTTAATTTTATTAAGAATATTCACACAAAAACCTCTTGGTTTGTGTGACATAGTTAGTTTTGCTCTTCTTTGTCCATTTCTTTCTTTTTTTTGAGACAAGGTCTTACCCCTGGAGTACACCCCACTGGAGTACAGTGGTGCGATCATGGCTCACTGCAGCCTTGACCTCCCAGGCTCAAGCAGTCTTCCCACCTCAGCCTTCTGTGTAGCTGGGACTACTCAGCTACTGAGTGCCTGGGATTACAGGAACGTGCCACCATGCTTGGCTAATTTTTTTTCTTTCTTTCTTTCTTCTTCTTTTTTTTTCTTTTGGTAGAGATGGGGTTTCAATATGTTGTCCCAAGTTGGTTTTGAACTCTTGGCTCAAGTGATCCTCCCACCTCAGCCTCCCAAAGTGCTGAGATTACCAGTAGTGAGCCACCATACCATGCCTTCTTTGGTGCTCTGAGGTGCTCTGTTCTTTCAAAGAGAGGGTTGCATTTTAGTTAAAAGGTGAGACTCTCAAATCAGACTCTGGAATTTAATATCCTGGCCCCATCCTTGACTGACCACACAACTTTGGCCAACTTATCTAGTATCTCCTAGCTTCCGCTTTCTCACTGGGATGACAAATGGGCACGACAGTGGTTTCCACCTCCTACTGTGGTGAGGAGAATTAAATGAGAAGAGCTGTGTAAGGCATAAGTCATAGGGTCTGGCACAGGGTACACATTTGCCTTTATGATTTTTTCCAGGAATGCTTATTTATGTTCTTATTTCATTATCCTGATTTCATCAAATCATTGTTGGAAGAAGAAAGGTTATAAATAATAAGTAATTGTGGTTTGTTTTTCTTTATTTCCAAAGAAATAGTCATTTTTGATTTATAGTATCATGATTTATAATGACTCATACATGGAATTCAGGTGGACACTAAATTTCTCCTGCAGAGAGATTGCCTCTGGAAGAACATGGCAGTATATGGGGAAGTCAAATAATGAGTTTTCTCTGCTGTTAATAATACCAACTCTCATTTCTCAGTGTTTCTAGAAATGTTCTATTTGCTTATTCATTCTGTAAGAAGAGGAAGACAGTATTCTCATTTGAAAACATATCAGTATAGTTTTTTATTACTGTATGTTGAATATAATAAAGATATAAAATGTTCATGAGGACAGCATTAAATGGAATAATCTGGAATCTGGGGTGCCACGAAGTTAATATGAGAATCTCGAGTCAGGTCGTGAGGCATCATGGATTGAAATATCTTTTTGCAGAGTTTCATACATTTCCCTACCATAAAGTAAAGGACATAATGGGAAAGTTGGGAGAGAATTAAAACTTTCCAGCTATTTGGGTGTTATTCTATTTTGTCCTAAAAGATTGTATTTGGTTAGTCTTATCAAACATCTAAGAATACCAAATCATTCACTAGGAGTTGAAGATACAAAAAGGTTAATACTCATGGGCCTGTATTCTAGTTGCTCACCATGTAATAGGAAAGAAACATATAAACTTCTCTTCCACTTAGGAAAAAAGTCTAAATGATGTATGTAATGGAGGTATGCATATCTTGGAAGGACATTTTTTAAGTTTACAAAAACTAATTTTGTCATCTGATCATACTTACCACAGAGTTGCAATAGAACAGACTTAGAATAGACTGTCAAAAACATATTTCTGTGTGGCCACAAAAGTTAGCGCAAAATATTTGGAGAATTTCAGAAGATGTGCCAGAATGCAATATTATTGGCCAGGCATGGTGGCTTATGCCTGTAATCCCAGAATTTTGGGATGGTGAGGCAGGCAGATCACCTGAGGTCAGGAGTTGGAGACCAGCCTGGCCAACATGGTGAAACCCCGTCACTACAAAAAGTGTAAAAATTAGCCGAGCGTGGTGGCATGCGTCTGTAGTCCCAGCTACTCTGGAGGCTGAGGCAGGAGAATCACTTGAACCTGGGAGGCGGAGGTTGTAGTGAGCTGAGATCGCGCCGCTGTACTCCAGCCTGGGTGATAGAACGAGACTCCGTCTCAAAAGAAAGAAAGGAAAAAAAAGAATGCAGTATTATTGACTTGTTCAGTATTTTTCTGGGTGTTGAAGGCATACCTTCTGATATTCTCCATACATTTCAGTGTGGGCGAGTAATAATAATCCAAAGATTCCAAAATACGTTAGTATAGGTCTTTTTTTGTCCAAAACCATTTGCTGAGTGATTAGTGGCTGTATCACTAAAGCAGAAGATAAATTGATTTGAGTTGGCATAACAATAGCATGTCATCAAATGAATAAAAAGGATTTTTTTTATTGGCCATAGATGTTTTCCTTTTTTTTTTTCTTTTTTCTTTTAAAAGAAGTCTGGCTTTTAAAAGAACTGCGCATGACTTATTTCTCCATAGTACCCATTTTCAGTCTATTTGTATCTTCCCCTTAAGGCATGCTTAAGCTAAGGTATATGTCATTGGCTTAGTACATATTGATATTCTTTCTGAAACAGGATATGATATAGTATAATACTTGCATAATCAGGATTCTGTGTAAACTATTGAAATTAAAATAGTGACAGAGCAAAAAGGATCTGTTTCTGCAATAGAATACTTCAGGAAACATTGTTTTCCAGAATATTGATGAAATGTACAGATATGGAATTGGATTTTATGTCAGTGTTAAAGTTAAGGTTTTAATATTGAAAATGCCCTATTGACTTCTGTATTTTAATCTTATTGGCGTCCATCTTTTTAGACTGACCAAGATAATGTGAAATTTGCTTTGAATGTTTCTGTAGAGGTAATGAGGAGCTACAAACCTCATTACATCTCAAAAAATATAAAGTAGAACATGCCGTCCATGATATAGGAGAGGGGAAAATGCTCACATTGCTTATGTTTTGTGCTAAAATGTAATCAATAAATACATTAGTAGGTAACTGATTACTAAGAAACAGACTAAATACCATCCTTAAACCTTAGCAGTTTTGACTAAGTAAAGCTGAGTTCTTAAATCTTTTTGGAGTTTTGTGTTTTGTGTTTGTTTAATAAAATAATTTGTTTCTCAAGTCTTTTTTTTTTTTTTTTCTAAGCATGTTTTGTTAAAGAAAACTACTGGCTGGTCACAGTGGCTCACACTTGTAATCCCAGCACTTTGGGAGGCCACCTGAGGTCAGGAGTTCGAGACCAGCCTGACTAACATGGTGAAACCCTGTCTCTACTAAAAATGCAAAAATTAGCCAGGCGTGGTGGTGCACACCTGTAATCCCAGCTACTCAGGAAGCTGAGGCAGGAGAATCGCCTGAATCTGGGAGGTACAGGTTGCAATGAGCCGAGATCTCACCATTGCACTCTATCCTGGGCAACAAGAGTGAAACTCCGTCTCGGGAAAAAAAAAAAAGAAGAAGAAAAGAAAACTACCAAAGAACAATTTCAAACCAAAGACCTCTTTGAAACCTGCTAAATCAGGATTCTCACTTCTTTCATTCCTCTTAACCCAAGAAGGGTATGGAGAAGGTTACCTTGAACTCTTGGGACCAGGCTTGACTGCTGAGTGGGTCAGGCAAATGATGGCTTTTCCTTTATCTCAGTATTCTGGAAATATTTACTCAATATTTCTATAGAGAAGAAGAGGAAGTTACCTTATAGCATTCTAATGGAGTGCCAGGGTTTTGAATTAATACATGGAATAGAATCCTTGCTCAGCCACACACCATCTCTGTGACCTTGAGTAAAACTATTTACTATTTCGCAGTTTTCCCATATGTAAAATGGTCATTATAATAGTACCTATTTCCTAAAGGCATAGGGAGGATAAAATGAGATAATTTATGTAAAGTCTTTGGCAGAGTACCTGTCAAATGGTAAATTCCCAAAAATGTATTACCTAATAATATGGTTAAAGTATAATTCCTTTGTCCCAAGATGAATTCTTGCACATTTCCTTTTCATTGATTTTAAATTTGAAATAGTCCAGGCCTGGTAGCCCACGCCTGTAATCCCAGCACTTTGGGAGGCCAAGGCGGGAGAATCACCTGAGGTCAGGAGTTTGAAACCAGCCTGGCCAACATAGTGAAACCCCATCTCTACTAAAAAAAATTACAAAAATTAGCCGAGTGTGGTGGCACACAGCTGTAGTCCCAGCTACTCTGGAAGCTGAGGCAGGAGAATCGCTTGAACCCAGGAGGCAGAGGTTGCAGTGAGCCGAGATTGTGCCACTGTACTCTAGCCTGGGTGAAAGAGTGAGACCTCCCCCACACCCAAAAAAAATTAAAATGATAAATTTGAAATAATAATGAATTTTATTTTCTTTTACTGTGAAGAGAGCTTATAGTCATTTTCCTTGAATTATAGTAAATGACAATTGGATAAGATTAATTTATCTCTGCACCCTCAGTAGTAGGTGTCATTCCCAGCCTCCAGTTTGGAATAATATCACATGTGAACTTTAGCTTCAATTGAGGATACTTACAGCAATTTTTATTCTCTTCATGCATGCCTTATTGGCCATCTGTTTTCTGGGAAAAAATATAGGTAATAAGAGTGAAAATGACCCCATAGAAATATGTATTGGCTGCCCTTTCTCATATGAGAAGTCAGCAATAGACATAAGTAAAAGATGAGATAAGCCAGGTAGTTGATTCTGTTAAACGTATCTATCTAGACTTAGATCACCAAAGAGAATAAGTGTTCCAAAACAGCCATAAATTCAAATTCATGTGCTTCCTTAGAGATCTGTTTATGGTTCTCATATCTCCTCTTATATGTATTTGAATGACGGAACCATTATTTAAGGCAAGGATCGGGTGATAACATAGAGGCTTCCTTGGTTCTGAGCCTTTTATTAATGTCCTGCTCTCCATTTCCCTGCTTGTTCCCTAGACTGAAGCTACACTGACCAAAGCTACAGCATTTTACATTCTGTAGATGTTGGTTGTGTGCTCATTGCCTGAGACAGCCAACTATTTAATTCTGTCATTGATACCAGGATATTGAAATTCAGTTAAAATTTGAAGCTCACAGTAGCTGGTAGATTAATTTTTTGTGGGTTTATATTTGTTTTATTTTGTTGAACATAAATAGTGTCACACATTACCTTGGATCTAAATGGCATCCATGGCTTGGTGCAGTGACTCATGCCTGTAATCCCAGCATATTGGGAGGCCGAAGCAGGCAGATCACTTGAGGCCAGGAGTTCGAGACCAGCCTGGCCAACATGGTGAAATGCTGTCTCTACTTAAAATGCAGAAATTAGCCAGGCGTGGTGGTGTGCACCTGTAATCCCAGCTACTGACGAGACTGAGGTATGAGAATCTCTTGAATCCAGGAGGCAGAAATTGCAGTGAGCTGAGATCATACCACTGTACTCCAGCCTGGGTGATAGAGCAAGACTCTGTCTCAAAATAATAATAATAAATAAACAAATGGCATGCATAAGTATTTATTGCTATGAATTAGTGGCTGATCAACAGCATTATTTGTGTTTTCATTAAATCTAGGTGGCACTGTATTTTCTTTTTGGTTATATAGATGAGAGGTTTCTATGTTGCCCAGGCTGGCCTCAAACGCCTAGCCTCGCCTCCTTATGTGCAAGGACAACAGTTCTGAGCCACCGCAGCTCCCGGTGGCACTGTATTTTCAAATGCAAGTTTAGTGGGGGTAGTTTGAGATCTTCTGTTCGTTTGTTGACCAAAGAAAATTTAAGTTTCATTTTTGAAATCTCTACTTGTGTTACAGATTGGAGACTTATAAGACCATAAAATATGAAGCCTTCTAATAGATAGTTAGCACTCAAAATATCTTTAATGTTAATTAAGTAATGTGACATAAAACATGAAAAAGAAATCTTAGTTACAGACACATGAAACATGTTATGTCATATTTTTCTCTTTTAGTGCATTTATTTCTACCTCTTGGAATAATGATATTACTGATATAAAATTGTATTCAAGTCTTTCAAAAGTTAATGTCTGTTTGTATATAGGTGCTTTCTGCTTTTGTAGTTGCTGCTTTGCCAGTTTTAACAGAAGTGAAGCAAATATTTGTTGTCTTCGGAGCTCTCCTAATTTATATAAGCAATGTTGATGTTAAATGAACAACCTAATGTTTAGCTTACCTGTTGTGATGAAGAGTAGTTACAGAGGGATAAATCTTTAACTATTAAATAATTTTCAAATTGTTAAACATTTTTTCTCTTGTAGTGAGAGATTTTTCTTGAGGCTGAATAGAAACGGGCTTCCCAAAGCCCCTGATAAACCGGAACGACATTGCTCCCTCTTTGTGGTGAGTGGATCTTGTTTCATTCATAAGGCAGATTCATCCAGTTATGATTCATACTATTTAGGAGAAATAAATTACTGTGAGAGAACATAGTGAATTTGCTTTTAAACTTTATGTAAATAACACACAAATTACATTAGTGCCCAGAATTCTGAATATCACCTCCCAGGATTACTTTCATTCCTTTAGTGTATTACTGCTTCTGTTATACTATTACCAAAGTATAACAGTGATTGCGGGGCACGGTGGCTCATGCCTATAATCCCAGTACTTTGGGAGGCCGAGGCGGGTGGATCACCTGAGGTCAGGAATTCAAGACCAGCCTGGCCAACATGGTGAAACCCCGTCTCTACTAAAAATACAAAAATTAGCCAGGCGTGGTGGCAGGCACCTATAATCCCAGTTACTCGGGAGGCTGAGGCAGGAGAATTGCTTGAACCTGGGAGGCAGAGGTTGCAGTGAGCTGAGATCGCACCACTGCACTCCAGCCTGGGCAACAAGAGCGAAACTCCATCTCCAAAAACAAAAAACAAAAAACAAAACCAGTGATCGCACTCAGCGAGACACCTGGTATTTAGTATGTGCTTAATAAATGTTTAAAGAATGAATGAGTGAGAGATTGAATCAACAGTGCTCTCTTCTTTAAAGTATTACTTGGTATCAATTGACCTAAGGTTGATTGTAATGATATTTTTAGAACAGGATTTAAATCATGTACTTCTGCTACAAACATTCCATTAAGAATGTCTGTGTCCATCTCTGTCTTTCTTCTTTTATTTGTGAAAATAAAGTGCTATGCCCTTTAAGTGCCGCTCATGTCTTCCAAAATAACCAAACTTTCTTTGTTTGTAGGATTTGGGCAGCAGTGAGCTAAGAAAGGACATTTATATCACCGTGCACATTATCCGAATCGGTAGGTATAACACTTGTCAGTGCAGTAGGGGCAAGGAACAGAGAGGAGAAATGCCAAGAGGTTTCTATGTTGTTGTGATTTATTGCTGTCTGAATCAGAAAGATATCAAAGCCAGATTTGAATCCAAGAATCACAGAAGTTGTGAATTGTCCCCAGACCTTCCCAACCCCACATATGACTTCCTCACCTACCATAAACAGATTCTGGTCTCTTTTAATATAAGTAATTAAGAAGTTTGTTATGTTTCATTTTGTTCTGCTAGCCTTCCTAAACATATTTGATTCAAAAATTCTGTGTTTGTCTTTTAAAATTCTAATTTCTGTTAGCATAAATGAATTTTTCAGAGCTGAGTTTCCTATAAGTTAATGAAGGCTCTGTATAAATTGGCATTTTCCAAAGTGCAGAATGCTTCAGAGCGTTATTCCAGAAGGTGCTACAAAAAAAGGCCTGTGAAATACTGAATACTGAATGTTTTTTTAACTTATATAATGTCATCAGCTTATTAAAGGGTCTGAGAAGTCCTAAAGGGAAAAATAAATATGCCTGTCTAACTTTGTTGACCCTAGTTTTCCTCAAATTTGATCTGACTATGAAAACACTTATATAATGTAGCACTTATTAACATCTTGCAGAACCCACTTTAATGTTCTGTGATGAACTTGCTCAGTGAAGCCAGAATGTGTTCCCTCATTTTTACACATAAAATGCCTCTAAAAGCAGACATTTTATGGCAGAGGAATTAGGTGAAATGAGGACTGGTGTAACCTACACAGTTTTTCCGTTAAGTCTAATCAGTCATTATTGGGAATTCATTCCCACTTCTTCACTAACTGTACTCCATTACTTGCCTAGGAATACTTCTGTGAGATAGTAATATCTTGCCATGTAGTCCTGCAAGGTGATTTATTTTTATAGGCTTTGGTTTTATGTACACGATAACTGCATTGTGCATTGAGTGAGACTATAAAAAACATACTTTTATTCCCACATAGATTTTCTGTATGTTTTTTCTCATAAAAATCTATTCTGAAAACCTGTTTTCATTTTATGCTATTTTGGTATTTGAAGGACAGTAGAAATAAAAAATAGACAGTTTTTGGTTTTGTTTTCATTTTTCTTTTTATAAATGAGTCTATGAAAAAAATTGGAAAGAACCTTTGAAAAGGTTGGAATAGTTAGAACCCATGCTGCTGTTTTCTTATGAGATAAAGCCTGTCTGTTCTCAGGATGGCAGAGGTAGTTTGTCATTTAGTCTGTGTTTCTTTAAATTCAAATGTAATACCAATGGTTAAAGTAAAATGTGGTTTTATATATCTTCATGTAAACATTGTTAAAATTTTAATATAATCTCTGATAGCAGTAAGAGAAAAAGTAAACCACTTTTGCTTTCAGAACTTTCTCAAAGATATCTATGGATTTGGGGTGGTAAAAAAACATGCAGCAAAGTGAGTATGTGCCTTCTGGCCCATGGACTTCACTCACAGTGTTATTGCCAAGGAAGCCGCCTCAGTAGTACTGCCCATCACAGGGCAGCCTTTCAAATGCTTGGTGTTTGATTTGTAATTGCACTTTTTATTAACATTGTTATGGTCATTAAGTCATTAAAATGAATGTTGAGTCAGAAATTACCTCCCTATCTTTGTCTTCAGTTTTGGGCAAATGAATACTTCTCTAGGATTATTGCAAAAAACATTTACCAGTTCAACATTTTGAGACCGAAGGAGAAGTGAGATTAAGGTAAAATACACTAAGATAGGTTAAGATTTAGTCTGCCAGCTCCCTTGTTGGAGTGAAATTGGTGGCAGATCATTGTCTTTCAGGGTGTTAGAAATGCAAAATGCTTGTTCCTCAGTGCCACAAAGAAATAGCACTGAAACATTAATTTTCTCAGCAAGGCAATTTTTACCTTCTGCAGAAAGGGTGCCTCTCACAGGTGGAACAATGGCAAGAGCACACCTGGACAGGGGAGGGGAAGGAGTTCTTATTCCTGACGCAGGTAGCCCCTACTGCTCTGTTGTTCCCCTATTTGCTAGGGTTGGACTGCACAGTCTAAGCTAATTCTGATTGACTATGTTGAAAAGAGCAGGAGTATAAGCCAGAGTGGCAGGGTGAGTAGTTTGGCGGGAAGGATGGTTAGAAACAGGTAACTAAAGGTAACTTAGGTCAGAGCAGGTGACCAGGGTGACTCAGGTCAAAGCAGGTGACCGGGATGAGTCAGGACAGAGCAGGTGACCAGGGGAACAGATGTAAACTACTGATCAGAACTGGCAGGAAAGTTTTTTATTGAAACTAGAGGCAAGGCGGTGAAGAGAACCAGGAAGTTAAACTTTAAAATGGAGAATCAAAGAATAAGAGAGCTGAACATGCTGACATACTGATTATTTGAAGAGAAACTTGGCGTTCACTATATTTAACAAGGGACACATACTTCTTACAGAATGTCTCTTGTACCTATTTAGTAGGAAAAGGGCATGTTGGCCGTCACTGGCTGCAGAAAGCAGGAGCAACAGTACCTCACTTCTGGGAATTTAAGTCCAGCTCTTTAGAAAGATGGAGAGAAAAAAAAAAGAGAAATTAATAGTTTTATATCTTCCTGCTCATGCCAGGAAGTTTCTTCAACCTCTATGCCTCCCTTTTGACTTTTGGTTGATTGCTCAGTACTTTTCCCTTCTCCCACTCCCGCTACCTTCCTTCCTACTTAGAGAATGTGCTAGAAATCTGATCGGGTTTCCCAAAGCCCAGTCAGAACTGTGAATTCTTATTAACTCTAGGGTTGGTGCCACTGATCTGGCACCAAAACATCTTTCCAGTATAGTAATTAGAATGGTGTCTAAAGCCGTGGCTTAACGTTAAACTTGCATGTTTGAAGACATGAGTCGGGTGGAGGTTTGGGAGATAAGCTTCCCAGGGCTCACAAGTGACAAAATCCTCGTTGGAGAGTGTTAAGTGGTTGTGAGAGCTACACTTCTCCCATCAACCTTATTCCCTTATTTTGCCATTCCTTCTGTCCCCTACAGTTTTTTTTCTTTAGTGCAGCTTTAGATGAAGGGGTTGTTTAAAAACAAACAAACAAAAAAGGATTGAAATGTGTGCATGCCCTTGTGTAAACTGTAGGAGCTAGCAGAGTCATTAGGAATAATCTTGTTTGCAGTTTCTAGTGTTTTTTTTTTTTACTAAGGAGCTTCTTTCTGATGTTAAATAACTTTGAAGTTCTCCACTCAGAAATCTTATCCTTTTGTCATCTTGTATTTGCAAGGAAATGATTAAGAAAAAAGCATGTTTTAAACCATGATATTGATAAAGACTGCCATACATATTAATATTTCATCCTAATACATTCTGTAATATTATTCAAAATAGACATAAATTGAGACCTTTTCTTCATTTAAAAAAGTGACCAAAGTTTTAAATTTGTTTAAATCAGTTGTGTAAGTAAAAGTAGGATTGGTTGATAATTAAATTCAAGTATGACATAAAGTGTTCGGTTTTCAGACAGAATTTATATTAAAATTATGTAGAGTGAAATTTGGCCATACATACGGCATCAGGTCATGACAACCTGATATTTTAAATTCTTACATTTTGCACATCTGAAAAGCAGCTGGCTTATTTTGGCCATTTTTTAGTTTGATTCTAACTGATAAAATAAGAGGTTTTCGGGCTGTGTTTCCCTGAAAGTGACATCTTGCAGAGGTAGTTTTCCTTTACTACTGATGAATGAAAGCCAAATTGGATATTGTCATCCCATTTTTTCCTGCTTAACATTGGATTTTGGAATTGCTGGAGATATCTTGATGTGCTATAGGAGGATTTTGCTCAGATAGAAACAATTTATGGTTGTGTTGAAAAGCATCTAGAGACAAATTTGCAGATTTTTAAAATCATTTTTTCCCACATTAACTTGTTATATTTCAACTTCAGTGTACTTTTTGCTTTTTGTCTTCAAAATAATCCACTGATAATTAAATACCAACAATACATTAAAACAGTGTATTAATAACATATTTTTAAACATGTAACAATTTAAACAAGTTAAAACTTTACAACAGTTAAAACCATTTTGGTGACAACTGAGTTCTGAACAGCCTGAGAGCTGAGGCAGGAGCATGCACATTTGATCACCTGTGCTTACTTGCTGTACTTCAGACAACCTCAAACTACTCTAGTCACAGGTGAAATTTTTGAAATAGTTTTTTTGAATATGGAATTTGTTTAAAAATAGAAAATGGAAGAGTCACCATTACTGCCTTTAGTGATGTGAGCTTCCTGGGATGCCTTCATGAATCTCAGGGGCCAGGGGATGGTTCCCAAACATGGGATCTGTTCCAGTCTTTGTATTTTACAGATGGCAACTGACGCCCAGAATTTAAGCTGCTTACCCAAGGTCACACAGCTAGGTGACTGGAGAGGAGAATCCAGAACTGAAGCAATATCTTCTGTTACGCCCAACCTGGGTGCTCTTTATTGCCCAATTACATTTCAATGGCCTATCTTATAGCTGTATGTTTCGCTACCTAAGATGCATCTAATCAAATGGCTCCATGGGTTAATGATTGCTCTTTAATTGAACAGGTCGAATGGGAGCAGGAGAAAAAAAGAATGCCTGTAGTGTCCAGTACCGACGACCCTTTGGCTGTGCAGTTCTTAGCATCGCTGACCTACTAACAGGAGAGACAAAGGATGACCTCATTCTGAAAGTATACATGTAAGAAACATGCACGTGGTGATGGCTGGGGTGGGCACAGGGGTACATGTGGGTCCTACTTGGGCGAATGCTACTTTAGGTGGGTAGAGAAGAACAATGGGTGGTTTATGAGCCATTCCTCAAAAACCCAGTAATCTGTAGACTTGTTGCAAGTGAGCCTACAAGCCACAATTTGCCAGTCAGAGGAATTACTGAATTAAGAACCAATGAGTACAGACAGTTTACCAGTTAGGTAGACCGTCTACTATGTGGGATACCACCTTTGAATTTATAAACCTAGCATGTCTTTACCTTCAGACAGTCAATGTGTTCTTGGAAAGTGAAAGTACTTTTTGAAGTAAATTTATTAGAATTGGGGAAGGGAAGCCCAGATGACTTCCATCCTACTCTAGGTGTTAGTTTGCTGGGCCTGCCATAACAAAGTACCACAAACTGCATGGCTTAACCCATTTATGCCTGAGGTTGCAATTTTTTGAAATTTTTGCAATCCTATCTTGGCGATGACCTTGAGCAGTAGGATATAAATAACTCCACATGCTTAGCGTTCCAATAATGGAACACTAGGCATAAATAAAATTTTTTTTTTTTTTTTTTTTTTGAGAAGGAGTCTCGCTCTGTCGCCCAGGCTGGAGTGCAGTGGTGCGATCTCAGCTCACTGCAAGCTCCGCCTCCCAGGTTCACGCCATTCTCCTGCCCCAGCCTCCTGAGTAGCTGGGACTACAGGTGCCTGCCACCACACCCAGCTAATTTTTTGTATTTTTAGTAGAGACGGGGTTTCACCGTGTTAGCCAGGCTGGTCTCGATCTCCTGACCTTGTGATCCGCCTGCCTCAGCCTCCCAAAGTGCTGGGATTACAGGCGTGAGCCACCATCCCCAGCCCATAAATAGATTTTAAACAATAGAAATGTGTTGTCTCACATTTCCCAGATGAAGATATTAGTATAGTTGGCTCCTTCTGAGGGCTGTGAGGGCAATCTGCTCCGTGCCTCTCTCCTGGCTTCCGGTGCTTTGCTGGCAGTCATTGGGGGATCCATGGCTTGTAGACGCGTCACTCTGATCTCTGCCTTCATCTTCACATGGTGTTCATGGCTTTCTCTGGGTCCAATCCCCCACCCCCCCCAACTTTTTTTTTTTTTTTTTTTTTTTTTTGAGACAGAGTCTCGCTCTGTCACCTAGGCTGGAGTGTAGTGGAGCAATCTCGGCTCACTGCAACCTCCGCCTCCCAGGTTCAAGAGATTTTCTGCCTCAGCCTCCTGAGTAGCTGGGATTACAGGCGCATGCCACCATGCCTGGCTACAAATTTCTCCTTTTTATAAAGATACAGTCATATTAGAGTGTGGTTCACCCTAATAACCTTCTTATATGATTATCTCTGTAAAGACGCTCTTTCAAATAAGGTCTTATTCTGAGGTACTGGGGGTTAGGACTTCAACGTTACCTTTGTTGGGGGATACAGTTTAACCCATGGTTCTCTGCTAAGACAGTTACTTGATATATTCCAAATCCTAAGTTAAATGATTTTTTTAAATGCACATGGGTTTGGCCCACACCACCATGCCACCTCCCCACCGGCTTGGACATTGAGGCCTAATATACAGCAACATCTTCAGAGCAGACTTATTAGGGTTTCCACACTCCTGGTTTGAGGACCACACCATTGGCCACCTCCATGAGTGAACTGGCTTTCGTATTCCATTCTGGAGGTTGTGTTAATATACCTAATATGTGCCAGTAGATTTTTCATAGGTGATGGTAACACAAGTGGCCCACTGCCTATGGGACATATACTTAAAATTGCCTTTTTGACCTCTGCTGCAGGGTTTCATGGATTTTTCTACTCTCCATCCAATGGGACTTATGTAACACATTTAATAATTCATTGACAAAGATTTATCTATAGTCTGTGGTTTAGGACCGGAAACTCTCTTCATCCCTCTTAAAAAGGAAAACACCTGTGATGTTGATGTTAAACTTGAAAACTTTTGGTGAAATTAGTGGGTGGTAAAAGTTGCTACTCTTTTTATCACATAGCAACCCTCAATTTCAGTGGTTAAGCTTAAATCCATGATACCCTTCTTTCCATACTTAACTGGTGGTCATAAAACGTAGTTTATTTGAAATGCTAATGACTGATAATAACCACCCTTTACTGTGTGCTTACTATGTGTGAGGAACTGTGTTAAGCACTTTGCATGTGTCGTATCCTTTTGTCCTCACAACAAACCCATGAAGCAGACAGACACTCCTACTCAGTTTTACTCATAGGGGAACGAGAGTTAAATAACTTGCCCCATGTTGCCTAGCTAATAAGAAAAGGAAGCAGATTTGAGGTCAGGACTGTCTTGCTCCAGCATCTGAGCTCTCCAGTTAATAATTTGTATTTTTCCAGGTGTTATTTCACACCATAGTCTAGTAAGGTGATGATGCTGCTGTTATGTGGCTTTTTAAGCATACTGAAATTCCTCACAAACACACTCTCATCATTTCTTAAAGTAGTCTTTCCAGGTGTGAGTAGCAAGTATTGTATTTATCCTGCCAGTGGGAAAACAGAGGGACGGACAGTCCCATCATCACCCTTTATTATGCAGCCAGCGGAATAAGACCTATGCATTCCAGCCCTGCCAATGGGAGACAGTCACACTCATGAAGACAAATTGTTCTGCTCTTTGTGTTTTTTTTTTATTGTCTGCTTTTCCGTAAGCATCAAATAAGGTTTTGGGTCATTCTTAATAGAAGATAAATTCCTGAAAAATGCCCATTCAGCAAACAGTGATGCTGTTTCAAGCGTGATACTAACCAGTCAAAACAGTCACTGTAGATTAGGAAGGAACTGTGAATTTAGTCAAACATGGGAAAGTGCCTGTTAGAAAAAATTGGGGAGAAATTTCTATTTGATAGGTGACTGAACCCCCAGCCCTTCTGGGACTCAAAGAACAGTAGCAAATGCCTGCCTGAGCCTGGAAGATACTTTAGTCACATACTTTAGGAGCTTTTGTTTGTTTGTTTGTTTGTTTTGAGTTTTGAGTTTTGTAGGTTAAAAGCATGAATTCTGGAATCACTTAACTATCTAATAGGAAGCAAGCCATCTTTCTTTCTTCCCCACTGGGCTGAAATAAGAAAACTGGAGGCAGAATGTGCTAAATGGCAGTTTGGTGTCTTACAACTAGACAGGTGGGATGGTTTCATTCCATCTTAATTTTCCAGCCCTCTTAAGATTCGGCGCTCATTTAGATATCCCACTGTTAATTGGCTCAAAAATCACCTCCATCATGTTCATCCTGCAAAATCCTGTGGCAATAAAATAAATAAAAATGTGAGCAAATAATTATGAATTATCTGCCTCAGACTTGATCACTAGGAAACAGAACCTGCACTGTGGGAGATTTTGATTGATAGTGTACAGAATCTTGATGTTCAGGCCTCTTGGGAGGATGCATTCATGGCTAATAAAGTAGTGAATTTACACATATGTTCAGATGAAGGAACTTTTCCCCAGCCAATCTGGGAGAGTAGTGGCAGTAAGGATGGATAGCAGAACCACATGCTTACAAATCATTATGAGTTACCAGGCAGAGGGACATCCATCCGTCCGTCCATCCATCCATCCATCCATCCATCCATCCATCCATCCATTCATTCATACTACTGACAGTTTTTAAGCATCCACAGCATTCAAAGTACTAAAGGAAACTCAGATATCAGCCAGTCCTAGATCCAGTCCTCAAGAACCTTAACAGTCTCCCAGGTGAACTACACCATGTAAACAAAGATAACATGACCTAATGAGTGATAAAAGCTAAGAGAAAGAGGTACAGATTGCTGTGAAAAGACGGAGAGATGCCCCATGTGGAAGATCTGAAAGAGTAATTTTATTATTCTTTGGTAAATCCTGCCAGTCTTTTGCCAGTACAAGCTGTGTTAATGTCAATTTCATTTTGCTTAATTTGCTGCATTTTGATTCTGGACAAACCTGGTCATGTTACAGTAGGCAGAGACTTGCTAATGAGAACTAATTTACTGAGCATTTATTATATGCCAGGAATTACCCTAAGCCCATGTTAGTTTAAAGTTCTAGTATATTATCCGTGTTTCATAGGTGGGGAAATTAAGACAAGAGTAAATAAACTCACCTAAAGAACATAGCTTGGTTAATAGTGAGAATTTGAATCTGGGGAGTTGAACTCAGTTGGGGCTGCCTTCCCCTGTATACATTGTTCTCTGAGATTTCTGTCTGTTTTGGGGCCACTTGTAATCTGCGAAGTGTTATCCCAGCTGCTTCTGTCGTGAGGTAGGTGGTCAGGCATTACCAGATACGGACATTCTTGCTCATCCTGGGACAACCATGCTAAAACTGACAGTCAGTTGCAGCAGGTTGATGGGGACCTCAAGGAGGTACATTATAGTGGTTATAACGAAAAGGGCAGATGTACTATGAGGATCACTGCTTGATTGCATGCATCATTAAAGCTTAACAGAGTGTTAATGTTTTCATAGGTGTAACACAGAGAGTGAGTGGTACCAAATCCATGAGAACATCATCAAAAAGCTGAATGCACGTTATAACTTGACTGGCTCCAATGCAGGTGAGTGTATGGGCTGGCTGATTTTCCCTACACTTTTCGTTCCAAGCCCTTTTTTTTGTTTGTCTGTCTGGGAAGGAAATTATCAGCCCTTTGTTTTTCTGTCTATTCACTCCCTAACTTTAAAAATGCTCAATGAACATTCTGGTATGTCTTCCTATGCTATGATAGGGTTGTACTTATAACTCCCTATAAAAAATGTATTCTATTCTTGTTGAAACGAAAAAGATAATCTGAATTTGTTCTTTGGTACCAAGTCTTCATACTCCTAAGTTGTTATTGAAAACTAAAAATCAGCCAGGCACGGTGGCTCACGCCTGTAATCCCAGCACTTTGGGAGGCCGAGATTAGTGGATCACCTGAAGTCAGGAGTTCGAGACCAACCTGGCCAACACAGTGAAACCCCGTCTCTACTAAAAATACAAAATATTAGCTGGGCATGGTGGCAGGTGCCTGTAATCCCAGCTACTCGGGAGGTTGAGAAAGGAGAATTGCTTGAACCTGGGAGGCGGATGTTGCAGTGAGCTGAGATTGTGCCATTGCACTCCAGCCTGCGTGACACAGTAAGACTCTGTCTCAAAGAAAAGAAAAAAAAAGAAAGCTAAAAATCACATGACAAATATGATGCTTGGATTTGTGACTGTTCTGTGGAAATAAGTTTGATAAATAGCAATTTTTAGTGAGGTCCAATAAAAACATGCTTCGCGGCCGGGCGCAGTGGCTCACACCTGTAATCCCAGCACTTTGGGAGGCCGAGGTGGGCGGATCACGAGGTCAGGAGATCGAGACCATCCTGGCTAACACGGTGAAACCTCATCTCTACTAAAAAAAAAAAAAAATACAAAAATTAGCCGGGCATGGTGGCAGCCACCTGTAGTCCCAGCTACTCCGGAGGCTGAGGCAGGAGAATGGCGTGAACCTGGAAGGCGGAGCTTGCAATGAGCCAAGGTCGCGCCACTGCACTGCAGCCCGGGTGACAGAGCAAGACACCGTCTAAAAAAAAAAACAAAAAACAACAAAAAAAAACATGCTTCACTGCCTATGGCTGGCTTTGAGCAGCAACATTATTGACAAACATACAGGTTCACACATTGAAGTTGGCTAAAAAAGAAAGTGATGCTGATTGCAGTGGCATGTGAAGAAAAATGTGTGTGTGCTTGTTCAGAGAGGAACTGAAATATATACCACTATAAGTCATATGAGGTACATAGTATTGTACTAGTAACATATAGCATATACTACATTATGTAGCATATATAGATTGCATAGCATATATAATGACATCTTTAGGTTTGGTCAGTAGACAAAAACTTGGTGAATATTGTTTGTTCTTATCCACCATTCAGACCCACATTGAAGCAAAACAAAGTATGCAGTCATGTGCTTTAATCGACATAAAGAAACTTCAAATAAAGTAAGCTGTTTCTTGAACTGAATGTGTTGTTTTTTAAGACTGATTTTTAAAAACACCTTGAATATAGGTATTTTTGTTGCAGTCCAGATCACCTGGCAATTAGGAGAACCAGAATTTAAATTCAAACCGCCTTTCTTTTTTCAGAGCCTTGCACATCTTGCTAGACCAAACTGACCGCAAAGAGAAAATCACTGTAGACAGAGCTTTGTCATTCAGTTCAGTGAGAGCCATAAGTACCTCCAACTCACACATGTGGCAACGCTTCAGACTGTAATGAGTGGTGAGGTCAGTTTCCTCCTCCCTCTCCTAAGAGTTGGAGAGATAACTTGGGTTTTATTTGATGCAGATGGCCCTTTGCTTTGGACAAAGTCCTGCATCTACCACTAAACAAACAAGACACTTGGAGCACTTACTATTGAGGGCAGAGTCTCTAAAAGACTCACACGAGACAGGAGAAATGAAATACAACATGGAACTACTATGTATGCTTGTCTTCTCTTTTCCCACAAAACAATTATAATTCTCGGCTGGGTGCGGTGGCTCACGTCTGTAATCACAGCACTTTGGGAGGCCAAGGCAGGTGGATCACAAGGTCAGGAGATTGAGACCATCCTGGCAAACATGGTGAAACACCCGTCTCTACTAAAAATACAAAAAATTAGCTGGGCGTGGTGGCGCGTGCCTGTAATCCCAGCTACTCCGGAGTCTGAGGCAGGAGAATCGCTTAAACCAGGGAGTCGGAGGTTGCAGTGAGCCAAGATCGCACCACTGCACTCCAGCCTGGCGACAGAGAGAGACTCCATCTCAAAAATATATATATATATACACATATATATACATATATATACGTATATATGTATATATGTGTATATATGTATATATACGTATATATGTATATATATGTGTATATATACGTATATATATACACACTTCTCCTGATTGTCCATGGATAAAATGGTTTAATTTCAATACTCCCTCAGTAAGATAGTAGAGCTGCTATTTGTTAGAGAACATGTCTTGTGGAATTCATTGGTAGACTTCCAGCCAAATCCAGTTCTACTCTAACTGTAGAACTGGTGTTTCTTGATACCAGTGACCATCATTTTGTCATTAAATGTACCCTAGACCTGTGCTGTCCAATTCAGGAGGCAGCAGCCATATGTTGCTGTTGACAATTAGACATGAACCTAGTATACCACTAGAATTGAGATGTGCTGTAATTGTAAAGAACATACCGTATTTTGAAGACTTGGCCCAATAAGAAGAATGTAAAATATCCCATCAATAATTTTCATATTGATTACGTGTTGAAATGATAACATTTGGGATATATTGGGATAAATAATGTATGCTATTAAATTTTTTTCTTTTTTACTTTTTTGACATGGTTACTAGGGAAATTTAAATTTCATTCATGATTCGCATTATACTTCTGAGTCAGTGCTACTCCAGGTTCTGTTTAAAGGCTAGCATTTTTTTAAGTTCTTATGGATCACAAACAAATCCATTATGCCCTGCTCCTTTCTTTCTGCCTATTAACTGTGAATAGAAGAGTCGGTAACCATGGTGTATCTTGTTCTTTCTCCCTATGCGTCCTGTTACCTTAATTTGCTTGCATTTGCCCTCTGTATGGATAAACAAATACCAAATTAATCCTGACCTTCTGACTTTTCACATGTAGTCCCTGACCTTCCTACCATCATAGATGTGGTCTTGACTCACCATGATATGCTGAACTGTTGGCTACATGTCTTTCCCAACTCCTTTTCATCTCCCAGCCCTTTTCCACTTCAAATATGCCTCATGCAGGACAACATTCATCTGTTATTAGGTTGTTTGAATATATCATTGTCCAAACTCTGAGGTGATACCCAATTGCCTCTTGAATGTTGGTGAAGTTCCCAATGATAGGCTTTGATTTATATCTCTCGATAGACTCTAACATAAGTGATCCTGTATCCTTAAGTCCTGTGTTAAAGGTCAGGATTCCAGTTAAACCAAACCACAAATTTCCCTCTGCTTACAGACAGGAGTCATCTCTTAGAGAGTATAGTGTGGTATTTAAGAGCTTTTTCTCTGCAAGCAGGATGTCCTAGGTTTGAATCCTCTAAGGGATATTGGGAAGATTAAAAGAAAAAATGTATGCAAAGCACTTACCACAGGACATCATACATGGTGTGTGTTTAATGTTAGTTATTATTGTTTACCCACTTTAAAGCCACTAGCTGAAATATTCTATCCTTACCTCTTAAGTTGTCTGTTTTCATTGTCTCGAAATGGATCCTGATTTAATCTCCTTAATGAAGACTTTTAGAATAACACAATTGGATTATTGATATGTTGGATCATTGAACCGACCCCTTCTATACTTTGTTTCCTTCATCTCCTCTCCATTGATTTGATTGCTAATATCTCTTCCTGGTTTCTTTTAACTTAATTGTTGGCCTTCTGATTAACTTCAGGAAGGAAGGGAAGCACATTCTGTTTCCTTGGGCAGTTCCTCCCATGTTTAGATGTGTCCACATGTTCCATGTACTTTGTCAATTTTACTAGCTCCTTATTCTTACTGGAATCCTGAGTGAAACCCTACCAGATAGTGAGATCCAAACCACCCTTTTCCATGAGTCATACCTTTTCTGTTTACAGCCTTTGTACTGAAATGAAAAGCTACGTGTTGTAGCCTTTGCAAAGAATGAAAGAAACCATTGTACCATAAAGCCTTGTAAAAAGGTTTCCCCTTCCTTTGGCAGGATCCATTCCCATTTTGCAGCCTACTGTGATGCTCAGATTCCTAGGCAACCAAATGTATGCACTTTATACCTGGCTTCTGCTACAAAGCCCTGTCTGCTCCCCTATCCTTGTGACCTCAGCCCTTCTCTACCCTTCTCTCTTAACCCTGAGGCCCAGCCAGGCCCACGCAGCCTGCATCTATCTGCCTTCTGTTTCTCTGGTCTCTCTCTCTGATCCTTTCTAGCCTCTCTCAAGCTGAGGCAAACCCAGCGCTAAGCCTCTTCACTCTAATATTCTGCTCTAGAGAGTGGAAGCTCAGGAAGAAGCCTAAAAACTAATTTAAAGAAAAGCAAAACTTATACTCTTCCCACCAAAGCTTCCACCCTTCAGTCTAGGTAGATCATTGTTCTGTATCCCCTTGATCTATATCCTTGGTTGAGGAATGGAAGTTCTGTGGCCAGCAGATAGGGATTCCAGAGCTGTTCAGCTTCATTATTGAAAAGGAGGCACATTCATGGCTTACCTCAAGATAGTGGGGGAAGCAAGAGCACAAGAAATTGAAGAGGGAAATTAGGGTGCCCAATGTTTAAACTGTCACAACAGTTAGATAATGTTGACTTCCGCTGTTTTCTCTCTGGACCACAGAATTGTTTGTTAAATGGAAGCAGTGCAGTCAAACGTTTTCAAAAGAATTGAGTTCACTCTAAAAAGTACTGTTTTTCCCCACTTTCTCCTGCTATTCCTCAGTCACTGGCACTAAAAAAAGAGAAAAAAACGCAACTTTGAAATTGGTTTCGGCAACAAATTCTACCAGCTAATTTCCAGGCCCTTTATGCTTCATTGATATCCTCCTAGCTATTGGAGTTGTAATCTTCTCTGGTTAATAGATAAAGGGATTCACCAATTAACTGGGCTTTTTTCCCCTCTAACCTAAGACTTATGTTGCAAAGGTACATTAACCACTATCTTAGTTGAGTTTAGAAACTGGGAGAAAATTGCAAGCAATCCATTTAACTTTTTAAGATGTTTTAAAAATTGAATTACTATATCTTCACAGTTAGATATAGTTAGATTGAGTAGTTTGAAATCTCCAAAGTTGTGCTGTTTTATGAATTTTAAATCCAAAGGCAGTGTTGTGAGAATTTGAAATTCTAAAAGTATTCATTAATGTGAGCCTGGTTTAGGTTTGTTGAGCAAATGGTTATTATAAATGTCACCTCTGATAGCAGTTGAATTATAGGAATGTGACATTAGACTGAGCCAATATGATTTACTGAGGCAAATTAAGTTCTACGTCTTGAAACGGTGTGTAAAAATCATTGGCTATGGTTCAGTATGTCCCAAGAGAAACTTCAAAGTCTTTTCATATTATCTGTGTATTTATGAAATATTTTCTATAGTTTGCACATGTAGCTTACACCTAGAAGAAATCATATTTGCTATTCAGGTAAGTTTCTAGAGTCTTTGTTGTATCTTAGATGAGTGTACGTGGTTGTATTCCTGACAGCTATACTCTTTAACCCCCACAGAAAGTTAAAAAGAATTACCTAGATAAGGAGACCACAACATATAGCGAGAGCAGTTTAACTCTATTCAGGAAATATATGGTGTTTTTTATTTGGCTGAGGTGAAAAGAGGCTTTTTGAGAGTGTTAGGTTGCATTTTTGGGTCCACACATACCAATGTAGTCATTTTATTCAGTGTTACCAAGTTGGTATAATTCATAAGAATTTGATCAGTGCACCTGATTTTTGAACATTGTATTTGCTTTCTAGTATCATTGAAATAAAAGTGGTACTTATTGGCACCACCTATTGGTTAGACATTTAATGTGTGACCTTTTTGCTGACTTTTGGAGTTTCCTAAATATTTTACCATGATCTCTCTTTAAAGTATTTTTTTTCAACTAATTTTATTTGTAGAAAACAGTACAAAGAATTTGTAATTTCCCAAAGGTTAACATTATACTACATTTCATTTGCATAATCTCCCTCCATTTATATATGTATGTGTGTGCATATAGTCATATAACTCAACATTAATGAATTGATATGATCCTTAAGGATTATATCAGAGCCTTGATTGTATATGTTTGTGTGTGTATATATGTACATATACACTTATATATGCATGTATACACACATATGTACATATATACACATATACACATCTATACACATCATACATATATACATTTCTTTTCCTGAGCTGCCTGAGAACAAATTGCAGACATGATCCCTCTCTATCCCTGCTTACTTCAGAACATAGCAACAGAACCACAGTACAGTTATCCAAATCAGAATGTTAACATTGCTATAATACTATTATCTAACCTGCAAACCTTATTCAGATTTTGACAATTTTCTCCATGTCTTTTATAACAAAAGAAAATTCTAGCCGGGTTTGGTGGCTCCCACCTGTAATCCCAGTACTTTGGGAGGCCGAGGTCCGTGGATCACTTGAGGTCAGGAGTTCGAGACCAGCCTGACCAACGTGGTGAAAACCCATCTCTACTAAAAATACAAAAATTAGCTGGGTGTGGTGGCATGTGCCTGTTAATTCCAGCTACTCAGGAGGCTGAGGCAGGAGAATCAACTGAATCTGGGAAGCAGAGGTTACAGTGAGCCAAGATTGTGCCACTGTACTCCAGCCTAGGTGACAGAGCGAGACTCCATCTTAAAAAAAAAAAAAAAAGAAAGAAAAAGAAAATCCAGGCTATTTTGCATGCAGTTGTTATATCTCTTGTTTCCTTCGATCTAAATCATGCTAATGACAGCAAAGAAAAAATATAGTTCAAAATATGTTACTACATTACACCGTAAGATATTTTTTAAAGTTCATGCAGTATTTAAAAAAAAAAAACTAAATCCAAATGATGTTAATGGAAGTAGTGATTAGAGCTTGATTTCATTTTCTAAATGAGCTATGTATGGCTAATTTAGATATAATCACTAGCAATACTGTTTGCAAGATTTGCTGCATAGGAAAAATATGGAAGTATTTCAGTAAATTAAAATAATCAGATATTAAACTACAATCATAGATACTATTGTAGAGGAGGAAAAATATTTCCTCATGTATCCTAGGTTCATGGATTAAGCCCCAACAACAAAAGACAGAGTAACAAAAGTATACAAACAAACATATTTAAGTTCTTTGTGACATGAGAGCCTTCATTAGGAAATGAACACCTGAAGAAACAGTTTAATCTTAGTTTTTTTATAGTAGGTCTGATGAAGAACAGGGAGTTGTAGAGAAATACTAGGGGGTGAAAAAGGTATCGTCTAATGGCAATAAACTGGGAGAAACTTAGGAAGGCCTGTTTATTCAGGTTCTTCTCTGCAACACTTTGTTTTCAGAGATAAGGATGTACTTTTCATCCAATATACGGAGGGCACCTCTTATGACCTGCTCAGGGGAGAATGGCAGGGAAGGTCCGAGAGACCTTCCTGCACATGGTGTCTCTCAAAATAGTCAGTATGCCAAGGAACCATGTTTTAGGGTAATGTGTCCTGAACCCCATCACTATGCTCTATACACATTTTTTAAATGGTTTGCAGCCCATGGATTCCTTTGTATTGGTATTGTGGAAATAAAATACAAATAGGTAATAATAGTTACAGTAAAAACAAACAAAGCCTGTTTAAAAAACCTAGACATAGTCCTCAGTATATGCTATTGAAATGTTGATACACTAAATCAGAATAAGAATGGAAACTTTAAAGTGAAAAATTCCCCTTAGTTAAAAAGGAAATGTTGAAATCCCTTCGAATGCTCTCATCACTCCTACCAAATGTGGAGAAGCCCCTCTCCAGCTTTCATTGCTGGTCAGCAGATTTCTTTTGTAGTTAAGACTCAATGAAAGTAAATAATTTCACATGTCTTTAATGCCTTTTCATTTGACATTCTGTGACATTATGTATTGCTTCAATCTTACGTTCTCTATTACTCTTAGCCATGAGCTAACCACTTCTCTAGAGAAAACATAAAAGCCTTTCCCAAAGCTTTGAAATTTAGAACTAGCAGATCTGCAAACCAGCAGTTATAATCACAAGATTATTTGTTCATGCTTATCATACCTTTTGCATATTAGAAGGTAGTCATCCCAATGGACAGAGTTACCCACTTTGAAGATCTCAGGAAGATGATCTTCAGACAGTGAGCCTATGGTCAGACCCTTTGGGTTATCCTCAGTGATGTCAAAATTATATTCTTTAAGACTTAACTTAGTTTAAAGAAGCAGTCAACAATAAGCATATTCACAAATTGAACAATACTGGCTAAAACTCAGAAACCAAGGTATGACTATTAAGAAATAAAAGTGTTTTCTTTCTTCTTGTCTTCCTTCCTCCCTTCTTTTTCTTTTTTTCTTTCTTCCTTCTTTCCTTCCTTCCTTCCTTCCTTTCTCTCTCTCTCTCTTTTTCTCTTTCTCTTTCTTTCTTTTTTCTTTGCCTCGCGCTGTCGCCAGGCTGGAGTGCAGTGGCATGATCTCGGCTCACTGCAACCTCTGCCTCCCGGGTTCAAGTGATTCCCCTGCCTCAGCCTCCTGAATAGCTGGAACTACAGGTGGCATGCCACCACGCTTGGCTTATTTATTTATTTATTTATTTATTGTATTTTAGTAGAGATGTGTTTTTACCATGTTGGCCAGGATAGTCTCGATCTCCTGACCTCGTGATCTGCCCACCTTGCCCACCTTGCCCGCCCGCCCTGCTTCCTTCCTTCCTTCCTTTCTCTTTCTTTCTCTTTTTCTTTCTTTTTTTCCTTCCTTCTTTCTTTCTTTTTCTTTCTTTCTTTCTTTTTCTCTTTCTCTCTCTCTCTCTCTCTGTCTTTCTTTTTTCTTTGTCTCGCTGTGTCGCCAGGCTGGAGTGCAGTGGCGTGATCTCGGCTCACTGCAACCTCCGCCTCCCGGGTTCAAGTGATTTCCCTGCCTCAGCCTCCTGAATAGCTGGAACTACAGGCGGCGCGCCACCATGCTCGGCTTATTTATTTATTTATTCATTGTATTTTAGTAGAGATGGGGTTTTACCATGTTGGCCAGGATAGTCTTGATCTCCTGACCTCGTGATCTGCCCACCTTGCCCGCCTTCCTTCCTTCTTTTTCTTTCTTTTTCTCTTTTTCTTTCCTTCTTTCTTTTCTTTCCTTCTTTCTTTTCTTTTCTTTCTTTCTTTCTTTCTTTCTTTTTCTCTTTCTCTCTCTCTCTCTTTCTTTTTTCTTTGTCTCGCTCTGTCGCCAGGCTGGAGTGCAGTGGCACGATCTCGGCTCACTACAACCTCCGCCTCCCGGGTTCAAGTGATTCCCCTGCCTCAGCCTCCTGAATAGCTGGAACTACAGGCGACACGCCACCATGGAAGGCTTATTTATTTATTTATTTATTTATTTATTTATTTATTGTATTTTAGTAGAGATGGGGTTTTACCATGTTGGCCAGGATAGTCTTGATCTCCTGGCCTCGTGATCTGCCCACCTTGCCCTCCCAAAGTCCTGGGATTACAGGCATAAGCCACTGTGCCCGGCCCTCTTTTTTCTTTCTTTTCATTTTAAATTGGTTTTGAAAGTATATCTAAAAGAGGAGATACATCCCAAATTTAAGCAGTGGCAACATTAATAGCGTAAGTGTCTAGCTCTGCAAGATGACAATGTTAAAGGACAGCTGTAATTTGGGTACTTTGGTCCTACTGGGTAGAGGCTTTGAGTAACTAGGCTCCTTTCATCATGTAATTAACACATTGTTAAGCAGGCCTCTGGTAATGTTCACAGCTCCCATTTTCCCATCTGCATCTTGATTTCTCCATCTAACCTGGCTCATTTGTACACACCAGTCTCTTCCTAATATTCTGGCTTTTGCTCCATTGACTCATTTTCCGATAGTATTGTCTCACTTAATACCTCACACTTTCTAGAAATTTGACTTTCTTTCTTTCCTCTGCTTCAGAGACTTTCAGAGCCTGTCTCTGACCTCCCAGTGTAAATACCTCATTTTAATCAGCCAGGATTTTACTGCTTGGTGTAGCTAGGATGTGCCTCTGAAAAGTTTTCACTGGCTTTGAGTTGAACTCCAGATAGGATATATAGCTTCTAATGTATTTACTTTGAAATTCAATTATCTTTTCTTATAGATATAACACATAACATTCTAATACACAAAGCAAAGCTTAGATGATTAATTTTGTAAATCAAGCACATAGGAAGGAATAGATGTAAAATTTGTGCTCTGATAAGATTGAGGCCCTACGTATTTCAGAAATGAACAGGTTTTACTGAAGGTGATTTTTGAAAAAATCTACTAATATCATCTGTAGGAAGTTTTGCTAATACCTCATAATGTTAGTAATTTTGTAGTACAAGTTTAGAAATTCCACCAATTGTGTTTTACTCTCAGCCCCCACCTCCCAAACATACAAAGTATGCAAGTACTGTCAAGAAATAGTGTTTTGAGAGTTTACTACAGAATGGCAGTGTGAAGAGCTGCACCATCCTCCTCCAATGGAACAACCATTATTGATGAAAATCGTATTTTCTTTTAGATTTTAAATTAAATTATTTTTCATATTTATTTATTTTTAAAAATGAAATGGGGACTCACTATATTGGCCAGGTTGGTCTTGAACTGGCCTTAAGCAATCCTCCCACCTTGGCCTCCCAAAGGATTATAGGTGTGAGCCACTGTGCCTGGTCACAAATTGTATTTTAAAACAGGACTAACGTCTAGAAATCTTCCTAAGTGTAGACAGCAAATAAAGAGTAACTGCCAACTCCTGATAAGAATCAAGAGAGTTGGTGAAACTTATATCACATCTCATTTTCTCCTTCCTGCCTGCACCAGCTCAGCGTGATGAAAATTCCACTACATATACATGTAGCCAAGAAGATGGGGTTCCCTCTCCCATCAGCTTCCAGTCAAGGTATATGGTATCTCACCAGGAGAGGGTAGGCTACTAGCATTTCACATTTCCCCTGGTCCCAGTTGTATAGCCTAAAAAAAGTAAATGTGTAACCCACTCCATATTGTCGCTTCCACACCTATGATGCATGGGATCCCTGTGAAAAAAACAACACCCACTAAAGATGAATTGTGATAAAATGATAACAATTAGCAATCAATGAGGCAGAGTAAGCAAATGCAACAAATGAGAATCATGATCTTTTGGAATTTTAGGTAATAAACTATCAGGAAAAGAGGTAGCAAAAGAGATTTCTAATGAAAAAGAAAACATCATAAAAAATGGAACTAGATTTTTAAACCCATACATCAAAAGAATATTGAGTATATATATTTCAGCATTACTCAAGGCACTGGTATACAGTTTTTGACAATGAAAAATCTTTGTTTTCTTTGTGTATAAATTCTAGTGGTTAAAGAGAAGTAAATAGAACTTCTAAAATTCTTTTTAAAAATGTTATTAAAATAAGAAATCAGTGGACTACTTAAATAGCAAACGAGCATAGTTGGAAAACGAATTAGTAAAATTATAACTTAAAATATTAGCCAGAATGCTACCCAAGGGGTAAATGCAATGGAATAACCTGAATAAACATTTAAGAGCAGTGAAGGATTGAATGAAAAGACCAGCATACATCTAGTAGGAATTCCAGAAGGAACAAATAAAGTACATGGGTAAGCTGCAGTATTTGAAAAGGTTGAGAATTTGTAGAGCTTTTGCAGAGGATAAAATGTGCAGATAAAAGAAGAAAATGTTATTAAGTAGGATAAAGTTATATCTGGATAAATTAAATAACTTTTGCAGAGGTTAAAATGCCCAGATAAAAGAAGCGAAAGTTATAAGCAGGATAAATAAAAGTCATATCTAGATAAATTATGGTGAAACTGCAGAACACCAAAGACAAAACCAGAAACCAGAGAGAAAATACTGATTACCTAAAAAGAAATAATAGTCTTAGCAGCAGTTACAGAGGTCAGAATATTATGGAATAATAAATATCTTAAAACTGCTGGGAGCAAATGGCCAACTTTGAATTCTTTACTTGCCAAACTGTTACAGTCATTGCTTGGTATCCGTGGGAAACTGGTTCCAGGACCTCTCAGGATACCAAAATTTGCAAATGCTGAAGTCCCTTACGGAAAATAGCATATACTATTTACATATAACCTATGCACATCCCCTCATATACTTTAAATTATTTCTAGCTTATGTATAATACCTAATACAATGTAAATGGTATCTAAATGATTGTTATTACTGTATTGTTTTTTGTGGTTACTGTTGTGTTGTTATTTTTTATGGATTTTATTTTTCCAAATATTTTTGACACCCAGCTGGTTGAATCCACAGATGCAGAGCCCCACAGAACAAAGGGCCTGCCATATTTAAAAGGGGGAATAAAATAAAATTTCAGATGAAGACTTGGAGATTTTACATTCACATTCACTGAAACAACTAGTCAGAGTTCATCATCAGGAGTAAAGAACTGAACCCAGGCTGGGTGTGGTGGCTCACACCTATAATCCCAGCAATATGGGAGGCTGAGGCGGGTGGATACCGAGGTCAGGAGATCGAGACCGTACTGGCTAACACGGTGAAACCCCGTCTCTACTAAAAGTATAAAAAATTAGCTGGGTGTGGTGGCGCATGCCTGTAGTCCCAACTGCTAAGGAGGCTGAAGCAGGAGAATCACTTGAACCTGGGAGGTGGAGGTTGCAGTGAGCCAAGATCGCACCACTGCACTCCTGCCTGGGCGACAGAGTAAGACTCCATCTGAAAAAAAAGAACTGAACCCAGAAGGAAAGAAATGTAAGAAGCAAGTGAGTACGAAGAGAATAGTAAATGTCAGGATAAATCTATTTAAGCATTGACTGCAAACAGCAACAATTTAAAAATATATCATCATCAGAGTTTAAAAGATCCAAGTTCCCAGAATTGTTCCAGAAGAGAATAGAGCTATTGATTAAATGTAGTATTTAAGTCAATTACTTATGTTACACATTTAAAGAATAGAAATAGTATGTATAATTTCCAGAACTATAGAGAGATAAATAAGCAAATAAGAAAACTTAATCCATTTAGAGGGTAGAAATGAAAAAGAAGGGGAAAAAAGAGAAGCAAATAAAAATCATGATATTTGAAAAACAAAATAAGATAGCAGTATAACCTCTCCTCCTGACTAAATTACATGCTAAGTATCTTCTAAAGGATATTTCAGAATTTGTCACTTGTTCAGAGCGTTGACTTACTAGTATCTGAGGACAGCACCGTAATCTCCATGTCATTAGGAATTTCACCGCCTTCGCATATGTCTAATTGTACTTATCGTCTATTTGTATTTCTCAGTTATGTCTTTGTCAAGTCTCCCATGTTAGAGGATTGTTCTCAATATACAGACATATTTGCCTTTGAAACCTTTATAGAACCTAATTACAATATTTGGATTTATCTGGTGGTAAGTGGGCATAACTATTAAAAGAAATATTTTATTTCTATATGACACTAAGGAGACTTTGGCCATTTTTTGATGGAAGCTAATTTGTTGATACTCATGGTAGGGAGGAATGAGAACAGAAACAATGATAGATATAATGATAGTCGTGGCAGTGGCAATTGTAGGAGTAGCAGCTGACACTTCCTTTGAGCTAAGCATTACCTAAAGTATTTTATGGATTTGGTGCCTTTATCTTTATTTTACAGATGTGGAAACCAAAGCACAGAGAGGTTAACATTGAGGCAGTCACTTGCAACCATATGATATGATTCTTAAACTGCACACTTAGTAACAACATGTATTTATCCAATATATTTATCACAGTTTTCCATTTTTGCATTGCTGTGCATTCGTAGCTACATGTTATTTGGTTTATTAGTGGCAAAATGGCTGATGTATTCTAAAATTTCAGCTGCTACTTATAAATCATGCTATGCTTTCCATTTTTAATGTAAAATTGCAGAATTTCATGAATTTAAAAGGAGCCAACTTATAGAATAAATGAGCTTCAATTCTCATGAAATTAGAACTTCCAAGTAATCAGCCACATTTGGCTTAAAAGACACCAAGCCTTTCTTTCGTGTACTACTACTCTGTAAGCTGAACTTAATCATGAATCATATCCGTGGTTTTATGGCAGACTCCAGATTAATGACTATGCCTTTTGTTTAAAATTAAATGTTAAGTATTTATCATTGGGCTTGAACATCTAGGCTGATGTGAAAGTTCACTTTAATGTTTACGTTTCTTCCAAGAAAGGGAACATTTCTCCCACAGCAATTTCATTTTGGGCACTTATATTAAGGGCTAAAAAAAGTGACTTAAAATATTATTTACATAAACAAAATTAGGTTAAATTTTATGAAATTAAATTATAAATTAAATTTTATGAAATTTAAATTTTATGAAATTCAAATTTAATCTAATTTTACAGGTTGTCATAAATTCCAATAAAAAATTCCCTAAGCTTTCCAATTCTTTCCGTGATAATTTTTTCTTATTTTACTATTCCTATCATACCTATAATCCATTCTGTTTTATATTCTCTCTCTTTCTGTCTCTCTCTGTATAAGTTTCTTATTTTAATTGTTAGATTATCAGTTTCTTGGGAGTAGGAAAAGTGTTATATACATCCTTAAATCCCACTTTCCACCCTCCTCTCAAGCCATAAGTTACTGCTGCTCAGAGTGTGCATTTTGAACTGTGGCAGGAATAAGGTAAAATGTACAGATAAAATTTAAGAAGTTGCCCCAACCCCAGAGATAGCAGGTAAGGCCAGGAAAGTGAAGTAGGATGATAAGAAAGAAAACGGAAAGAAAAATACCATTCTCCAAACATGCCCTGTGTCATAACCCTGAAAAGACAGGGCTAATCTCAGGTAATTGGAATGTGTAAATATTTGTCTTTTTTGCCCCAGCTTTAATAAGGTATAATTGACAATTAAAAATTGTACGTATTTATGGCATACAATGTGATGTTTTGATATATGTATACACTGCTAAATGATTAAATCAAGCTAATTAGCATATGACCCTCACATATTTTATAGCAGTGAGAACATTTTAAAATCCACTCTCTTAGCGATTTTTAAGTATACAGTATATTATTATTAACCACCTCACCATGCTATACAATAGCTCTCTAGAACGTCTTCATCTTGTCCAACTGAAACTTCGTCTCCTGTGACCAAAATCTCCCGGTTTACTCTCCCCAACCCCCATATCCCCCACCCTCTCCAATCCCTGGTAACCATCATTCCACTCTCTGCTCCTATGAGTTCAACGTTTTTAGAAGGAATATGTAAATATTTGCTATGTCTTTCCTTTATAGTGATGAGTAGTTTCTTAGTCTTCATTATGTTATTTCTTTCTGTTCTGGTGGCTCGTTTATCCAGCCTCTTGGTTGTGGTCATGACAATTAAGGACCACTGTAAAAATAGGATCTGGAGTTTCTTTGATTGGGAAATAAATGGAATTGCAATGGCTCTTTGTGGGCTGGTCCCTGTGGACTCACTCTCAGAATCATGTTTTTGATTTGTGCACCCACTCTTTGATGTTTCTTAGTCATATGTTGTGGTTTCTTTGTGGAAAGATTTGATGATTTGGGCAAAGCCAGATACACTGTGGTCAAACACTGTGTCCTATTAACCTTTTTCATTCTTGATGTCTGTGAATTCTTCATTCTGGAGAAATTAGGGAACCTCCAAATGGCAGTAACTGCCCTCCCCCTCAACCCCCGTTATCATCACTTGGCTAGTCAAATGACATAATTACACTGAGGGCTTTAATCTATATTGCTCTAAACCTTCAGGTTGAAAACTACTGTACCTATCAGACTTTTAGTATGCATCCAACTCTGAAATGCCAGCTTTTCCTTTTCCCCACACTATTTTGTCTATTTGTCCTGTCATTTTCCCATTCCCTTCCCTTCTCCACTGACCGACTCCTCTCTGTCGACTGTCTCCTAAATGGGTCCTCTCTGTCCTTTTGCACTCTCTCCCCTCTGTGGCCCTTGCTCTCTAGAGAACACTGATGTATTTCTGTTTATTATTACTCCCCCTCCATCTGTCTTTTTCTAAAGCATTTTTTCTCCTTTTCCTATCTTCTTTAATTTTCTTCAGGATTCACCTCTCTGACCCAATGGTTTTCTTTTATCCTTGTCTTATCCTCTGTAAAGTACAGTATTCAGCTTATTTTTTTTGTTTGTTTGCTTTTGTTTTTGTTTTTGTTTTGTTTTTGTTTTTTTTAAAGTCGCTGCTGGTTAAATGAATGCTGGCTCCTATAGGGCAAAACAAGAATCTTGATCAGTTTTCCTCTCTCCAACTTCTATTGTGAATAGCATGATCTCTTTGTTTTTTCATTACTCTTGAGTCCTTTTCTCTTCTTCCTTTATGTATACCACATGATGTTGCTAGTGTCTCTGATCAGATCATTCATTGAGAAGCCCCAGTAAAATGATCTTCACTTGCAAAAATTACAGGATCTTAAGAATTTTGTTAAACTCGTCTTATTCTGTACTGGAAAGCATCGCTCATATAGTACGTCAGGATTTGAACAGTGTTTTCCCCAGCAGGAAGAACTGTTATTATGTACTGGATCTGGCAAACACTGGTATTCCACAAATACCAGATCCTGGTGATGCTAATGATGATGGTAATGATGTGGGTGAGTATTTTGAAGGCAAAAGGACAGAAGTGGGAGGAGAACAGAGACACCCATGATTAGGTGGGGGTAGAGTGTGAGTTAGGGAGAAATAGCTGCTGGGACAGATGGATCATAACACATGTTCGCTTGTCTTCATTCTTCTGCCTCCAGGTTTTAAAAGGTTCTACTAGTATCACATAAAGTGTCCAAAAGCTTCACTGATGATAGTTGTCTCCATCAAATCATCCAGATGGCTTATTCCCCCCTTCTTCATTTCCCGTGACCATGGAAAGACAGACACTCTCCATTTTATTGTCATCGGTCACCTAACTCAGAGTGAATGGGGTGGGGCTGGAGAGGGAGATAAGGGGTAGTTAGGTTAAACTAGGACGCAGATTTGAAGTTCTGAGGATGTGCCAGACTTAATGTAATTCTCGCGACAGCTCTTGGAGACATTCTGTTGGTACACAAACTGGAAAGTGTGAGGACACGATCATGTCGTCATGTCCCTGTCCTCCTTTTCTTTGTTTATTGCCCCTCATCTAGCTCCGATTTGGACCTCAGGAGAGGCTCCAGTTTCTCTCTGAGCCTAAAGCCTTTTCTTTTTTCTTTCCTTCTTTTTTTATTTTTGTTTACAAATTTTCCTGATATTTTAACCACTCTATTGAAAAACAAGCAAACCAACCAAAAAACGCTACTTTCATTGTTATTGTTTGTTTGCTCTATTATTGAAAGAGAGTAAAAGGGAAGACCTTCCTCTACACATGTGACAAATAAACTTTGCAATGTTTTCATCGCAGCATGATGTCATTCTCACACCTTTGTTCTTATACAGCATTATCATACTGTAAGTCATTTTTGGGAGTTATGACTTGCACATGATCTGTGCATTATTGAGAGAAATGTGATAAGTAATAATGTAGATAGAGGATCTAAATCTGACGATGTAGATTTATCATCTTCTTGACTGTACTAAGCAAATTCATCTTTTTTTTTTTTTTTTTTTTTTTTTTATGGGGTCTCGCTCTGTCACCCAGGCTGCAGTGCGGCGCTGCGATCTCGGCTCACTGCAAACTCCACCTCCCGGGCCCACGCCATTCTCCTACCTCAGCCTCCAGAGTAGCTGGGACTACAGGCACCTTCCACCACGCTGGGCTAATTTTTTTGGTAGAGGTGGGGTTTCACCTTGTTAGCCAGGATGGTCTTGATCTCCTGACCTCATGATCCGCCTGCCTCGACCTCCCAAAGTGCTGATATTACAAGTGTGAGCCACCGCACCCGGCCAGCAAATTCATCTTTAAATTGACTTCAGGTTAATGATGACTGAATGTTTTTAAAAATAAGTCACCTTTGACTGATTTCATTTTCTATCACTAATATAGTAAATATAGATGGGAGATATTTTTGTCCTTCTTATTTTAAAGCATAGAGGCCAGGCGCAGTGGCTCACACCTATAATCCCAGCAGTTTGGGAGGCCGAGGAGGGCAGATCACAAGGTCAAGAGCTCGAGACCATCCTGGCCAACTTGGTGAAACCCCATCTCTACGAAAAACACAAAAATTAGCTGGGTGTGATGGCGGACGCCTGTAGTCCCAGCTACTCAGGAGGCTGAGGCAGGAGAATTGCTTGAACCCGGGAGGCGGAGGTTGCAGTGAGCCAAGATCGCGCCACTGTACTCCAGCCTGGGAACAGAGCGTGACTCCGTCTCAAAAAAAAAAAAAAAAAAAAACATGGGGGAAAGGGTGGGAGGTGGGTGAGGGATAAATGACTACAAATTAGGTTCAGGGTTTACTACTCAGGTGATGGGTGCACCAAAATCTCACAAATCACCACTAGAGAACTTACTCATGTAACCAAATACCACCTATTCCACAATAACCCATGGAAATAAAAAAATTAAAAATATAATAATTTGGCTATCTTAAAAATTAAAACATAGGAAGATAAACAAAGAAGGAATGAAAAAGCTGAAAGAGAAGTGCTATCTTTGGAGTATGCATACAGACATATTCACAATGATATGACATTAAATTTTTCTGTACTTCTTACCTGGAAATTGAGAAAATAATATATGATAAAAAGTGTTTTGCATCTTCTATATATCCAGCTAAGGTAATGTCCTTATAATTGGGGTAAAAATAATAATTTTTTCTACTTTACTGACTAAATTCTCTTTTGTTTGTCAAGGTGTCCTGTATCCTGCTAAATTCTCCTCACTAGAAAATCATGTCATCATGAGTTTCTACTGTATATATTATTAATATAATCCTGGTTTCATTATAATTGGCTTTATTACTTATGTTTCAAGAAAATCTCTATCAATATCCTTTAAATCCTTAAATTAATATGTCTTCAGATTTGTGTTCATGCTTTTGATATTTGATAAGCAACTATTCATAGGCCTTTTGTTTTGTTTTGTTTTGTTTTAAACCTCCCATTTTGATGTCAGTATTTTTTAGGGCCAGGTGACCTTCATCTACTTCTGGAATAAGTGTTGGTGCAGGAACGTGCTCCACCAGACTAGGGTTGGAGGAGAGATTTGGGGGTTGGAAGCCAGGCTGCCTCTTAGAGTTCTGCTCATTTTCTCCACTTGCTATGAACCTCCTTATGAATGGGAAACTCAGATGTTGAAGTTGGAAAAGTGTTATTCAGATATGATTCGTATAGATTCTGTCGATTTTGTCGGAATATTAACCCTTAGTTTAAAACCATGATATTGTAAATTTGGGCTTGTTGCAACACATCAGTTTCTCTTTATTCTATTTCTATTCTGTTTTTAACTTGGGTATCTCTCATTTGTTTTAGGTTTAGCAGTTTCCTTACAGCTATTGCACGGAGACATTGAACAAATCAGAAGGGAATATTCATCAGTATTTTCTCATGGAGTATCCATAACAAGGAAGCTGGGATTTTCAAATATTATTATGCCTGGTAGGTGACTTGGGACGTACCGATATGATGAAATATGGGTATACTATCTGTTTTTGATGTTTGAGAAATTTTTCAAATTGCCAGCTTTGAAGCATTCACATGGGCCATGCTGAAGAATGAAATGAGGTATGTGACTGTAAGTAAGCACATTTTTTTCTAAAATATCCTTTTCAGTTTAATTTTAAAATATTTCCTTTTGTATAAATTTTCTTGTCAGTGATTTGAAGCTCAAAAATGTCTTTACATTCTGATTATTCTAAAGTTGTTAACTTGTGGGGGCCATGGCTACATTTCATTATGACCAGGAGAAGAAGGAAAACTGAGTTACTGTCCAGAAAATATTGTACTCCTTGATGGAAAATGTTGGTGAAGATGCTTAGAGGATATCCTAAATTTTGATAAAAACGTACTGAACACTAGTTAGCCATATGTAAATAAGCAGCCATATGCAAATATTATATGTACTTCTATACCTTTTCTAGATCTATTTGTGTGTATGATTTAGATCTATATTAGTGCCCCCAAAATTCCCCAAAAGTAGAAAAGATGTGGGTTAAGCAGTTTTACAGTGTGAAATGAATGCCAAATTCATTGAAGCTGATGCATTTGGGAGTGGGTCAGTCGTAATCTCTCCACGAAAATAAATTTTTAAAAGCACACCCCTTTATGTGCTTATGGAAATTTAGGGTTTTCTGAGTGTGTTCATCTACAACTTACGGATTGGATAAGAATAGTACATTTGCTGATGAGGAAGGATGTGTATTTAGCAAAAATTGATTTAGTCAGTCAGCAGGCATTGATTGAGCATCAATCAAAACTTTGTGCCAGGAGCCAAAAGTTAAAAGATGAGTTCATTCATTCTACAAATAAATATTTAGCACTTTCTATGTACAAAGGCATTCTTCCAGATACTGGAGCTATAAAACTGAACACAACAGAAAAAACTCAAAGGACTTACTTTGTAATAAGGAAAATTATAATAAATATGTAAGTAAAACATGTATGTTCAAAGATGATGAATGCTCAGGTGAAAACCAGTGTAGGTAAAGGGCTAGGGAATGTCTTAGATGGTAGTGGGTGGAGAGATGGAGATTTGTGGTAGGTAAGAAATTTAGGTGAGAAGGCAGTAAAAGACATGAGGAAGCCGTGCAGATAAGAGGATTCCAGGCATAGCAACAATAAGGGCAGTGGTCCTGCAGCCATAGAATCGTGGCTTGTTTGAGGAACTGCAAGAAGGCTAACTTGGTCAAAATACAGTACTGGGGATGGGAATGGAGATTCGAAGAGGGAAGTCATGTGGACCTTGTAGGTCACACTCAGCACTTTGGGTCTTATTCAGAATGAGAAAGGAAACAGCTAGAGGGTTTGGAACAGAGGTGTGACACTGCTTTACATTGCCACAGGATCACTGTGGTTGCTGTATAGAGATTATACCTGGAGGGAATATGGGAGGGCAGCAGAGAAACAGGGAGACCGGTTTGGAGGCTGTTTGAACTAATCCAGGTAAGTGGTGATCATGGTGTTGAGCAAGGTGTTAGCAGTGGAGATGGTGAGAGTAAGACCTGTTCATACTTTGAGGGGGATTACAGTCCACAGGCAGAGACACGCTGTAACCTGAAAGGAGTTGGAGAATGCAGCATGGAGAGCACAGAGTAGTTGTAGAATCTTATTGAAGGAGTCTCGTTAAAATTTCCTGAGGAGGTAGCACCTGAGCAGGGTCTTCAATGCTAATGATTCTAGGCCCACATCCCCCGAGTCTTTGTTCTCCACTGCACTAATAGCAAGTACCTGCTTTAATAGTGAAAGACTGTGTAGTCATAGCCAACATGGCTGTACCTCTGATGTTTCTTTTGTTTCTTTGTTTGTTTGTGTTTTCTTTTTTAGAGATGGGGTCTCACTCTGTTGTCCAGGTTGGTGTGCAGTGGCACAGTCATTGCTCACTGCAGTCTCAAACTCCTGGGCTCAAGTGATCCTCCCACCTCAGCCTCCTGAGTAGCTAGGACTACAAGCATATACCACCACACCTGGCTAATTAAAAAAAAAAAAATTGTAAAGATGGGGTCTCCCTATGTTGCCCAGGCTGGTCTCTAATCCCTGGGCTCAAGTTATCCTTCTGCTTTGGCCTCCCAAAATGTTTGGATGATAGGCTTGAGCCACAGTGCCTGGCCCACCTCCAATGTTAAAAGGAGATTTCTGGCCTGACGCAGTGGCTCATGCCTGTAATCCCAGCACTGAGGCTGAGGCGGGTAGATCACCTGAGGTCAGGAGTTCAAGACCAGCCTGGCCAACATGGTGAAACCCCGTCTCTACTAAAAATACAAAAAATTAGCCGGGCATGAGTGACTGTAATTCCAGCTACTCAGGAGGCTGAGCAAGAGAATCGCTTCAACCCGGGAGGCGGAGGTTGCAGTGAGCCAAGATCCTGCCACTACACTCCAGCCTGGGCAACAAGAACGAAACTCCATCTAAAAAAAAAAAAAAAAAGGAAATTTCTATGCTCTAAAAAATTTTAATTTCTAAAATTCTGTGAAAGTCATAATTTTGTGAGAGAATAGCCTTTTAAAAACTTTTGAAGTTTAAAAGCAAAAAAAAAAGAAAAAGTCTAATTGTTATTTAGTAATGAACCACTAGAGTTCTAGAAATTTCACACTGTCCCTAGGAACACAGGGCTATGACCAGCTGGGGTTATCTTCAACAAGCCTTGGTTCTGTCTGTACCTATCTATTTCTTTGTGTGTGTCTGGACCTCTTATTTTCTTTCTCTTTTCCTTTCTGTCTTGATCTTAATCTTTCTTTTTCTTCTTATCTTTCCTCCCGCCTCCATCTTCTTTCCTTCTCCTCCTCCTCTTCCTCCCCCTCTTCTGCTTCCTCCCTCCTCAGAATAGGACTAAGCTACACAGGTTATTGTGGCTTACATTTAAAATTTTTTTGACATATCCTCTTGTTTTTACAAATCAAGAAATGAGTTCTTTTAAGTCATGAATTTTATTATAAAAGGACCTCACTTGTGTTTGATCTTCCATAGAAACAAAGAGCTTCTGCCCTTTTGTCTACAGATAGAAGATGACGAATAGCATACTAAGTAGTAGTATTTCTGGGTGCTCCATACCCCACCCTCCACAACCAAGAAAAGGGAAAAACAATAGACCAAATAAAATACTCTTAAATTATTGACAGTATTTGTTTTAAATGAGGTCTTCTAAACCACTGTTTAAATCCCATGTGTAAGTGCAAGCAAAGGAAGTTGTATCTGACAAGGCACCTGGCATAGCTATGAGACCCAATAATGAGATTGCTATGAATAAAGACCTAAAATGACCAGTATCGCCCATTGCACCATTTTGTAATTGCTCGACTGAAATTCCTTCATGCAAGGAAGGCTGAGAGAACATCCTGTAAGTTTTCCTCAGATGACCTGACCTAGCTTAGGGACCCAGTCAGCCTGAGCATCTCATGGTACTGTTGTCGAAAATGACTGTTTATAGAACTGTTTACTTGGTGGCATGCTATTCTGTGGCCCTTGCAACTGTCCATTATTTCCTTCAGTTGCTATAAATAACTGGTATTTCCTCTTCAACAACAACAAAAAAAATTCATCCCACTGGGAAGCAAATTGATGGGCAAATCTAATATATTAAAAAAAAAAAACATTTTAGAGCAGAATGCAGCCAGCTGCTGGAAGAATTCCTCAGCTTGGTCTCTGGGCAGTATCATGGAGAAATTGAAAAATATAAAGCAAGATGACACTTCACTGGCTGATTAATTGTCTGGGATCTGCTGTGCTCACGCAGCTTTTGTGTGGCTTTAATGATGGGCATGAACTTCTGTGGAATAAGGCTCGCTTCTGTCCCTTTCCGGTACCACCTTGTTAATGCGAAGTCTACACTGTCCAGGAAAATTGTTCTTCCAGACATGTGTCTGTAGCGCAGGGGAGTACAAAAGAGGTTTTTTAAAAAGCACTTCCTTCTCTTTCTTTTTTCCCTTTCTTCCTCTGGCTTTTTAATCTTCCATAATAGAAAAGGGAGAGATGTGTGTATTTCCTTAAACAACTGAAAGCAACTTTAAAACTCAGTGGAATTTTTTACACTGGGAAACATGCAGTCATTGTTTTGTTTTCCTTTGTTACTTTCAGACTTGTCAATTCATTCTCACCAGTGGCTCTAATGAAAACTTGAGCTGAATTCTTCCATGAGAAAGTGTATGTGAACAATATTTCTGATCCCAATGTTACACTGACCGTCTGCAAGCATAACTTTTTTTTTCATTGTCTAGATGTGTCCTTCAGAGTTAATTTGCATCTTTAGCATTCTGATAGGGGTCAAAACAGGTGAGGCACATGATTATACCAACAGGACCAAGTTTATGCACACAGTCACTGCCTCTCTGCGGAATGAATTATCTGTGATCCTGACAAGGACAAGAACATACACAAAACTCTTTTCGATCACAGAATGTAATCAATGCCAGACTCTTTTTGAAATGGGAAAAACGTAGGCACAGAAATTCTCCACTTGTCTCACTATTGTACAGACAGGTCTCCTGGTGTGAGGAGGTACCTGTCCATATACTTCTGAGTCATCATGAAGTCCTCTGGACTCTTCCTTGATTAAGGGTCTGTCACACAGCACTTTATTTCTTAGAGTGTCAGACTTCCAACTGAGAAAAAACATTTTCTGTGAAGCTCTGTCACTGCCACCTCCAAGCCAAATAACTCTGATTGAAGGCGTTCCACGGTCTGGGCTATGAGAGGGAGGGAGAGCAGCAAATTATTTTAATCAGTGCTTTCCAATAGGAACATCATTTGAGCCACAAAGGTAATTTTAAATGTTTTGGTAGCCACTTTAAAAAAGTGAGAATAAAAGAGATGAAATTAGTTTTAACCATATATGTTACTTAACTTAAAACATCCAAAATATTAGCGTTTTAATAGGAGATGCATATGAAAAACTACTGATGAGTTATTTTACACTCTGTTTTCAACCTCAGTCTTTGAAAGCTGGCAAGTATCGTACATGTACAGCATGTCTCTTTTCAGCGAGTCACATTTTAAGGGCTCCATTGCCACATGTGGCAGTGGTCACCCTGTTGGACAGCCCAACTCTAAATATCTTAACAGACCCTAGGCAAAGCGGGCCTGGCCTATTGCTAAGTATCAGGAAGATCTAAGTTTCCATCCATCAGACATTCTGGAGCAAAGCTGGCTGATGTGTCAGGAATGGCATGGAAGATCTGACAGTCTTCCCTGCTCCCCAAATGTCCATTTTTTACTCTGTGATTCTTTCCAGGCAAAATTTTCTTTGCCTCCATCATGATTTCACTATTTAAGCTTTCATGCCTGTACCCTATTTCTTTAGAGACTTGTTCCCACATATCCATTGGTTAAATTGTCATTCTTTGTTAGGGAACCCATCATTTATACATTTCGTTGCATTCACTTTTAGTAGGTCTTTGAAGCTCTTAGCCCTAAAACTTTTTTTTTTTTTTTTCTTTTTTTTTAAACAGGGTCTCCCTCTGTTACCCAGGCTGGAGTGTAGTAGTACAATCATGGCTCACTACAGTCTCAGCCTTCTGGGCTCAAGTGATTCTCCTGCCTCAGCCTCTTGAATAACTGGGACCACAGCAGGTGTGCCACCACACCCAGCTAATTTTTTATTATTTGGAGAAATCAGATCTCCCTATGTTGCCCAGGCTGGTCTTGAACACTCCTGGGCTCAAGTGATTCTCCTGCCTCAGCTTCCCAAAGTGCTGCAATTACAGGCATGAGCCACCATGCCCATCCCCTAAAAAGATTTAAGTGAAAACACTGGAGTGATAGGGTTGAGATTTGGGGACCAGTTTTAATAGTAATCTGAGGATTTATTTGTTTATTTTGTAAGTATTATTCAAATCAATCCTCCTTTTTCTTTATCCAGTCTATCATTGATGGGCATTTGGATTGGTTCCAAGTCTTTGCTATTATAAATAGTGCTGCAATAAACAAATGTGTGCATGTGTCTTTATAGTTCAAATAAGTTAAATTTCTATTTGGTCAAAGTTGACTAAATAATGATTTACAGACTGGAGTTAGAAGAATGTTATAGAGATGTTTGTCTTATGTTTAAGAAAGTAAGCAATTTCGAAGGATATGAACAGACACTTCTCAAAAGAAGACAGTTATGCGGCCAAGAAACATAGCAAAAAAGCTCATCGTCACTGGTCATTAGAGAAATGCAAATCAAAACCACAATGAGATATATCTCACACCAGTTAGAATGGGCGATTATTAGTAAGTCAGGAAACAACAGATGGTGGTGAGGGTGTGGAGAAATAGGAACACTTTTACACTGTTGGTGGGAGTGTAAATTAGTTCAACCATTGTGGAACACAGTGTGGCGATTCTTCAAGGATCTAGAACCAGAAATACCAGTTGATCCAGCAATCTTATTACTGGGTATATACCCAAGGGATTATAAATACATGCACACATTTGTTTATTGCAGCACTATTTATAACAGCAAAGACTAGGAACCAACCCAAATGCCCATCAATGATAGATTGCATAAAGAAAATATGGCACATATACACCATGGAATACTATGCAGCCATAAAGAAGAATGAGTTCATGTCCTTTGCAGGGACATGGATGAAGCTGGAAGCCATCATTCCCAGCAAACTAACACAGGAACTAACTCTCACTCCTAAGTGGGAGTTGAACAATGAGAACACATGGACACCAGGAGGGGAACATCACACACCAGGGCCTGGGGGCGGTGGGGGGCAAGGGGAGGGAGAGCATTAGGACAAATACCTAATGCATGCGGGGCTTAAAACCTAGATGACGGGTTGATAGGCATAGCAAACCACCATGGCACATGTATACCTATGTATCAAACCTGCATGTTCTGTACATGCATCCCAGAACTTAAAGCAAAATACAAACAAAAATATAAAAAATAAATAAAAGTCACTTTGACAAAAAGAGAAGTAAGCAATTTCATTATTATTATTATTATTATTATTATTATTTTATTTATTTTTTTGAGACAGAGTCTCACTCTGTTGCCCAGGCTGGAGTGCAGTGGCACGATCTCGGCTCACTGCAACCTCTGCCTTCCAGGTTCACGCCATCCTCCTGCCTCAGCTTCCCGAGTAGCTGGGACCACAGGCACCTGCCACCATGCCCAGCTAATTTTTTGTATTTTTAGTAGAGATGGGGTTTCACCGTGTTAGCCAAGATGGTCTCGATCTCCTGACCTTGTGATCTGCCTGCCTCAGCCTCCTAAAGTGCTGGGATTACAGGCGTGAGCCACCACACCCGGCCAATATAAATATTCCTTACTATGTACTGATAGAGAAATACACATCAACAGATGGAATTGAAACAGCAGTAAGCCTTCTTTTGGAGAAAGTAGATGTGCACTAGTAAGATTTGATTTTCCTTAAAAATATGTCCTAAATCTGGTTGGGCATGATGGCACACACCTGTAATCCCAGCACTTTGGGAGACCAAGGATGGTGGATTGCTTGACCTCAGTTGTTCAAGACCAGCCTGGACAAATGGCAAAACCCTATCTTTACAAAAAATACAAAAATTAGGCAGGCATGGTGGCGTGCGCCTGCAGTCCCAGCTACTCAGGAGGCTGAGGTAGTAGAATTGCTTGAGCCCAGCAGGTTGAGGCTGCAGTGAGTGGAGATCATGCCATTACACTCCAGCCTAGGAGACAGTAAGACTCTGTATCAAAATATACATTGATATATATAATGTATCTGTATATATCCTAAACCTAACCAAAGCTTACCACCCTCCAGCTCTAGTCACTGGACCCCCACACCACTTAGCTTAGACCTGAACCCTGATGTGCGAGGAGATGGTGGTCTTTAACCAATGAATGCCACAGTGACTGAAGAGAGAGTGAAGCCGAGATAGATTCTAATGTGTCACCCTGAAGTTTTATCCCAGCCCTAGATCAGACAGAGGGAGGGACTGGTACCTCTCAAATTATGAAGCTTACGGTCCCCACTGCCCCAAGAGTATAGGAGTTCCCCCAACGGGCTGCCAGATCTCCATGCATTGTCTCAGAGTGGGATGGCAACAGGGAACCACAGTTTATCCATGCTCTTGCCTCTGAGCAAAACTGTCTGGAGAGCCCATTGTGGGTGTTGCATCATGTGCCCTTGCTTGCTTAATTGTCATAAGCAAAACATAAAAAGCTACCTCCCAAAAGAGTTCAGTATCTCATAGTACTCTTTTAAAAACAAAGCAAAACAAAAATGAGAATGATAGAAAATAGAGAAAACCTGATGGGTTTTACTCAAGTGTATCTTGTGTGAGAAATTGGAAATATAATATTAGTTAACTTTTCAGCCTATCCGTACATTTGCGCTGTCTGTGCTCTGCTTCAGTCTCCAGTTACCTGTGAGTCCTGCTCCCATTCCTTCCTTCTCCTTGAAGGTCTCATGAAGTGACAGAAGCTTGGATATGGAAGTCACATTGTATTAGTTTCCTATAGGTGCTATAACAAGGTGGCTTCAAACAACATACATTTACCATGTTACAGTTCTGGAGGTCAGAAGATGAGCTAGTCTCACTGAACTAAAATCAAGGTGTGATCAGGGCTGCCTTTCTTCTGATGCCTCCAGGGGAGAATATACTTCCTTGCCTTTTCCAGCTTGTGGAAGCTGCCTGCACTCCTTGGCTCATGACCCAAGTCATTCCGGCCTCTGTGTTCCTCATCATATCCCCTTCTCTAATTCTGACCCTTCCCCCTCCCTTTTTTAAGGACCCTGTGATTGTATTGGACCCACCCTGATAATCCAAGAAAATCTCCCTATCTCAAGATCATTAATTTAATCACATCTGCAAGGTAACATACTCATAGGTTCCAGGGATTGGGACCTAGGCATCTTTGGGGAGGGGATCTTAATCTGCCTTTCACACACATGAGGGGCCACCCCGCCCACCCATGTGTCTAGTGCATGCATTCCTCTTCATGGTTCCTAGTGGTGGTTTTCTGGCTCATACTTGAATATTTGTATTGACTAAGAACACATCATCACATTGTCTCTCAAAATGACTTATGTTGGACCAATTTCCCCTTCTGCTTGGAACTTCAACATTTTAAAATTCAGTTAATTCTATTGTCTACCTCTTCCTTCTTGTGATGTGTTCTGAGTCCTTTCTCCATATTGTTTATGGTCTGGATGACACCATTTGTGTCTGTCTCTGTGTTGTAAAGATAGTCCCTAGAACTGTAATCAGTATTTCAAAACCGGTCTGAGAAATGCAAAGCAACACAGGACTACTACCTTCCTTGCTCAAGTCACTTCTCCTGACAAAGGCTGAATTGCAGTAGCTTATTTGATGGCCATTCTTACTGCATGGTATTACAGGTTTTCATAGGTAATGTGGGGTCACTGATAATACCTAGGGCACTATTCTTAATCCCTACACTTTAATTTCCTCATCTGCAAAATGGAAATGATAGTGCCTTTTTTATAAAGTTGATATGATAATTTAATGAGATGTTCTACTTCTAGCATTTTGCAAAGTACCCAGCACATAGTAGGTACTCAATAAAGTGTACTGCTGCTGCTGTTGCTACTAGGACTGTTACTACTGCCATCATCATTAACAACATCATCAACAGTAATCTAAGTTCACCTAAGTCATTTACACATTTTCTTTTTTAAAAAAACTAAAGGACAGGAAATTTTATTGGGTTCCATAACTCTTAACAAATATCCAGCTTGTGTGTGTGTGTGTGTATACGCAATACACGCGCACGCACACACACACACACACACACATGCATATATATATAAAAAATAGATAAAGCCGCTGGGACAGTGTACAGTGGTTTACATGCTATGGTGATCATGCACTGTATCCTTTATCCAAGACATTCATAAGACAGAAACAAGGATTACAGTTTTCAACTACTGATGGAAACTCTTACCCATCTAGGTCAAGCTGTTAATGGATCCATTTGACTGCAGTCACTGAACTCTTGAGTTTGTTCCCAATTTTGTGACCTTATCTTTATCTTATCTACAGTGGTATTTTGAAAGGCCTTCATATGTGTAAAGGCTCCCTAGCCAGCAGGCCTGCTAAAGAGAAAGAAAGTGTGGTGCACATCAAATTTTCAGAGTAATAAACTTGAGAGGTACGAGGTGTTAATAAACATTGTCAGGGAAATAGCTTTTCACACGGGTGCTATGACTCCATTTCATACTGACTTGATGGTTTCTCTCTTAATTACCCAAGATGCTTTCTGAACACCATTTGGACTCATGAGTTTTCTCCAGAGTCAACCTCAAGTGTATTGATTTAATTAGCACTTGTTTCAACTTGATCCTTCTGCATATTTTGGCAAAACTTGGCACCTTGCAAAATTGGAACATAAGCAAGCTGTAAAATTCCTGGGGAGAGGCACATGGAGAATGTCGTCCAGGAGAAGTGTTCTTCTTGTCATGTATTCTCTCTTCAAAGAAATCTGGTTTTAGTCTAAAAGATTTGCAGAAGATAATGGGGTTACAGGGATAGTGACAGTTAAAGAACAGAAAATTAAAGCATACGTATGAGGGGTTTGATTCCGTGAACGCGTTATTTTCCGGAGGTTCTTTTGTAAGGCATAGAAACAGCATAATATAAGAAAGTAGTGTTGTCTCTCCTACCACCTCTCGTTTACCCACCTTTACCCTATTCTCATTTTAATAACGAAAACCTGAGACCCAGAGGTTTCTAATACCCTGTATAGACTGATGTCACACACCATAGCAGTAGCACAGACTAGAACCTGTATCTCCTTATTCTGATTGTCCTGTGAACCTAATGCCTTTAGTGTATTTGAATTCAGAATCTCTTTTGTAAAGAAGAGATAGGAGAATTCAGCTGTGTTATGAGCTAAACAGGCCTTGGGGACTGGCCTGAGAAGCTAATGCCCTTTGGAACCTTACTCCTTTGTCGAACACCGTAGCCTACTCAGGGTGCTCATCTTCTCATGAGGCCTTCTCTTATTACCCTGTTGAAAATTTTAACTCTCCCTCCATCCCCATTCAATACTCTGTATCCTCCTTCTCACTTTTATCCACAGTGCCTATTATCGCTCAGCATACTATATATTTTACTTATTTATGTATTTATTAAGGACTTACCCCTGCTAGAATCAAGACTCTGGGGAAAGAATTTTTGCTGTATTCACTACTGAATCTTCCTGGCTTGGAATAATAGTATCTAGCATACAGGAGATGCTCAAGAAATATTCGTTGAATAAATACAGGTACATAGAAAAAGAATTTTGTGATGCTGGCAGTACATCCCTCATTTTCCCTCCTTTGGGCCTAGCCTATGGACAGAGGGAAACAGGTTACCTTGCAAACCTCCCTTATCACCTCTTGCTTGCCTTTGCTGGAGTCTGAGAGGCCATGTCCTTCCAGCAGATAACAGTGGAAATCACCTTCCCAAGAAACACTTAGTCTTTATTTTGCAGGACAGTTAATCCCTGTGTGGTTTGGACAAGCTAATTACTCATTATAAGAAATTCCTAAGGTAACAACCCCTGTAGCTACACTTCCCATTAGTCAGTGTAGGTTTTATAGGCTATTTGTAAGCAGAGCTACTTATTATGTGTCACTTACTCCAAGAAGCAAAAGAATTCTGCTGTTTTTAGCCAATATATTTTGCTCTAAAGTATCTTGATTTGAGTGTTGTTTTTTTTACCTGCCAAATCTGTTCGTGGAAACATTATTGTCAAGAATTTCTTCCCAAACCTCTTGTTAAACTAGCATGTGCAGACCATTGTGTGTACCAGACCTATTTTTTGTTTGTTGAAGTCAGTTGATTTGCTGTTGATTCTATAATGGAATTGTTAAATAAATAACATCAAATGTGGGAGTAAAAAATATATGTAGTAATCAAGTGAAATAGAAAGTCTAATAAACATAAAATGTACTGGGCCATTCTCTAAAAATTAGTAAAGGAAATAGTTAAAACAGAAAACTTTCAAAGCACACAAATATAATTTTTAAAGTGTTGAAATATGTTGCTTTTCTACTGGACTTTAAGTTCATTGCCTTCCCAAGTTGGTTTGTATGAGCTGTATAAGAGTACTAGAAATTCATAAGCCAGAGACCTCTGTATTGTTTCCACTAATGTATGTTTTATAGACTCTTTGTAAAGGGTGACTAAGATGTAATTCTTTTTAGAACTTACCCAGTTTTTCTGTTTTATGGCCCACCTGTATCCTTGTCAGCCTAGGTTATTTGCAAATGATGCCATCATAAAAAATTGGTCTTTATAGAGGAAGATGATCTGGCACACTGATACTCTCCCATGGTCCATGGTATTGAGGAACTAGGATACTTCCTTGTGCACACTTTGACGAAGAAGTTTTATAAAACTCCCAATTGTAGACATAGTTATATGGTTATTTTTCTTTCTAGTGATTTTCTTTCTTATGGGGAAATTTTTTATTAGAAAACAGAGTATTCAAGGTCAGGAGATCTAGACCACCCTGGCTAACAGGGTGAAACCCCATCCCTGCTAAAAATACAAAAGATTAGCCGGGCGTGGTGGCACACACCTATAGTCCCAGCTACTCGGGAGGCTGAGGCAGGAGAATGGTGGGAACCTGGGAGGCGGAGCTTGCAGTGAGCCAAGATCCCACCTCTGCACTCCAGCCTGGGCGACAGAGCGAGACTCCCCTTTTTTTTTCTCAAAAAAAAAGAAAAGAAAAAAGAAAACAGTATTACTTTTAATTTTTTCAAGTCTTTGAAATATGTGTTAAGTAAAAGTAAATTCGACCTTGCCATCTCACCATTTACCTTTAAAAACTTTCTAGTTGTGCTTTGTTGACTTATTTCTCACTTCTCTATGCATTTATTATTTCCCGCTAGTTTAATTTTTATAAAAGAAGTAAAAGCATGCTGTTAGCACATTTGCCTAAGTTTGCTAGTTGGCATCAAATTTATCTTTTTTTATCTTGCAATAATAAGAAAGGGTTGAGATTTTTAAAAACTCAAATTTTATAAATCACCAGTAGAGAAAAAATCGACAGTATATATGTACATAGAATGTGTCTATTTGAATATAGGGCCTTTCTCAATTGTTTTATAGCTTGATGATATGAAATATTAAGCCGAGTTTGTCTGTATGACTGAATTATTCTACATCTGTGTTCATAAAATGCTAATCTGGATTCTTCCAGCAGTGAGATCATTTTGTCCATGAATTTTGGAAAAGATTTAAGTTGTAATTATACCCTTTACAGTCCTATTATTTTACTACATTTAGGTATTTCTCCTACCCTAAATTGCTATGACTATAAAGTAATAAGACTGGTTTCTCTGAGCCACCCCTGCTAGGCTGTCATTTTATTATCACACCTCATAAATAAAATGAGGGAAATATTGAAAAATGGTGAGACTTGACAGTACCTTCCTACTTGGTCCCAGTATTCGCCTCCTAGATGTACAATTACAGTGTTTCTAATTCAGACTAGCAGAGGCTGGCTGTTATTCTTCTCAGATGTTGGCAGTAAGGGTGAGGACACTTTTATAAAAATGCAAATATATTTGTACTTTTATATGTATGTATAACAGTATATTGTATAAACTAAAGTTTTTCTTGATAGAGCACTTTATTACATTTCCTAATATATATATAACATGGTTTTAATTTTCGTTTCCTTATAGGTGAAATGAGGAATGATTTATATATCACTATTGAAAGGGGAGAATTTGAGAAAGGAGGGAAGAGCGTGGCCAGAAATGTGGAAGTTACGATGTTTATTGTAGACAGTAGTGGCCAAACCCTGAAGGTATGTTAATACTTGATATTTCCAGGTCAAACAAGTCTGTATAATTGCTTTCACTTAATCTTTAATGTGATCAGTTATTTTCTGATTTACAATCAGTTAATTTCTGATTTGCGTTATTTTCTATCTTATTTTTCTCCTTCACCCCTGTGTAGTTTTCTTTCTTTTGTTTTTTAATTCACTAAAATTCCTTTCAGAAAAGAGAGCAGAAAAACGCAGTCTTCATGCTGAAGACAAGCCAGGAAAAAAAAACAACAACAACTTTTACAGTTTGCTTAATTCATTGTGTCAATAATTTTCTTACAGCAGCTATTACTTAAAAGCAGCTTTTTTTTTTTTTTTTTGAGACAGAATCTTACTCTGTCACCAGACTGGAGTGCAGTAGTATGATCTCCACTCATTGCAACCTCCCCCTTCCAGGTTCAAGCAATTCTCGTACCCCAGCCCTTCAAGTAACTGGGATTACAGGCGTGCGTAACCATGCCCAGCTAATTTTTGTATTTTTAGTAGAGACAAGGTTTCACCGTGTTGGCCAGGCTGGTCTCGAACTCCTGGCCTCAAGTGATCCTCCCGCCTTGGCTTCCCAAAGTGCTGAGATAAATGCAGCATATTTTTAAAGCCATTTCATTATTTAATCCTATATATTTTCTTTCTGACCAAAATAGGCATGAAGACTAGGGTACTACTTACTAATTGGGGTGAGAATAGCAGGTGTTTTTATGGAAGAAGTATTTTTCAGGAGCCCCTTCTTCATAGAGACATACAGTTACCCATTTAAATAAGAAGGTTGGCCCTGGGGCATAGTGAGTCACCTACTGAGGCACAAAACAGGCTTTTGACTATGGCAGATTGGGAACTTTGCCATGTAGTTGAACTCCAAGTGGGCCATGCAATCGTCCATCTCCCACGTGTCACCCGGGTCTACCCTTGGCACAGTAAATCCTTGGAGACCAGCATCAGAATTAAATAGATACACCCCGCTAAGCAGCAGCAAGTACAGAAACACACGGCAAAGGACCAGCGAGGTAATTTCATAGTGCTATTTGAGAGGCAGGCAGATAGAGCAAAGTGATTGCTCTGCCTTTTCAAAAGATCTTTAGATGAAGCTCTCTTTAACCTGTGTGTTCTTCCCTTTGTTAGGATTTTATCTCCTTCGGCTCTGGGGAGCCACCAGCCAGTGAGTACCACTCCTTTGTGCTTTACCATAACAACAGTCCCAGGTGGTCTGAACTGCTGAAACTTCCCATTCCTGTGGATAAATTCCGGGGCGCACACATCCGCTTCGAGTTTCGGCATTGTTCCAGTAAGTGTTTGGTGGCATTGGCTACCTGTCTCTATTGTGCTGGAGTATCCTGCTTACTGAGCTGTCATGAAGATGTGGGTTGATCTTAAGTTGATTACTTTTGTAAAAATCAGTTTGTTCCATTCTAGAAAGATTAGCCAGAAAGGGGAGGCACAGTGTTAAAAGCTAAACTGTTTCTGGTGGTCTTAGGCAACCCTAACCATTCTGGTATCTCCAGGAGCTGATCCAGCTCTCACACAGATTGGGGAAACCCACCAGGACTTTTCATGGCATGTGAAGCCACTGGGAAAGCCTTTGGCCTGTTCAGATGCATATCTGATTCATGTGTATCTGCATCACTGTACTCTCTCAGACAGTATTCAGATGAGAATCAAATAATGTCAGCTGGAAAAAGACTTAGAAGTAACATGAAGTAATTGCCTCATTTTACAGATTTTTTTGTTTTGTTTCGAAGCAGAGTCTCACTCTGTTGCCCAGGCTGGAGTGCAGTGGCGCAATCTCAGCTCTCTGCAACTTCCGCCTCCCAGGCTCAAGCGATTCTCCTGTCTCAGCCTCCTGAGTAGCTGGGACTACAGGCGCCCGGCCACCACGCCTGGCTAATTTTTGTATTTTTATTCACCATATTGGTCAGGCTGGTCTTGAACTCCTGACCTCAGGTGATCCACCCGCCTCGGCCTCCCAAAGTGCTGGGATTATAGGCGTGAGCCACCACACCCGGCCTCATTTTACAGATCTAAACAACCCAAGACATAGAACTGTTGCAGGGTTTGTCCACATGGGCATTGCTATCCATAAAGTTATCGCTTCTCAATGTTTCTATTTCCATTTTTTTGCATTCATTACCACCCTCTCAAGCCCCATCTCTCTCCCCCAACTACCCCCAGTCCAGGAATCTTCTGATATTCCTTGTGTCCCTGAGTATATCTTAGCACTGCCAGTGTGCATTGTGACCAGAGAAAGTTTTGGTGAATCTAGTTTTGGGAGCAGTACAACAAACGAGAGATACAGGAGAATCACATTTTTGAAGAAGCAGCAGGCTCTCTTCCAGTCTGGAAGGAATAGGGGCTTTGCCAAAAGATTTGTGGTGAATTTACCACAGTGATGTTGTATTTTACCCAAGGTTCAGGCAGAGAAGGAGGACTTTATCTTTTGCTGGAACTATGGCATATTTCAGAATTGACTCAGGAGCTTCATAAATTATGCTCGTGTGGATGTATCTGAATGCAGGAAGAGAGCTAGCAGGGTCTTAAAATTCTTCCAAATTCCCAGAAGAGTTTCATGTAAAGGACTTGAAGTAGGAAAACATAAAGGACTTCGAATGGTGCCATACTATTTCTTCCATCAATCTTTGTTATGAATTCTCACTGGGGTCTAATATGAGGTCTGAGCTTTAAGGTAAGAAAAAGAGAAAATAAAGGTGAAATAGTGGGGAAAGAGAGAAAGAGCATTTGGAGGTAATTATTCGAATTCAGAACTTGGAAAGTAGAATAAAGGCTATTTTCAGTAAAATCTATTGGATCTCTACCTTCTTGTCCCTGTACTGCAAAAATTCCTCATAGGTTTTTTCTTTTAATCTTCATAATTAAAAGTCAGAAGAAACAGCAAAATGTAAAGAAGAAGGAAAAAAATCTTGATAATACCACAAACTATGAATAACCAATGCAATCATTTTATAAAGTGGGCTTCCAAATATTTATCTGTGTGTTCATATATTTATTCAAAAACATCAGTTATTCATGAAACAAATATTTGTTGAACACCCACTATATGCCAAGCATTTTACTGGGTACTGGAGACACATCAGTGAGCACAAGAAAATAGCCCTGCTCACAGAGATTTCATTCCAGAGAGGAAAGACAGATAATAGCTGAGAAACTAAGTACATAGTACATCAGATAGCAAGTGATGAAGTGCAGTGAAGACTTAAATTGCAGCTAGGGAGTAGAAAGTGATGGTACTGTGTTGCTATTTTACACAGGGCAGTCAGGAAAGACTTCGCTTATAAGGACATGTGTTGGCAACAAACTAAAAGAAATGAAGGCCTGAGCCATTGAGACTATTCTGTCTGGGGAAAGAAGATTCCAGGCAGAGAGGACAGTACAAAAGGCTTGAGGTTGAAATATGCTTGGCCTTTTCAAGGAATAGCAAGGAGACCAGGAAGGTAGCAGAGGTGCCAGATCTTGTATAGTCTTTTATTTCATGATGAGGACTGTGCATTTTATTTGAATTGAGAAGAACCACGAGAGGATTTGGAGTGAAGATACGCCTGGCTACTGTATGGGATAATAGATTATAGGTAGTATGGTTGGGAATAGAAAGACCGTTTGGGAAGCTTTTTTTAGTCTTCCAAGTAAGAGATTTAAAGTGTTCTGCATTACGATGGTAGTGGTTCAGTTCTTTTTTACAGAATATTAACAGATTGGATCTGAAAGAAGGAGAAAAGTCCAGGGTAACCCAAAGATGTCGGCCTGAGAATGAAGTAATCATTTAATTAAGTGGGGAAGACAACAGGGAGAATCTGTTTGGGGAACAAAAAGCAAACATTGCATTTTAGACATGTTAAATCAGAGATATCTATTAGACACTCAAGATGTCAAGTGGGCAGTTGAGTAACGTCCAGGTTGGAAACTTGGGAATGAGAACATACAGTTCAGTGGTTGGTCTACTGAGCCAGCACTAGGGGGTGGGGAGGATCCCTGAACTGTAGCATTTGCTGATTTCCATGGTGTAGATACTCCCACTATGGCCAGTTTCAAGCTTCCAACATGACATCACTGAGTGTAGAACTGGGGAGAGATGTGCAGTCTCAGCTTTTATGGGCCAGTATGATCCAGCTCCAGCACATCACTAATTTTGATGATTTCTAAAGTCTGAGACTGATTGAACTTCCTAGGTAGTAAGTTTAGATAGCAAAGGGGAGTCCAAGGATGGGTCTCTGGGGTACTTGCCATATTTAGAGCTGGGAGGATGAGAAGGAGGCATTAAATGACATTAAGAAGGACTGTCTAGTAGGTTGAAGGCCAATGCAGGAAGAAGAGAATCCAGGAGCTAAATGAAGGCAGTTTTTCAAGAGAGGATTGATCACGTGTCAGGTGCCAGTGGTAGATCAAATAAGATGAGGACGAATAATTTGATTTGGCATCATGGAACTCATTGAACCTGACAAGTGATTTTAGTGAATCTGTGGTAGTAAATGTGAGTTAAAGAATGAGATGGAGGGGGAAAAGGGGGAGTAATGGGTATAGACAAATCTTTTGAGAAGTTTTGCTATAAAGGATACAAGAGCTATGGTCATGCGTAGGAAGACTCAATGTCGTCAAGATGTCAGTTGTTCTTAAATGAACCTGTAGATTCAAGTTTCTGTATTATCATTGATGTGGAAATCTCTTCCGAGAGATCTTTGGTGTGATTTTTGCTTGACTTTTTAAAAAACATGAATTATTTTTCCAGTTTCTCTATGGGGTTGAAATTAATGATTTTAAAAGAAAGTCCTTTGCTATAATTACATTTTCAGGGATGTCTTCATATTAGGGACCAGCACCAGCCAGACAAAATTACCGTTTTCTGCATGAGGCTCCACTTCTCTGTGCTTAAATGCCTGGAGCAATTAAATGCTGTGTTGCTAACCTTCTTGTCCAATCTTCAGGATCACCATACCTAACTCCTCCAGCTCAGATCTTACTGCATCCCAAAGTTGAACTTGTCTGTTCAAGTATAATGCTCCACTTGTGAAAGAGTAACCATCCAGCCCTTAACAGGCTGCTGGCCCTGGAGAACTCTCTGCCCATCTAAGTACAAAGGGAGAGTCAAGTTAACCAAAGAAGGTTCTGTTAATGCTTTCTCCATTTTTGGAGGGAAAAAAAAAAAAAGCTTGGTGGAAAGAAGTGGAATGGTGCTTAAGAGACCTACAACAAGTTACCTAACATCTATGACCTCAATTTCCCTATCTATAAATAATTACTAATGATCCTTGGCATTTCTAGCTATTGTAATTCTTAATTAGGCATCTGAAAACCTCATCGCCTCATTTCCGGCTTCCAGAGTAGTGAGCTCTTATTAAACTATAGGTTTAATATTCATATTGTCTTTCAACGTGCCTAACTTATTCCAAGGAGGTAACTGCAACAGGACTTACTTTCCTTACGTGTGTGGATATAGGGAAAGAAGTTCTGTCATGGACCGGGGTAGAGCTTAGAGATTCCCTTTTGATGGGTAGTAATCAAAACAAACCATTTCACTTTCATTCATTCACTTGTTCATTCATTTATCATATATTTATTAAGCACCTACTATGTTCCTAGCACTCTTTGAAACAATAAAATAAACAGATAAGACCCCTGCCCTCAATGGGACTTTGGGGTAAAAAGAAGAAACAGGCAATGCACAAATTTTTAAAAAGCAATTTCAGATAGTGATTCCCATAAAGAAAATTAGGCAAGAAATGTAAGTTGCAGATAAGGGGGCAGGAAGAGGGGATTAGAGGGTGGCTGCTCTATATAGATGGCCTATCAGAAAAGCTGTGCTGCATTGTGTAGTGGGAACTGTTGTGTATGGGTTATATTTCTCGATGATTATGCTTCTTGACAAACTATGTACCTGAACATAGATACACTTAAATAAGCAAGTAATTTTGTTTTTTACAGCAAAGGAGAAAGGAGAGAAGAAGTTGTTTGGGTTTTCTTTTGTCCCTCTGATGCAAGAAGATGGTAGGACTCTTCCAGATGGCACTCATGAGCTCATCGTGCATAAGGTAACATCAGTCAGATGGTGGCGATGGGCAGTAAAAAACAGTGCTGAAATAGCACCTCACTATCTTATCATTTTGAAAAGAGAAAAAAATGACTGAAACGAATATTCTTGTAAGATTGCTGTCAGGGAGAATGTCTTTTTCAAAGTATTGTTTCTATATTGGGTTATATTCTAGAACATATTTTAGAGATGATTTATGTTTTCATCCTAATTTAGGGGTGGATGTTTGGGTAAACCTGTGTATTGTTCTTAAAGTTCTTTCCATTGCTGTGATAGGGTTAAGTAAACCTTACAAATGACTTTTTAAATACTACATTACGTGCTTTCTTATCTAGGTCTGTGTATCCCCAGAAGTAAATTTAGCAAGGTCAGCATTACTTTGTTTTGTCTGCTATTGTTACTAAGCAGGCAGAGAAGTGGCTGTATTTCATCATGACAACTTTAGCAGTTCTTATAAATCAAGAATTGTCATAAAAAACATTTGGAACAAAGTGTATTGTAGTAGGCAACAAAAGAAAGCTTGCAAAGGAAGAACCCCTTGTAATTATCTGAGAATACTAGTAATAATGAACTATAGGGTAAAAAATGTATTTTTAAGTGCACAGGCAATTTTCTCCCAAATATTCCTCCTTTGCATTTCTCCATTTCTGTAACTGTGTAATAGTGAGGCCCTTATCAACTCTCACCTATGATAACTGGTCCTGCTGACCTGGGTCTTGTCTGCCTCTAGCCCAGACATTAGGGTCACTCATCTAAGGAGCAGATCCAGCCATGTCACTTCCCAGCTTAAGACCCATTCAAAAGCTTCTTGCTGAGAGAATAAATCCCAGGCATCTCAGGGCATGCCAGCCTTCTACCTCCCTACTGCCTCACTCCTCACCACTTCCGGCCTCTTGATGCTACAACCACATCCAGCACATTCTAGTTCTTCACCCTCTGCTGCTGGCTTTTTCTGCTCTTCCCTTGCCTTGTGGCTCCTGGAGTCAGCCTTCCCCTGCCTCTCCCTCTGAGTATCTTCTGCTCATCCCTGGAGGCTCACCTGGGCCACAACTTCCCTCAGAAACTGTCCCCTTCTTCCTAGCCCAACTCATATTCTCAGCTGACCAGTTGCCCTTCCCTGAGCTCCCTGGTATCTTCACACATCTCTTACCATTGTTCTCATCACACTGTCCCAGAACTATCTGTTGATCCCTCAGCTTGCCCCGTTAGATTTATGAGCCCCTCGAGAACAACAGCTATGTAGAGGGATTCTGGCCTGTGATAGATGTTCGGTAAAGATTATTGAATGAATAAGAGATTACAAGCAAAAATTTTCTTTGGATTGCTAGTTAAATGAGAGGCAACATATAACACACCTGGTATTTTCTTTTTTTCTTTTTTCTTTTTTTTTTTGAGATGGAGTCTTGCTCTGTTGCCCAGGCTGGAGTGCAGCGGCACAATCTTGACTCACTGCAAGCTCTGCCTCCCGGGTTCACACCATTCTCCTGCCTCAGCCTCCTGACTAGCTGGGACACCAGGCACCCGCCACCATGCCCAGCTAATTTTTGTATTTTTAGTAGAGATGGGGTTTCACCGTGTTAGCCAGGATGGTCTCTATCTCCTGACCTCGTGATCCGCCCACCTCAGCCTCCCAAAGTGCTGGGATTACAGGCGTGGGCCACTGCGCCCAGCCCACACCTGGTATTTTCTATTTTTATAGAATGTATATTTCATTGTCTATTTCTTTAATCATTCATTTTCTCATTATTTGTTCAACATGTTTATTGACCACAGACTACAGCCAGGTACTGTTCTAGGTGCTGGGAAAATAGTGGCAAACAAAACAGCCAAATCCTTCTGTTTCTGGCCTTTATGTTCTCTCTTCATAAAGTAATCTAAAAGAGCTAACAAAGCTAACGGTGTTAAAATAGAAAGAAACAAAAGTATTTTAAAGCATAGTAACCAGAAAAGCAAACAGAGGAACTACATATACTAGACTGCGGGGATGATCTATTTATCTCAGCTTTAGGTCTGAGGCTGCCCGATAAGATATATAATATAACAGGCAATGTCTTGAGCTTCAGTTTTCGAAAACATAAATGGTACTTCATATAAATGTCTTTGTAACATTAAATCTTAGCTCAGAAAAGATAAGGCTGAGATAACGAAGACTGGGCTCCCCGTTTCCTCATGATATGTAAAAGAATGAATCACTTCTACATAGTATATCCCATCTGGACCCTGTCACCTATGGGTCTGAGGGTGTGTCTTTGGCAGTGCTAGGTTTCCAGTCAAGTCCTGGTTGACTTCTCTTCGTGAGCATGAACCATACCAAGATTCTCAGTTGCTGATTAGAAACATGCATATGCTTAAAATGCCAGAGGACAGGTAGCAGAGCTCGCTTCTCCATGTGAACATTTAGGAGTCAAACAGGTATTAATTCCTAGACAGAGTCCTGTCCAGGTGCCTGTCATCAGGGCCAAAACTTTTCTCAAAAATAGGACTTTGACTCAGTTGTAGCTCTTCCACAAAGATTGACTTAGTACTAAGAATCCTAATCCATAAAGGGAAATTTATTTGAGCATGAAAATTGTGACCTCAACCACAAGAGAAACTCAGTATGGTATGTGTAGGCTGTCTAATTTGGGGCAGACCTACATTGTATAGCTCCATCAGGAAGCATTTGCTCCACAGAAAAAACCCCAAGTAGCTGAGTTTCTTATGAATAGGGTTATTTAGTATTTCTTATTTACAGAGTTGTGAAATACTTGCCAAGTATAACAACTTTTATTTTTCTTTCTCATACTACTGAGCCAACAAATTCAGTTTCAGCTTATGGCCACTTGTAGTTTATGATTATGAAACCATATTACCAGCATAATACATAATCCTTCTTCTGCCACGACAGGAAAGCACACAGCCTGCTGATCATTGTGCGGCCTTGAATTCAGTATTTAAAAAGAAACGTGGAGAGAGAAGTGTATTTCAAATTATGAGCTAAAAGTATAGCCCATTTAATAAGTGGTGTTGAGATAAATAAAATGGGTATTAGGGGAAGTGGGGAAGAGCTGGATTCCTACCTTCCTCTTATTGCGAAAACACATTCCAGATTGAATGTAAGAAATAAAACTGGGCCTGGCACAGTGGCTCATGCCTGTAATCCCAGCACTTTGGGAGGCCAAGGCTGGTGGATCACCTGAAGTTAGGAATTCGAGACCAGCCTGGCCAACATGGTGAAACCCTGTCTCTACTAAAAATCAAAAAAGTTAGTCCAGCGTGGTCGTGGGTGCCTGTAATCCCAGCTACTTGGGAGGCTGAGGCAGGAGGATTGCTTGAACCCAGGAGGCGGAGGTTGCAGTGAGCCGAGATCATGCCATTGCACTCCATCCTGGGCAACAGGAGTAAAACTCAGTCTCAAATCAATCAATCAATCAATAATCAATCTGTACGAGCCTTAAAAATACGGGTGAACACTTTTATAATCTGCAGGTGAGAAGGGCCTTTCTAAGGATGTCTGAAATGTTAGAAATCAAATTTAAAAATCAAGTAAATTTGGCTACATAAAATTTAAGATATTTATTGATAAAACAGTCATAATCTAGGCTGAAACACATTTCAAACTGAAATATAGTTGCAACACAGCTTGTAAAGAGTTGCTTTATAACCCCATAGGTAACCCTTATAAAGGGTTGCTATTCCTGATTGACCAAGAGTTATCACAAATCCGTAAGAAAAGGAAAAATTGATAAACGCTACAAACAGACTATTTAAAAATAATAAATGCAAATGTATAAAATAAAAGCATGAATAAGTAAAGAAATCCGTTTAAGTTAAAAAATTTGAAACCTTTTTTCCTATCAGATTGGCAGAGATTTTTAAAGCCCAGAATTGGAGAGCAAGGTTAAGGGAAAACAGTCTCATGCATTTATAGAAGAAATATGAATACTGTTGTGTTTCTGGAGGGCAGTTTGGCAATACATAGATAAATTTTAAATGTGTATATCCTTCAACTCAGCCATCCCACACATGTTGGTATTTTTTGGGAGAAGATAATAAGACAAGGTGAGCAAAGGTGATTCAAGGATGATCACTGCAGATTGCTTAAAATATGGAAAACATGGAAGTAATTTAAATTGCCAATAACATAGATCCGATTAAATTTAGTTATACCCATACAGTGAATGAAATACTATATAGGTGGAAATAATGTTTACAGGATAATTTTATATGCATGGAAAAGTGCTTATTGTTAATACTTTATACATGCATATATTTAGTATAATACCATTTTTATAAAATTGCTTAACTGTATGTTCTTATGTATATATGTGCATACAGAGATGCTTGGAGTGATATCCTTAAATATTAATGACTTTTTATTTTCATATTGCTTAAATTTTTTGTTAGTGGACAAGTGTTATTTTATAATATTAATAATTTTTTTTTTCATTTTGACCAAACAAAAATAGGAAGAGACAGAAATGTAAACTTAGCCTTGTTTTATGCTATTTAATTCTGGACTTTTATGTAAGTGAAGACCATTCTTCTGTCATATAATCTTGACAGTAATGTTTATGGTAAGGTTTTGAAGGAACATTAATTGTCTTGGATTTTTATAAACCATGTTCTGTGTCATTCATTGGCAGGTACTGCCCATGATGTCAAAGGTTGATGAGAGATGAAAAAAAACTGCGTTAAAAATGTGTCTTTAAATCTGTCTTGGAGATACGATACAGAGAATAGCTCTGGTTTGTAGTAGAGTATTGGTTAAAACCTACTTGCTCTTCATGTAAAGTATTAGTTTAAAAGACTCAATCCTGCAGTGAGCTAAGAAGAAATCTGCTGTGTTGAAGGCTATTAGTATCCTAATTTAGGCCTTAAATTTGTGAGGTAGTTTCCCTTTGTAGCAATGGCTGGACTTCACTTCTGAATGTGTTCTAAAGAAACCGTTCTTACCGAGCTGTTATAGTAAATACTTTGTCAAGGACCTGGACTCACCTTTTAGGGCAGGGTCTAAGGAATCCTAAGGGAAAAGGTCATTTTCAACATCACTTGATTGATTACTTATTTAGAGTGGTTTCCAATGTAAATAAACTCTGAAATCTATAAAAATTTGCATATCATTAGCTCTAGGAGAATAAGTAAAATAACTTACTTATCATTAGAGATTTTGTCCTTCCAGAGCCCCCAGAACATCAGTGATATCTCCAAATGGCTGACAGATAAGCCTAAAAATTCCCTTTGGAATTGCTAGTTTGCTAATAACCATATTTAATCTTAAGTTTTGGTATTTCATTCTATTAGAATTATTGTCTTCCTTAACTTTGTAGGAATGTATTTGGCTAAGCTTCTTCAGCTACCTGTTGGAAAGCAAGTTAAGAAAAAAGAATTAAGCAAAAAGTTAAGAAAAGAGAATGAAGCAAAAAATAAAATAAAAAAGAATGAGCAGAAGCAAATTTGTTTTCCAAAAGTCAAATCTCTTGAGGAGATTGATGAGAGAATCCAAAAAGAGGGGCCTAGGAAGACAGTAACTATGTGCTCAAGTCCCCATTCATTCTGACTCACTCTAATGGAGGAGTTTTAGTCACTGCAAGTACATTCGGAAACACCCTCTGGTCCAGTAAGAAAATAGTAATAATACCGTCTGCCTTGGAGAAGTTGGGGTTTTGTAAATTCATCACTGTTGATTGTCAAGAACCACCATGGCAGAAGTGGCCCAACTCAAACAAGCTAGAGTTTTGCTTAGTAGAGAATCTGCTTCCTGTAGCGGGGTTTATTGGCTTCCTAATCCAAGGCATTCAAGAAGGAAAAGAGCCAGGTACAAAGTCAGCCAAATAGAAGGTGATGCTGTTTCCTGGTTGGAGAGGGATTAATTTAATATGATGACATAGACAGTAAAAGTCTATTGTGGAGTAACTTATTTCACCTTTGTTACCTAAAAATTTGTCCATAACCCCTTTGTGGCCCACATTTTTCTCTACAAGTTTTCAGGTTCTTATGCTATATCCTAGTCCCTAACTTGGTCCATAGTAGTCCAACAAATACACTTCACTGGCCACTACCTTTGAGATGGACTTCTCAAATCCAGGTAGAAGCTACTGTTCTCTGCTTATCTCAAACTTCAGTGTAGCCTTTTCCTGTAGTATGTTTGCATTCATAAGTAAAATGAAAAGATGAGGGGAATCTGAAAATTTAGGTAGACTGACAGGATTGCAATCTAGCCTGCTGCCCAGTGAACCCCATATGCTCCCCAGTGAACCCCATATGCTCCCCCAACTCTTCTAAAAGACTTACCCTGTAACCATAATCTATAAATCTTAGACAAGCCAGGAACATATCTGTCCTCCCCAGGCTTTGGTATAGAAGAATTGATCACTTGACTGATACTTCATTCATTACCTGCTGTGAGAGAAATTAAAAAACATCTGCAACATTTTAAAATAAATAACCTGGTAAGTTTAGTATAAAAACATATCAAGCTGAACACATAAGCTGAACAGTGGGGGGAAAACACTAAGCTATCTTAACAGGTAGACTTAGTCCTAGCACTTAGGGATAGTTAAGTGACCTGCAGAAAGCCCCTTCAATGCTAACCAATTCATACTGCTACATCTTCAGCTCTCCCAAAATGTTCTGCCTTAAGTGAGACCTGACTTGCCTCTGCTGAGAGGGCTTCCTGTATAGCTGCTGGAGTAGAGAGCCCCTCTTCCTAAGCCAGGTGTCTAGTGTCTGGTGGTCAGCTGTCTCCAAATACCCTAACGCTTTCCAGAGATACTCTTTCGCCACCCTCTTGTGAAGAGCTCCCCTATCCTCTATAAGGCTCATTCCATACAGCGCTGCAATTTTCCATGTGTCCTAGTTACTGTCTTCCACCAACTTGTATTTTGAGGGCCAGTGAGGAAGAGGGGGAAGATGGAGTGGTGTGGTAAGTAGCTGATTCGTTTTCCACAATCAGTCTAGTTCCTAGTTCAGAGTCTTCTCCTTCTGGTTGACTGTCCAACTTCCTGTCCTCTTGTTTTCTTGGCCACTTCAAGTCTAGCTACCTCCATTTGCCTTCTACTTCACTATGGCCACACCCTAGGCTGTGTTGCCTCTCTACCCATCAGAATCTCCCACTGATTAGATAGATGGGTGGATGAAATCATCCAGAAGCACTTCATATCAAAAATCATTAACTCCCAATATTCTGACCACAGCCTTTCAACCTTCTGATTTTCTAACTATGCCTATTTTTCAGTCTTTTTCTCCTCCACTAGACCACTCTATTTTCTTCCCATTGTTATCTAAGGTATCTCTTAATCCTTAGTTCTACTGTGCCTCCATAGGAAATAAAAAATAGTCCTAGATGAATCTGTAAGCATTGCCCTCTCCTATCCCCAGCCCTAGAAGAAATTAGGGCTGGGGATAGGAGAGGGCAATGCTGACAGATTAGGGCATTGCTAGAAGAAATTATACAGTTGCTATAGGTTAGCATCTACCTGGGTATAGATGCGGGTCCATCAACATTGCAGGCAAACTAGTCCTCACAAGAGCTATTTACAAGAGCTTACCATTCTCCCTACCCCACCACTTCCCAGCTACTTAACAGAGAAAACAGATGCCATCAGACAGGAACTTCCTTAACTTCTTGTGCTCTCTCCTTGCCACCTGCAAACTTATCTGCATCCTTCCTTTCCTTCCGGCTTCCTGTCTCAGGGGATGGGGCAGGATTCCTTTGCTTCAAGACTAGTTCTTCCACCTACTTCCTTCAGGATCTCCCTCCCTCCTGACTCTTCTGGGACCCTGCCCCTCCCGATGTCCTCTCTCTTCCTCCTGCATCTCTTCCAGCAGTATTCACACAGATCATAAACATGCTCAAGCCTTTTTCTTTTTTTAATAATTTTTTTTAAATAGCCACCATGTTCCTTCTTCCCTTCCCGTCATGACATGCAGCCTGCGTGAAATGTCTGTCTTCCCTCATTGCCTCTGCTTCCTCACATCCTCATTGCTCAACTGAAGTTTTTCCCCTTTAGGTCACTAGTGCCCAGCCAGGGGCTAAAGCCACTAGACATTTTAAAAACCTTTCCATACTTGACTGCCCTATAGCATAGAGCACTATTAATAACACTTCTTGAAAATCCCACACTCCTTGGCCTGACGATGTGCTCCTGAGTTTCATCCTTCCTCCTCTTTGAGGACTCATTTCTCTTTATGGATACCTTAAATGTTGATGTTACCAGGGGTTTAGCCCTTGGCTACCATCTGTGTCTTATACTCTCTAGATCTATCTCATCCATTTGGGCAGGTAAGCTATGCTGTTAACTGCCAGATATGTTTTTCTAGTGCAAAACTTTTACCAGCCTACTGAACATCTTCAGTTGGTCTTCCCAAAGACACTGCACACTCAGCATATCCAAAACTGAGCATTTTGTCTTGTCTCCATCCACTCCTGCCATGAAGAGAAACCTTGTCACAGGCTTCTCTTGTCACATTTACCCACCATGTCTAAATAGTTGGTTGCATGACTGGTCAGTTCCACCTCCTCAATAATACTTTAATCCAAGGAATTTAAACCAGCGGTGAGTATTAGAACCACCTGAGATTTTTCTTATTCAAGAGATTTGGGGGTAATCCCAAGGCTTTTATGTATTGAAAAATTCCCTACTCCAGACATACTTAACTATGTATAGTTGCCTCAATATGCCCGTACTTTTTTTAGCAGTTATTTTGAAGATATTTTAAATTTATAGAAGAGTTGCAAAAATAGTACAGGAAATTCCCATATAACCTTCATCCAACTTCTCCTTATGTTAACCTCTTATATAAGCTATAGTATATTTATCAAAACTAAATTAATCTGGGTACGATTCTGTTAACATGGAATTTATTTGGATTTCACAATAACTTTTCCCACGAATGTCATTTTTTCTGTTCCAGGATCCATTCCAAGATCCCACATTGCGTTGAATGGTCGTGTCCCCATAGTCTCATACGTGTGTTTTTATTCCCCGGTGCCTTTAAGTATATTGTTTGTTCCCTCCCTTGACTTTTCCTCCCTTGCCTGCTCGATGACCCTTTTATCCTTTACAACTGAGGTCAAATAGTCCTTTGACCTCAGATCAAAGACCATCCTTTTCGATAAGGTCTTCCTTCCCTTCCCCAGCAGAACTGGTTTCTAGTGGTCTTTATCCCAGTGTTGTAATCAGTATTAACAGATAAGTGTGGAGATCAGACATGCAGTGCCCTCAAGGGCAGAGACTGTGTTCATTTCCTTGTTACATTCTTAATGCCAAACTGAAAGGCTGACAAATATTTGGAATTTAATAAATTTTTAATAATGACATAAAGGATGACTACTCATTTTGAAAAAGTTCCCCAAAGAAAGGTATTTTCCTCCAAAAACTATTTAAATCTGGTTTTTATTAACTGGTAATACAGAGTTTCAGCTGGATTGTCTACCATACTGTATTTTTTTAATGTAATTACCTACTTTTCACAAGTTACAGATCCCTTAATTTGACTAATTCCATGAATTCCTGTGCCAGTTTTTAAATTAGTAAATTGTAGATGTGGATCTCTCAATCATATATCTTGTATAACTCAAATATCACACTTCTGGAACACTGTCCGGGACTGACCACTGACGTTCTCTTTCACATATCTAAGACAGTAGTCAAAAAGTAGCCTAGAACATAATGCAGTATTCATTGCTGTACCAACTGATTTTTATTCCAGAGAAAGAAATACACTGTGAGCCAAACTATATGATCTCAAAGAAGATGAGACTACTACTGCTGCTGCTGCTGCTGCAAAGCCTGCATTTTAATAATTCTGTAAGAGTCTGAGGGAGCACATCTCTCTGGCCAGATCTGATTTCAGACTCCAAGTATACTAAAGCAAGGATGGTTCTCATCTCTCTCCTCTCTAATTTGTAAATTATCTCCATGCCATTCTAAGATAACTTGCACAGATTCCAACATAGCAAATGCAGATAACTATCCTTCACTATTACAGTGACATCGTTTTGTTCCCCCAGTCCAGTAGCAGCTTCAAGAAGCTGGGGTCACATTGCCTTGTTTCCCCTGGAAAAAAAAAATGGCTTCATTAATTCTTCCCTCATCCGTCTGCCAGCATACATCTGCCATAACACTGGTAACACTTTAGCTGTGCTTGTGTCTTCCACAAGAAAACGAGCTCTCCAGTAGAGAGGACAGTGTCTTCTTACTCTCATATCCACATTGCCATGCTCCATGCCTTCACTGGGTTTGGTAGAAAAAATATTCTCTATGTGAAAGCCTAAACTGTGGTTTTACAAGTATTCCTCAGAATGCAAATGATCCGTATTTAATCACCCCATCCAGGTTAGGGGCATAGCTGGATTTTACCATGGTAACAAAGCCATCTCTCAATTACATGCAGCACAAGAATCTCACATCTGCAGTTTGGTGCTGTTGAGCCTGTATTGCTCAGATTTTTAGGCATTTAAGCACCCAACCACTATTCTGTTACACTTAATATTTCCAATTAAAGCACAGGCAGTGCCAAACCATACTTTTCCAGCCTCATTTCTATGACTTCATTGACTCTTAGCCTTTCACCTAATGGGAAGACTGTTTATTCCCATTTGTTTTCTCCAGTCCATACTCTAGTTCAAAATCTCACTCACAGTAGACCCTTTTCCCACCTGGGGAATTTACTGACTCCCTGGCTGGTTCTAGTATTAGGAAACTGGATAACCTTTTGGCTTAAACTCTAGGCGGCAGCTGTTTCTGCCTTACAAGTCTACCTTCTAGAACCTCATTTGTATTACTCACTGCTCTTGAACCCATTTCTTCCCTATCCCTTGTCGTTGAATGAAAGAATGAATGATTTCTAGCTCATTTGTTGTGTTCCTAAGCTCCTGTGTTATGCCCCATCTGCTCCCACCTGCCCTTCCTCCCTACCTTATCCAGGTTGCATGATCCCTTTTGCTCCCTGCATGATTTGAAGACATAAACTAGCCATTTCATTGTAAGATTCATGAGCTTATTGCATTTGAAATTATTTCAGCTCCATATACCACTCTGAGCCCTCTCTCAGGGTATCTCCCACAAAGATACCTTTCTTTTGAAAAGCTAACCATTTTTGGTCTTTCCTAGCGATACCTACCATGCAGTATTTTATCTATAAATTAAAAATGTTTGAATTAATTACTTGAATTCAAAACTTGGCTAAAACAACAGTAGAGGGAGGCAATGTTATATGGTAGTTGTGAATACAAATTTTGGTTCAAATTCTGACTGTGATACTTTCTAATATTGTGACATTGGGCAAATCACATAAGCTCCTTAGGTTACAATATCTTGCCTCAAGGATTGTTGTGAGAAGAGAATATACACACAGTGCAGAGCAGTGCCTGTCACACAGTAAGCACTCATAAAAGGTAGTTGCTTGGATTGCCTTAAAAATCTCCAGTATTTGTATGGTATATTAAGGGTGCGTGCTGAAAACCTCAAGGAACAATAAAAGATATGCTATAATATTTTCTGTGTGATAGCTTAAGTTTTTCAGAAATAGATTAAAACCTAACCCCATATCTAGTGTAATCATACTGAATTAAAAAATCAGATTTGAATCTCTGGTAAATATATAAAAGGGTTCATAGAGACCAAAGAGTAGTTACATGTTTTTCTTCACTGAATTGATGGGCAGAATTCTCTCCTGCTACCCCCATCTCTCTTACACACACCCCAGTGTTCTTGCCGAAAGCTCTTGAAATAACTTTTATGTCCAGAGTATTGTTCATATTTATTATATTTTATACTTGAGCAAGGGTGATAGAGTTTAGCTGTAAGAAGCTATCAAGATGTCATAACTCAGACAGACTCAGATGCTGAGGTCTTGGACCCCCCAGGCTGGGGGAGAAGTGAGAATGAAGGCTTGGTGGAACTGACCTGACCACATCACCTTTTCCTGGCCCATGGAAAAGCAGCCAAGTCTTCTATTCATAATACCCACTAAGGATACAGCACAGCCATCGCACCCTCACTCATACAAGTGGTCCATCCCATGGCAACCAGTTGAGCTACATGGGATATCAAGCAGGAATTCCAAGAGGCTGCAGAAGTGCTGCAGAGATGGCAGGCAGTTAGGGGGAGGAGAGTTAATAAGAGATATGTTTACAGGGGCAGAATTTCTGTGAACAGATGGATCATATAGACCAGGGCAGGATCCAAATCCTGAGGAGGAGGCCTGGAAATAGCAGGACAGAGTGTCTGGGCTGGGTTTGGCATGAGACTTAGTCACACTAGGAAGTGGTGGTTAGACATATGGAACCCAAATCAGGATAGAGATGAGAGATCAAAGGATGTTTCCAACACTATAGACCAGATAGGGTAAATGTGGGGTGCTGCCCTCATGCTTTGACTTGCCAGGGATGAGATTAAGGGGAGGGGGTCAGTGATCTAGGGTTCCAGAACATTACTTTGCCTAAACACTTTTCCTGAAGAAAGCATTTGAAATATTCACTTTTATAATTATTCTTTAAACCATATATGTATGTTTTATGCATTCTTCTGTCTATATGAATTACTTTGCAGTAGTAAAAGAAACCATTTGGAGTTGTAATATTAAAAGAGAAGTATAGAGGCTGTTTATTATGTTTATACTGGTGTTTCTGTTACTGGGCAGGTGTATTAGAACATCTTGTCATATTCTGATTCTGTTTCTCTAAACTTGTTAGAGAGGTCTTTCCTAAATATTTATTATTAAAAATGTAGCCAGGCATGGTGGCTCACGCCTGTAATCCCAGCACTTTGGGAGGCCGAGGCAGGCAGATCACCTGAGGTCAGGAGTTCGAGACCAGCCTCAACATGGAGCAATCCCATTTCTACTAAACATACAAAATTAGCTGGGCATGGTGGTGCATGCCTGTAATCCCAGCTACTTGGGAGGCTGAGGCAGGAGAATTGCTTGAACCTGGGAGGCAGAGGTTGTGGTGAGCCGAGATCGCACCATTGCACTCCAGCCTGGGTGACAAGAGCGAAACTCTGTCTCAAAAAAAGTTAAAAAAAATTGTGAGTCACACAGAATAGTCTAGAACACTAAAGGGATTCTGTGCTTAAACTAGGGCAGTAGCCTTGAAAATATTTGAACAAATTCGAAAGAATAAAGTTAATACAAGTTTTTAAATGTATAATCAGAATCATCTGAGCGTACCAGCTGTATATCTGTTACAATTTTTTCCTCAAAATTTTAATTTAAAATCACCTTTATTATTACAGCATTAAAATCAGTATACAGATAAACCAAAATAAAATAAAATGCCATATTCTCATTACCCAGGTGATGTTAACTATTAGCTCCTTAGTGTATATCATCCAGATATTCTGTGTGGATTTTTTTACCCAAATGATATTATAATACACTATACAATTTTTCTCATTTTTAATTTTTGTGGGTACATAGTAGGTGATTATATTTATGGGGTATATGAGATATTTTGGTATAAGCATGCAATGCATAATAATCACATCATGGAAAATTGGGTATCCATCTCCTCAAGCATTTATCCTTTGTATTACAAACAATCCAATTATACATTTTAGTTATTTTTAAATGTACAATTAAATTATTGTTAACTATAGTCACCCTGTTGTGTTATCAAATACTAGGTCTTACTCTTTCTGTCTTCTTTGTACCCATTAACCATCCCCACCTCCCTGTCACCTCCCACTACCCTTCCCAGCCGCTGGTAACCATCCCCTACTCTCCATCTCCATGAGTTCAGTTGTTTTGGTTTTTAGATCCCACAAAAAAAGTGAGAACATGCAATGTTTGTCTTTTGGTGCCTGGCTTATTTCACTTAACATAATGACATCCAGTTCCATTCATGTTGTTGCAAATGACAGGATCTCATTCTTTTTTATGGCTGAATAGTACTCCACTGTATCCATGTACCACATTTTCTTTATCCATTCATCTGTTGATGGACACTTAGGTTGCTTCCAAGTCTTAGCTATTGTGAACAGTGCTACACAACAAACATGGAAGTGCAGATGTCTCTTTGATATATTGATTTCCTTTCTTTTCAATATATATCCAGCAGGGGGATGGCCAAATCACATGGTAGCTCTCTTTATAGTTGTTTGAGGAACCTCCAAACTGTTCTCCATAGTGGTTATGCTAATTGACATTCCCATCAACAGTGTATGAGGGTTCCCTTTTCTCCACATCTTCGCCAGCATTTGTTATTGCCTGTCTTTTGGATAAAAGCCATTTTACCTGGGGTGAGATGGTATCTCGTTGTAGTTTTGATTTGCATTTCTCTCATGATCAGTGATGTTGAGCACCTTTTTATATGCCTGTTTGCCATGTGTGTATCTCCTTTTGAGAAATGTCTATTCAAATATTTTGTCCATTTCTCAATTGGATTATTAGATTTTTCCCTAGAGAGTTGTTTGAGCTCTTCATATATTGTGTTATTAATCCCTCATCAAATAGGTAGTTTGCAAGTATTTTCTCCCATTATGTGGGTTGTCTCTTCACTTTGGTGATTATTTCCTTTGCTGTGCAGCTTTTTGACTTGATGTGATCCCATTTATCCATTTTTGCCTTTGTTGCCTCTGCTCGTGGGGATGCTCAAGAAATTTTTGCCCAGACCACTGTCCTGGAGAGTTTCTCTGATGTTTTCTTATGGTAGTTTCATAGTTTGAGGTCTTAGATTGAATTTTTAATCCATTTTGATTTGATTTTTGTATATAGTGAGAGATAGGAGCAAGTTTCATTCTTCTGCATGTGGATATCCAGTTTTCCCAGCACCGTTTATTGAAGAGACTCTTTTCCTCAATGTATACTCTTGGCACCTTTGTCGAAAATGAGTTCACTGGAGGTGTGTGGATTTGTTTCTGGGTTCTCTGTTCTGTACCATTGGCCTTTGTGTCTGCTTTTATTTCAGTACCATGCTGTTTTGGTTACTATAGCTCTGTAGTAGAATTCAAAGTAACGTAATGTGATTCCTCCAGTTTTGTTCTTTTTGATTGGTTCATCATTTAGTCTTTCTGCTTAAGTAAAGAGTATTTTACACGCCACAATTACGGCGTTATACAATTCTGTGTTTTTCTGTGTGTTTACTATTACCAGTGAGTTTTGTACCTTCAGATGATTTCTTCTTCCTCATTAGCATCCTTTTCTTTCAGATTGAAGAGATCCCTTTAGCATTTCTTGTAGGACAAGTCTGGTGTTGATGAAATCCCTCAGCTTTTGTTAGTCTGAGAAGATTTTTATTTCTCCTTCATGCCTGAAGGATATTTTTCCCCTGGATGTACTATTCTCGGGTAAAGGTTTTGTTTTGTTTGTTTGTTTTTCTTTCCCCTTTAGCACTTTAAAGGTGTCATGCCACACTCTCTTTGCCTGTAAGATTTCCACCGAATAGTCTGCTGCCAGATGTATTGGAGCTCCATTGTATGTTATTTGTTTCTTTTCTTTTGCTGCTTTTAGGATCCTTTCTTCATCCTTGACCTTTCGGAGTTTGATTATTAAATGCTTTGAGGTAGTCTTCTTTGGGTTAAATCTGCTTGGTGTTCTGTAACCTTCTTGTACTTGAATGCTGATATCTTTCTCTAGGTTTGGGAAGTTCTCTGTTACTATCCCTTCAAAGAAACTTTCTAGCACTATCTCTTTCTCTACCTCCTCTTTAAGGCCAATAACTCTTAGATTTGCACTTTTGAAGCTATTTTCTAGATATTGTAGAAGTGCGTCATTGTTTTCTATTCTTTTTTCTTTTGTCTCCTCTGACTGTATTTTCAAATAGCCTGTCTTCAAGCTTCCCAATTCTTTCTTCTGCTTTTATCAATTCTGCTATTAAGAGACTCTGATGCATTCGTCAGCATGTCAATTGCATTTTTCAACTCTAGAATTTCTGCTTCTTTTTAATTATTTCAATCTCTTTGTTAAATTTATCTCATAGAATTCTGAATTCCTTCTCTGTATTATCTTGAATTTCTCGGAGTTTCCTCAGAACAGCTATTTTGAATTATCTGTTTGAGCTTGTGGTGAATGCTGCCAGACCTGGGACTTACCCTGCTCCCCTCTCATCCAGGGCAGGTCCAGAAATGCTGTCCAAGAGCCTAGGCCTGTACTGGGGGACCCCAAGAGCCTACTTGGTGCTCTACCCCACTGTGACTGAGCTGGTACCTAAGGTACAAGGCAAAGCCCCCTTTGCTTTTCCCTCTGCTTCTCTCAAACAGAAGGAGTCTTTCACTGTAATCATCACAGCTGGGAATGTGCTGGGTCACACATGAAGCCAGGACGTCTCAGAGCCCAAGCCCTGCAGCATACTCCCTGGGTAACACTGCTGGTTATTTAGGGCCCAAGGGGTCTTTAGTTAGCAAGGGATGAATCCTGCCAGGATTGAGTCCTTCCCTTCAAGGAAGTTGGCTCCCTTTTGGCCCAGGATGGGTGTAGAAATGTCATCTAAGCCTGGAATGGAGGCCTCATGACTCTGCCCAGTGCCCTATCTTACTGTGGCTGAGCTGGTAACCAGGATGCAAAACAAAGTCCTCTTTACTTTTCACTCTTCTCTCCTCAAGCAGAAAGAAGGGGTCACTTTTGTTGCTGCAAGCTGCACTGCCTGGGGTTGGGGGAGGGATGGTGCCAGATTTACTATTCCCTTACTCACCCGAGCAGGTGTCTCCCTAGGTCACATGCTACCCTAGTCCATGGACTCTAAGCCCAGCCTAGCACTAGGAGTTGTCTAGGAATTGCTGTCCTTGTCTCCTAGACTGCCTTTTAAGTTTACCTAGGACCCCAGAGCACTTCAGCCCATGGTAGCAAGTCTTGCCAAGAAACTCAAGTTCCAGCTGCTGAGATGGTGAGTCTCTTCTGGCTAGGGCTGGTCTCAATGCTCCCTCCTTGCATGGCCACTGTGAGCCCAGAACAGCTTTATTTTCTACTCAATGACAGGGCAGCAGTGAGTTCAATGTAAAGTCCCCAAGTCACTGCATTATCCTACAAACTTGCACAGATTCTTTCTCCATGCTGCATAGCTACTGCTGGGGGGTGGGGGAGGGGTGGGAGATGGGAGAGGGCATTAGAGATTCAGAACTGTCTCTTCTGCCCTCCTCAATACCTTTTTCAGGGATATGAAGTTAAAACCAGGTACTGTGATTGCTCACCTGATTTTTGGTTCTTGTGATAGTGCTTTTCTTTGTGCAGATTGTTGTGAAAATTTGTTGTTCTGGGGTTGGCGCAGGAGAATGAGCAGTGTAGGCTTCTATTCCATCATCTTGGTCTGCTTCATATTTATTTTTAATCTACCAATTTTCAGTTAATGATTTTCTGATCACTACATTTTTTATCTCATGTGGAACTTAGTCAATGTACAGATTTTTAAAAAGTCGGACACATCAGCAGGTTTGTTCAAATCTGGGACCATATGTTGCATCTGGCTATCTATTTCTTAAGTGTTGTTTAATCTAGAACAATCCCTTTTTTAGCAACATTGACTTAAAGAGATAAGACCAGGCATCTTACAGAAAACCCCCATCTTTTGGATTCTCTGGTTTCTTCCCTGTAGTGTTGCTCAACATGTTGCTCTATCTCTTGTGTTTCCTATGATATGGAAGTTGAATCTAGATGTGATGGACTGGGGTTCAGCACTTTTGGTAAGAATGCATTGTAGATGATGATATGTGTCTTTGCATTGCCCTGCATTGGTGTAATGACAGCTCGATTCCCCCACATGCAGTTATATTTGTCTTCTTGCCAGTAGGAAGTAATCTGTATGTCGCTACATTGGCATCATATGAACATCCGATTCCTCTTCAACAATTCTGCTGGTTTTAGCACTAAGCAACAATCCTTGACTAAAATGATTACAGTAGGGATATGAAATTATATTTTCTAAGTCTGTAATTGCTTTTACATGTGTTAGCTGGCGTTTTCTATGAAAGTAGAGATTTCCCTCACATAGTAGGACTCTCAAATTATAATACCTGAAATATCTTTTCTTTTAATTGCCAGTTTTCAAAGTAAGGGAGTGTTTAACAGCTGCCTCAGATGAAATGTTGGAAGAATTTAAGTGTTTTTGAAAAAAATACTATGGTCACTGCAAATATGATTTATTGATCATTTTCAAGGTATCAGGACTGTGTTAAAGGCTTTATATAACCTAATTCTTATGACAACACAATGAGATTTTAGAGAAGATAACGGAAACAGTGTGTGGTTAAATAATTTGATTTGATATGGTCACTCACATGGGAAGTTACAGAGCTGGGATGCAAACTCAAATTAATCTTAGTCCAAAAATCTATGCTTAATTATTTTATACAGTTTTTTTGCATTTTATTTAAAAACCAAATTCTACTCGTAATACTGTTTGGAATGTTTCCCAGTTTATAAACACTAGTAATATAAATTATGCTTAATAATTCTTATGAGATCTCTTCCCCTTCCCTTATGTTTTTTTTAATATTTTTAACAGTGTGAAGAAAACACAAATCTTCAGGATACTACCCGCTACCTCAAACTTCCCTTTTCCAAGGGCATTTTCCTTGGGAATAATAATCAAGCCATGAAGGCCACAAAGGAGTCCTTTTGTATTACATCTTTTCTCTGTTCCACAAAACTCACACAAAATGGTAATGTATAATGTTTTATTTGAAAGCCCTAGTACCTAATAATCATGTATATTTTGGTAAGCGTATTCAGTAAACACCAAAGTGATAGTTAAGAACTTTAGAAAAATTATTGATCCTTCCATTTGTGATTTCTAGTAAAATGGAAGCAAATGTGACCCAGTGACCTGTTGAATGCATGTCATTTAAGAAGGACTTCAAAATTATCCCAGTATTGAAAAACAAGTACACAGCTTTTCAAATAAACCATCAAAACCCAGATGCTTTGAAAAAAAAAAAACACGAAAATACCAACACCTTAATCTCGTGTTTTATAGCTCCATAAACAGTGCTAATTGCAGGCTTTAGAATAAAGGCTGTTTTTTGTTTAATTAGATGCATATTGCTTTTCAGTTCTAGCATTACTTTTTATGTCAGTGATTGTTTAGCAAGTTATGATTAATAAAGCAAGCTCTTCTCCTTGGCAAATTGCTATGAAAACATCTTCTGTAATGAAGGAAGTAAATTAAACATTTTTGAGTTTTTTATCATTGTCATATAAGACTTCTGGCTAGCACCCTGAATGCTATATTAAATAAGTTATATTCATTGTGTTGAGAAGAATCACTTTATAATGAGGTATTGTGTCTCATAAAAACCTGTGCCTAAACAGGTGTGCTTGTTATTCGTTCTTTCTTAGTTCCTTCTTCTGTGTCAGAGAACAGCATTTGTAGAAGGAAATATTTCTTCTTTTAGATCATAGTCTCAGAAAAAAAGAAAATGTAACATCAAAATTTTGACCACTTTTAAAACACCTCTCAATTTCAACATGCATTGCTACTGTATTTATATAGGACACCAAGTTAAGATATGTTATACCAGGTTTTATCAGCATTCAGTAGTTAATTTTACTTAAATAAAACCTCCATTGGCATAACTCAATAAATCATTATAAAGCATTTACCAAACCTCAAGTATTTTTTTATGGGGCCAGTTTACCCCCATAGAAGTTATGAAGATAATAAAATCAACCTCTTATTGAGATCCTTAAACAGAAATTTTTATTTATTTTATGTGGATTAGGTGTGTGTGGGTAGTAGAGTTTGCATTCATGTTTAACTGAATTTCCCCAATAGAATATTTTGGGGTTGTATTACTTATTTATTGCAGCTGTAACAGCTACCACAAACTTACTGGCTTAAAACAATACAGATTTATTATATTGCAGTTCTGGAGGTCAAATATACAAAATCAGTTCCACTGGGCTAAAATCAAGGTGCCAGCAAGGCTGCATTCCCCCTGGAATGGAGAGAATCCATTTTCTTACCCTTCCTAGCTTTAGAAGCCACCTGCATTCCTTGGCCTATGGCCCCTTCCTCCATCTTCAAAGCCAGAAGCATAGCATCTTCACATCTCTCTGACTATGACCATCTTACATCTTTTAAGGATGCTTGTGATTACATTGAGCTGGATAATCCAGTGTAATCTCCCTATTTTAAGATCTTTAATCAGATCTGTACAGTCTTCTTTTGCTGTGTGAGGGAAACATAATCCCTCCTAATTCTTGGAACAGGTTCTTGAGGCCATTATTCTGCCCACCACACAGGTAAACCTAACAATAGATTCTCTTCCATCAAAATATTTGGTCCTATGTACTGAATTTGTGCTAGTTGTAGAGTTTAGGATGTTAGACACAATTATGAAAATAAGACAGAAACAGATCCTGAAAATTAGAAGTTGCTACTTTTTAAAAGTAGAGAACATTTTCAGGTAAATATGAGTAAAAAACAACTTATGAAATAATTATATTAAACATCTCACTATGTGGAAAGTGGGATTGGAATTCCATGCAATGATTGGCTCATCTTTGGAGATGGATAAGTGTTTCATTATTATTTTGGCTTTGATTAACCTTGTCAATGAGAAATGGCTCAAATGAGCCAGGAAATGCATGTTTCAAGAGATGGGAAGGAGGAAAGAAGTTAGTTGGTCTTTCTGAAATTTACATGCTAAACACACATCTTTGTGTCGAAGTAATCTAGTTCCAAATTGGAATTAAATTGCTATGTATTCATTTTTCTTGACGTGGAAAATATACAAATCTTATTTCTACTACAATTCAGCATTTACTAAGTGATATGGTCTCTAGGAGCAGTTTCCTAGAGCAAATTTGCATTTCAGAATTCCCAAAATGTGTCTGTCTGCACACACTTTGCGTTGTCCAACATGGACAGTGTACCAAGGTCAGAGCACTATGCTGGGCACCTGTGACTGCCAGAACAGATAGAGATTTTAAGGTTCGGAGGATTAGGGGTCATGGCATCCTCCTATTTTATAGCTCTTGATAGGTTAGGTACATAATATACACCTAGTAAATGCCTGTTGAATGGAATGTAGAAATTGGTATTTTCTGTGATAGGTTATAGCTCCTAATTTGCAACTAACATCCTCAGATGGCAAAAGCAAAAAGCTAGGATACAGCAATTTTGCCTGAACTTGAAGTATTTTGCATACATGATTAATTACATCCAGATGGACATAACTACTGGGCTTTTCCACATGCTCCATCATGAGCAGTGTAGAGATTCATCAGCCTTCTTGCAGGGAGGATGGGCAGGCTCATCCTGACTCATTTTCTGGACCCCTGTAATCTGTTTTCCAGCCCTACTTAAATGGGCCCTAGTCCTCATTCTCCACTGCTGCCACTGGGTAGCCAGCATAGCCACCTCCTTCCTCCCCACACTCCTCACATTGAGCAGGGTCCTGATGGCCCCTGTAACTGCCTCACTTTAAAGGAAGGGAAAGAGAACACAAAGGAGGAGTGAGAGCTGGGATGGGGGTGGAGTGGGAAGTGAGGAGTGAATGGCAGGGGAAATGCACGAGGGATTATGAAAGAGAAGATGCCAGGGAGGGGAGGCCTCCTGAAGTGAGATGCAGGAAGTAGGAAGTAGGTAGGAGGGAAGCAGCAAACTGGGGAGAACAATAGAGCTTTGCCTTTGTCGCCCTGAGTCTCACTCTGTGGAAATATCTGATATGCCAAATACAACCAATCAGTTTTAAAAGGTTTCAGTCATACCCCAGGATGTCTGAATTACATCTGAATAGTCAACATTTTCAGGGTTTTTGGTTATGAAAACATCATAAATCTCTTTTTCAAAGTCAGTATTTTTAAAATCCCTTTATTTTTCTCATTCTAATTCCTCCTCCTCCTCTTACCCGTGTTTGTTGCAGATAAACATTCCTGTTTGGTACTGAATTCCTTACTATTAATAGTAAATCCTTTGTGAGGTTTTTCTCTTGAATCTGGCTTTGGTGGAGCTTGCTTCTCTTTCTCCTTGAGATTCTTAATGCTTTTTCTCACTTCTGTTCTCTATATTCTCTTTTTCTTTCTCATCTTACCTACTTCCTTGGTTTGGGGGGTTTGGAGTTTTTGTTCCTTCATATCTTTCTGTTTCTCAGAAAGTCCCTTTTGGGTTTCTGCTAAAACAAGTGATTTGAAGTAAATTTCCTGCTTCTCTGCCTGGAAATTCTGTCCTGGCTCCTCTCCAGGCCAGTCTAGTCTGGCAACTCCACCGAGCCCTGAAGCCAGTTCTACCAGGTCCTGCTGCCCTGTGCGTGCTCGGCACACGCGAGCCTTCAGTTCTCACTGCATTCATTGGCCTCCAGATGCCACCTCTCCCTGCATGCTTTGGAGACTAATGCATGGAGACCATCTGCCAGAGCCTTTGTAACTTCTGCCCAAGAAAGATAAATTTATTCCCTCCCCAGGTGAAGAGGTTCTCTGAGGACCTGCTGGACCAAGGCCCTCATGTCTGTTTAGGAAAGGGTTAAAGAGCTGGGCCCTGTGCTTACCTGGACTCTGGGATGAAAGATGGCCTGTGGAGTCCAGGAGCTGCTCTTCTCAGGTTGAGAGCTCCCTGGATGATCTGAGAAATCACTGGGCCTGTTACCATTCTTTTAGTCTGCAAGATTTGGGTCACATTGCCAAGAAGACCTTTGTTCCTGGGTGGAGTTGGTTGCTAGGCAGAGTGCTATGTGCTGGGCACCCAAACGGGAATAAAGCAGGTTCCCAGCCCTCAAGAAACTCTCATCTTTCCAGGAGGAGGCAGAAAAATTAATCAACAAATATTTGTCACCTGCCCGATTTGTAAGGATTTGTAAGTGCTACTGTGATGTGGAAGCATGTAGAAGGGACAGTTAGCTCGAGATTTCAGGAAAGGCTTCCAAAATGAAGCAACATCCGATCTGAGGACTAAAGGATGGGTAGGAGTTTGTAAGTCAAGAGCAGTGGGGAGGAAACAGAATACAGTGAAATAAATGCCATCCTAGAGAGGGCTAGTCATAGTTTGTGGGAGCCTGCAACTTGAGTGGCTAGGAGAGGGGAGCCATATGTGTTAAGAATTTTACTTTTACTAGCAGAACGCTTTCATGTGAGGACCTGTTCTCTATTAAGGCAATTAATCTTCCTTTTCTGTTTTGAAAGGTGATATGCTTGATCTTTTGAAATGGAGAACCCACCCAGACAAGATCACTGGCTGTCTCTCTAAATTAAAAGAAATTGATGGCTCAGAGATAGTAAAGGTATATAGTATTTCATTACTATTTTCCTTGCAGAGATTCATAGAATAAAGAACATTTGGAGGAAAAAGACAGATAGTATCTTATTTACTCATTTGCTACTTCTTTATCTAACAGTTTCTGCAGGATACACTGGATACCTTATTTGGAATTTTAGATGAAAATTCCCAAAAATATGGGTCTAAAGTGTTTGATTCTTTGGTAAGTTCAAATTCCCTTAATTGTATTTTAACTGTTTTGTCTCTCAATCTTGACTTTCATGAGGCTGGTTCAGAAACATGTGCTTAATAATGTAACAGTTCATTTTAAAAAGAAGCAAAAAAAAAAAAAAAAGGAAAACCTTGATTTGCATTTGGTTTTATAAAGCTCAATTTTCTTTTTTTAGGTTCACATAATAAATTTGCTGCAAGATAGCAAATTTCATCATTTTAAACCTGTAATGGACACTTACATTGAGAGTCATTTTGCTGGGGCACTTGCATACAGGTAAGGCCCTGTATCTTGTAATTAGTTTAGAAGTGGTTCCTTTCAAGCTTTTCTCAGCAGAAGAGGCGATATAGGAAAATTTAAAAGGGAGTGTAGGAAGAAATGGAGCACTACTGAAGTGTCTCTTGAGATAGTCTCTTCCCTGCTAACACACCCTTTTTAAATGGCTAGAACTTATTTTGATTAAAAAGGGGAAAAAACCTCCTGAATTCTATTCCTGAGCCCTAAAATATAAAGTCTTTCCTTCTTGTCTCTGTTTCACTGGGTATTCTTTGGTCTAAAATGTCTGGTTATCTCACTTTGGCTGTTAAGAGTCCCACTTCATCACTGTACTCCCTGATGATTATAAATGTTCATAAGAAAGAAATATGAATGGAAAACAACCTTTTCCTTCACACCTGCTGAAAGTCATCCATTCATTTATGTTAGGATTTACTGAGTGCCAGCTGCTTGCCAGGCACTGTACTTTATGCTGATGATGTGAAGACCTGGTCCCTGGCCTCAGGCAATTTAGTCATTGGGATCTACTCTTTGATAGGAGCTGCTATTTTAACTGCTCCTCCTTTTCTACCGGCTCAGGTGGTGCTGAAAAGTTATGAATAATATTATGCTTTGGCTAGTGCCTGCCTCCTCTCAACATAGTTGATAATTGCCAGAGGCTACAGCTTCTCTCTTTTAGTTCGACAAATAACTGCTTAAATAGCCTTGGAGTGTACCCCATCGTCTGTCTCCCAGTCCAATATGGTCCTTGCTGTTCTCCCATATTTCTACCTTATACCTTAAGCACCTATGGGCATGCACATGCCTGACTGTTCCCTGAGGTGAGTTTAAAAAGCATGAAATCAGGTTGATATCCTTCCCCCATCTGTGTAATATATAAAGGTTAATAGGTTATCAGATAAGCATTTGATCCTGTTTACTTGGATATTCCCAGCCATGACAGGTTAAGATCGACGTCTCCAACATCGAAATGAATGAAGGTATTTTTGTTAGACTTGACACTTCATCAGTGTGATTTTTTGCTGAGAGTGAAATGCAACCGCAGGAATAGTTTTGAAACATCGGCCCACTCAGCCTAACAATTTGGGCCCTAGTGTGAGGAGGTCACTGCTTCCAAGTTAAATTGTCTTTGGAAGCTAGAAAACAAGAGTATAATTTCTCACACTTCCGGTTGGCCAGGAAAGCAGGATCTTAAAAAGACAAATAAGGCTTGTGGAATCCTCTTAGGCTGCGGGTGATCAGAAACTCACTGGCATGTTATCTTAAAAAATAGCACGCCACCAACATCTACCTGCTGGCACATCCAAGTATTCTCCCCTGACCCAGAGAAACATTGCTGGGTAAACTGTTTCCTAGAAACCAAGAACTGGCTGGGCACAGTGGCTCATGCCTGTAATCCCAGCACTTTGGGAGGCCAAGGTGGACAGATCATTTGAGGTCAGGGGTTCAAGACCAGCCTGACCAACATGATGAAACCGGGCCTCTACTAAAAATACAAAAATTAGCTGGGCGTGGTGGTACATACTTGAATCCCAGCTGCTTGGGAGGCTGAGGCAGAAGAATCTGCTTGAACCCAGGAGGGCAGCAGAGGTTGCGGTGAGCCAAGCCACTGCACACCAGCCTGGGTGACAAAGCAAGACTCTGTCTCAAAAAAAAAAAAAAAAGAAAAGAAAAAGAAAAAAGAGAAACCAAGAACTGACCAAAGTTCAAGGTGTAAGACTGTCATCTTGAGAGTTGTGGGCTGTTGTTTTTACATTTTTTCAAAACAGGAAAAAAAAATACCTCGGCCTTTCTAGAAATTCTCCTAAGGCACATATTGACATAAGCCAGGTTCTTCTCATGGGTCAGAAAATTGGCTTGATAAATCCATAAGGTGTGCCTAGCAGTGGGGAGGCATTGCCTCCATCCCTCCTTCCCACCCCGTTTTGCCTGCAGCCTAATGATATTGCATCCAGCTGTTTGCGTGGTCACTGGGAAAGAAATCCCAGTGAGCAGTTTTACAGTATTGACCATGGCAGTCACACTGCCAGGCACTTGGTTGGCCAGAGTCCTTTTCTCCAATATTTGTGTTCACCCATTTGGAGGCATTACCAGAAACAGCAGGGCTATGGAATATGTCCAGATTGAGTGTTGTTTCTCCCTTAAGCTTTGAAAAGGGTGGCAGTGTTGATCTGCAGATTTAGTAAAATTATTATACAGCAGATTGACAGGAAAATGTGAGAACTGATGGGAAAAGAAACCTCCTCATTATACAGTTAAGCGTTGGATTTGTTGGCATTTAATTGAGAATTAGACCAATTTTACATTCTGCACATTTTCCCCTGTATTTTAGAGATCTCATCAAAGTGCTCAAATGGTACGTGGACCGGATCACAGAAGCAGAGCGGCAAGAGCATATCCAGGAGGTGCTGAAGGTGATAACATGCTGTTGATAACAGCAGAGTCTAACAAAGCTGTTGCATGCTGATGCTTAAACTAATTGGTTCCTCTACACAGACAGTAATGGGTGATGATGTATTACTGACATTCCAATTCAAGGATCTTAATCAGTTTGTGACTGCTTGAGAGCTGATGAAATTTGAAGGGGACTTTGCCAGGGTAGTCTACTGGAAACTGTTCAGGATTGAATCCTTGTTCCTCTGGGCTGGAGAGTACTTGAAGTGAAGTCTAAGATGAGCAGGAGAGAGGGAGGGTTTATGAGAGAAGTCTATATAGGGGCAGTTAAGCTTAGAAGTTCCTGGCTCTTGCTTCCACCAACCTGACAGAGACCATCGGAGAACCATTTATGTTAAATTTTAAGAGCAAATAGGGTGGCTTAGCAGGGATTATAATGAGGAAACCTGAGGCTTTACCGGGTCTTGTGGCTTAACACTGCCCACATCGCTGGACACTATATGCTCAGTTGTCTGTGGAGATACTAATCCCTTACTTGCAAACATGTTGAAAAAGAGTACAAATTCTTAAAGGAATTGTCCAGTAACAGCCCTGGTAGTCTTCTGATTCCTGTTGTTGAGGACCATCCTATTTGGTGTCAGTAGATTTAAGTAGACAATGTATACATTTTATAAAATAGCATTTTGTGAATTATTCATTTGTAATTTGGGCTGATTGAAGGTAAAATGCTAAGTGGCAAGAGTACTACCTGTCAAAACAAAATTATTTTTTTAAAAACAGTTATCTTTTTGTTGACTAAATTTAAAAAACATCTGAGGGTCAGAAACACTTAGTGTTCATCATACTCCAGAATGATAAAATGTTTTTTTTTTTTTATTAGTTTTTTTAGATGGAATTTTGCTCTTGTTGGCCAGGCTGGAGGGCAATGGTGCATTCTCTGCTCACCGCAACCTCCACCTGCCAGGTTCAAGCAATTCTGCTGCCTCAGCCTCCCAAGTAGCTGGGATTACAGGCATGGGCCACCATGCCTGGCCAGTTTTGTATTTTTGGTAGAGATGGGGTTTCTCCATGTTGGTCAGGCTGGTCTCGAGCTCCTGACTTCAGGTGATCCACCCGCCTCGGCCTCCCAAAGTGCTGGGATTACAGGCGTGAGCCACCGTGCCCGGCTAAAGTGTTTTTAAATTTTCTATTAAAATTCTATTTCTTTTAAATTTAAAGTGTTTTTAAATTTTTTTTCTCTCATTAGGCATCAGAGAAAAGTGGCTGTTCCCCCCTAAAATAAATACTGTTCAAAAAAGCCTCACAAGGCCTTGGTGTCTACATGAATAATGTAAAAGTTTAATGCCATACCATGGTTTTTATGCCGTGTCATTGCTAAATAAATACTCTTTGCCTCTTTTGAAGCTAACTTTTAAAAATTGTATTTTTAAGGCACAAGAATACATTTTTAAGTATATAGTTCAATCTCGAAGGCTGTTTTCCCTTGCCACTGGTGGGCAAAACGAAGAGGAGTTCCGCTGCTGCATTCAGGAGCTTCTCATGTCAGTCCGTTTCTTTCTTTCGCAAGAGAGCAAAGGGTCTGGAGCATTATCTCAGTCACAGGTAATTTCTTTTCATCTATGCTGAATAGAAGAAAACGATAAGTGCAGTTTATTTATTTTTACACAGCAGTGTAATCAAATGTTTTCTCCATCAGAAGTCAATTGCTCCAGTTTATATTTGTAGCTTAACCAACTTTATGAGTAGACTTTTAAAATTCCCCTACCTTCTGTGTACCAGCTGAGCAGAAGTGGGTTGCCTTTCCCTTCTCTCTCTGCATGGAGAGGCTATTGGTTTGCATCAGCTTCATTTCCGGTTACCAGAACACATACTGACGACTGGACATGCTGTCACCACCAGCCCTGGGGAAGGAATTTCACTAGGGCCAATCTCTTGCAGTTCTTTTCCCCAAGCTTCTCACTGCATTTTAATCTGTCAACTTGAGAATCATTATATTGGACTCAGCTAAGCTGCATGTTGTTTTGTTTTATTGAACTTGACCCTAATCATCCTGGGACTGATCTTTTAAGACCAGTGCAGAGCTGCTGCTGCCGCCAAACTCCATTACCGGAAGTAGCCCCACATGTTTTTTTTAAGAACAGGATCCATCTACTTCCCAAATAGCATGGCCTTGAATATGTTCCATGAGGTAATTCTGAATATTTTCCCTATACTTTCTTGATTCTTCTTGTATACTTTTAATTCTAATGACTTGGTTAAAAACCTGTCAGAAGGAGAAGCAGCCTCTTAGCATGCCCTAGAGGTTAGAGAAACTTGTAATCATTGAGAACTGGGACATAAAAAGGGAGATTAGGAGACAAAATTAGATCCTTAACAGTATTGTTATGATTTGGTACTATGTGATGTTCAGAAAGCAAAACACCGGGAATGCACCAGCCCTCTGATAATGTGCTGTATTTTTTCTGACTGTTGAGAGGTCTATTCTTGTTCCTCTCTTCTTTATAGAGGTGGACTCATCTTCCATCTGGGCAAGGATATAACTCAGGCTCTTTTAAATGTCATTTTGGCCTTTGCAGTCAAGAGTACAATCACTGCACTATGGGAACTTGCCAGAGACCTCAGTGTCAAATTGCCCACTACTAGCTAAACCCTGCTGACAGCACTTGATATTTGAGCAGGATAATCCACCAGGCTAACCATGCATTCCTTCAGATCAGAGTTCTTAGAAGTTTACTGTCTCTACAAAAGTAATTCAGAATTTGAGTTTTCGTCCTGAGATTTTTCTTTTTACCCTTTATCAGTTACAGAGATGAAACTTGCCTAATTCACACCTGAAAAATATTTTCTTACTCTTAAGAGTAACCATAAGGCATGGTTTCTTCTTAGGGATTCAGGAGACTTTTTTTTTTTAACCTTAGTTATACCACTGGATCCTGGAGGTCCCCCTAAGGTGGCTTGGGCCACCGGGGTACAGCAGAGTGGAGCAGCTCTGCTCTCACCTCTTCAACACACTGACTCCCACTGCTCTTGATTCTCTGAGCTCTATCCCACAGCAAATTTTAGAAACAACTTTAGCACCTTCAAAGAATCATATTTGATATTTTTTGCTCTCAACTTTTAATCAAGAGATAATATGTAAATGTGTCCATAAGGTTTCTGAATATCTTTGTAAACTCTACTGAAGTCATTCTGTTATTTTGTGCGGTATCACTTACCTATATATTTTGATGTGATAATTGATGTTTCGTTTGATGCTAAGAAAAAATCCATATAAAATGATAAAATGGTTAGTTTTCTTTATTAAGCAATGAGAACTTTGCCTCTGTGTATTTGGGGAAGACAAGAAATGCCACACACCTCTGCCTGTACCAGGTTCCCTTTTGATCCCATGCTCTCTTTGCAGAGGCAGTACCACTAATTCAATGGATCCGATTTGTTAGTTTTCTATTGCTGCATAACAAATGACCATAAGCTTAATGGCTTTAAACAACACTCATTTATTAGCCCACAGTTCTATAG